>NW_027514351.1:982500-1322380 GCF_048772815.1 Callospermophilus lateralis | reverse complement strand
AAATATATGCTGAACAAATGATCCTTTCCCTCTCTCATCCAGAACATATGCTCGTGACATTAACCTTCACCCAAGTAAGACACAATTAGAGGAGAAGAGTTACAAAATCAGTGAATACATATCTGGAATGGAAAATGCTCAGGAGTTCACAACCTTGGAGGTGGTAGAGGAGTTTCCAAAACTAAGGGACAGGGTAAACACTCCACAAACATGGAGCTCTGCTGGCCTAAAAACTTTTTGAGAAACTGCCTCTGAGCTTCCACACTTGAAATATATGTTGTTTTCAGGAGATTTGGCTTCCTCTGTAGTGAGAACATCAAAGCTGGGTCTGCATCTATGTGACCTGGAGGACATGGTTTCTTATTTTCCAATGAACAAGATGAAGCAGTGCTGAATCTTCTCTTTGTAGGTAAACTGAGGCCACTGGGGACTAAGTGTCTCCCCGTGTGGACTGTGAAGCCATTTGGTCCTCTTCCACTTTTTGTGGTGTTTTTGCTGCTGCACTGTGAGTTTGGTATTTGTTTCACGAAATACTAGGAGCTAAACTGGGACACAGTGCTGGAGGGAGTTCTGTCACGTGTGGTGGGTCAGGGTCTGCAAGAGAATGCACCAACTAGGCTCCTATCTCTCACAGCTTGCCCCATTGCCCCCTTGTCCATATCAACCTGATTCTTAATTTTCCTCTGAAAACTCTCCATATAACAAGATGCCTTTACATATAAGGGTCTGTTGGCTGCACCATGTCAGTTACAAGCCATTTGGAATCCAATGGTAGATCCACATGGCCCTACCACGGATGTTTTATCAAACACCTCCCCACCACTGCTCTAGACCCACTACTCAGCAGGCTCCAAATTTCTGGCATCTCTGTTCTACACCATTTTCATGAAACTCAGTAAATCAAGGCACTGTCTGGTATACTCATGATCAGCAACAGGACATCCAATGTTTCTCCAGTGCCACCTGGTCATAGGAATTTCAAAAATTTCATGGTATTTATCTAGCCATTTTTCAAGCATGAAGTTGGAGGCACTGTGGGTTTCAGTTCATTCAGAAAACTTTAAATGGTGAGGAAGCTCATTTCAATGAAATCTCTGGAGAACTCTCACAGGCATGGCTTCCCAAAGAGTGGACAAAAGGTCACATTAGGCCAGGCCCATTGAGGTCTACAATGTGAGGTCCATGTGTGTTTTGACTCTAAACTATGGCTGCCATTTCTTTAAGAATAAAATCATGTGATATCCTTGTTGAGATTCCCAGGGCTCTGTGGAAATCCACCCGGGGCCTAGGTCTCAGTTTCCAAGAGCGACTTTCATGCATGGCCTCTTAAAATCCCAACAAAATTCATGGCAATGCTTCTCTGAGTTCAGTTCCAAAACCCAGTCTCTAAGGGGAATCACACCAGAGTTCAAGCCCACGTGGACCCAGTCATTTTTTCCAATGCCACACAAATGACCAAAATTAAAACCAAAACACTCCCACATGGCCCTCATCTTATTTCATATAGTCAATCATCTTAATCTCTGGCTGGAGGTTTCCATGAGGGGCGCAGCCCAAGACAGTGTCCAAAATCAGCTCGTTTGCCCCTCATTTGTCTAAAGTCAGGGTAGCTTGGACACCGTTTCTGTGAACCAGGAGTGAACAAATAAGCCTGCCGTTAATACTTCTGTGTTTCTCCAATTTGAGGCCTACTGATTTTAGGTATCGATTCTTTAGGTGATTTAGAGTCATGCGAAAACACAAGCACCTCTGCAGGGCTTTGAAGAACTCATTTGACCCAAAGAATCCCTATTGTCATTTGATGGAGTGCAGGAACCTAACAGAGGAAGGCAAGAGACTTCATCCACAATGAATGAAATTTTTTGCCATTTTGGTTTTGGAAGCTCACATGGGATCATTCTTAAGATCCATCAGGTGCTGAGAATCTAAGTCACAGCCACACACAGGCCCAAGAGGCTGATAAAGACACATCCCTTTCCAAAGCAATTAAGCAAAGAGCCACAGGTGAGGCCCATTCATTTCCATTTGAAAACTGTTTTCTTCAGGCTTCACAAAGGGGTGGCCTGAGGCAAAGACCTTCCTGACATTCAGTGCAACACAACAATAAGTAAGCAAAAGGCCCAAAGCAGGGTTTCTGCACTGAGACTTTCCTGGTCACACTGATATCTGAGTTTTCTGAGATGCTCGCCATTCTCTTCAGCTATCCAGTACATGGCCATGTCACAGAGCTTGGAGGTGGTACATATTTTGGACACAAATCCATGAGCCTATTCTGGAGAGTGGCCAGAATTCAGGAAGAAAACTACAACTTAGAAAGATAGCAGGTGTTGCACATCGATAAGACAAGCTGCAGTCCATTCATATATTGGGCATGGGAAGATTTATACTAGAGAGGACACATCCATTAATGCATTCTCTTTTCTAATGTCTACAACAACGGACACAGTGGGATACACAGAAACAGAAACACTCGCCGTGTCAAATGACTTACTAGAAACTGTCCACTCCAAACCAAACAAACCGCCTTTTCTATCTCTTCTCAGAACATGAGACAAAACAACAAACCCACACCCACTCCCACAAAGGCACCTCCTTCCCCCAAGTAGGTCTGTGACTATCCGGGAGTGTCCTATGACTGGTGGGCCATACTATGTTCCCCCGAAATGGCCTGTCTTCTCTCAGATCTTGTTTCCTTGACCAACTCTGTGAAGATGTCAGGAAAAAGTGGATAGCCACTACCTGTTTTCTCAGGAACGGTCCATCTTCAGAGCTCTCCTGGCATTTGGCCATCCTCACATCATTAGGTACCAAGAAAACTGACTCTGTCCTTGGTAAATCCAAACAAGTGAGCCCACTGGGACTGGGACTGGGACTGCCTCTGGGTGCCTGGCTTCTTGGATACCAAGTTCAGAGAGTTCCATCACCAAGGAAATGAGGTATGTCACATTCTTTGGAACTGAATGAGGTCACTGCCTTTGCAACCACTTTGTCCTAACAGTTGCTTCCAAGGGTTACATAAGATGGAGGTTTCCCATACTTCCTGTGACACTTTCATAAGGTAGAATGTATATCAACCATTGGAACCCGGGAACAGCTCTCCACTCAGGCCTGGATCGTTCCACCTTGTCTACAATAAGAAGAGAGAGGCAGATTCAGACACATCCCTTCATCCTGACCAGGTTGTTTGCCATGGAAGATGACTTTTGCTCTCTCAGGTGCTTCATACCTGCCTACAACTTCTCCAGGTATCATTTGTGCATGGACATTTGAGGTTCTCATCAGGTGGAAGGTCCCCAACTTTCCTGTATTGTAAGAACCACTCTGTCCCTGCTCTTCTGTAAAATGATTGAGGGAACAGTGTATACTTGGGGTTAAAAACAGGTTTGATTTGGGTTACAAGTGATTCTGTGTGATGAATAATGGTATTGGGAACCTGCAATATTTACAAGAATATAGAGGTGAAATATCAGTAGGAAAACAGAAATCTAGGTATGATTTGAAGCCCAGAAGGGTTTTGCCCTTGATTGGGATACTTAGCTTTGAATGATGTTCTGCAAACGTGCCTCAGATAATTCGATATACAATGGCATAGGACCTTGTACATTGGATGATTGAATTTAGAAGAGAACATCCAGTCAAAAAGGGATATTCAGTAGGATTAGGAAGATAGTCTTTAGGTTTAGGAAGAAGAGTGAGTATAGGATTTGGACCAAAAGTTCTTTAGCAATAGAGTTTCGGTTGTTGAGTGAATGTAAATGTCAGCACATATGAAGAGTCAGTCACTATGTTGAACTGGGGAAAATATGTAGAAAAGCAGATATCAATAGAAACATTACGAAATCAGGCAAAGTATAAAGTGAGTGATAGAATTAGACATTTTCAACAGGGTTGAGTTTGAATATATAAATTAGGAAAAAAACAAATATGTAGTCACCAATAGGATTGACAATTGACAGCATTAGGCAACCTGGACATGGATGTTTTTAGAAATCCATGTTCACTTTCCATTTAGGCTTTGGTACAATCATAAGTGTGACCTTTCCATTTTTTGTCCAGAATATTACTGTGATAATGAGGTGACCTGAGTATTTCTTTCACCATTTCTGGGAGCAATATATTGAAGATGTAAAATGAGAATCGGGGGTAAAAAGAGGTGTACCCTGTTTCTAGGAACATAGAGAAAAAGCATGAATAGACCATACAGTGAATAAAAAATATAACTTTTTTGAACTTTAAATAATGAATTGAACTGATATCTGAAAAATTAAAGGAAATCGTATATTGATATACAATCATTCATTCCAACCAGGTATATATGTAATGGAAATATTTGTGTTTTGGTTTATCATGAAGAGTGTGTGAGTTTTGCTTCAAAATGATTATGGAAATTCAAAATAATGTGTTTGGAAAGAAGTCTCACGAATAGACCAGTCAAGAAACCCTGACAATACATGTGTTCTGAAGCAAGAAGTGGTGAAAGTTGAAACAAATGCTTATTAATTTGTGAACTTGTGGATGAAATGTATATCCTGTGATGTGCAAAAACTGAAGAAACAATAATGTACCAGTGTCTAATACAAATGAATGACAAATTACATATCATGTCCCATAGGAGTCTACTTGCATTGATGTTAGACTGGGTCAGTTACTGTAGAATAATTAGGATTTGTATGCACCATTCACTGAAGTTAGTTTTCAGTACTAGGAAACAAATATGTATTTCAGGTGGATGAATATTTCTGATTATCATCTTGTGAAAAGTGGATTATAAATCCACATACATGAACCTGAATGAATTTAGAGAGTGTATATTAGACACATATATTTCATATTTTGAAAAATTTGGAGAGTATATCTATATCTATATCTATATCTATACACACACACACACACACACACACACACACACACACACACAACTCACAGACATTAAAAAGTACCAATATAAATGCCAATCGAAATTCATCAGTAAATATGTATCATCCACAAATGCAAAAATATTTATTTTACTGAACATGAGTTAATGTATAATGTTGTTCTACTAGGACGCTCTCCTATAAGTTGAATTTTCATTTCCAACAGCATTTAGGAGGAGTGAACTCTTCTCACAATTTGTATCTGCCAAGACAGCCACCTCACAAAAATGTACGTGTGATACCTGGTAGGATTCTATATATGCATATAAATATACATGTGTGAATAGACTACAGAAAAAGGAAACAAGAATTCACATATTTGTTAAGTTTAAAACACATGGAGAATATTTCAAATAAATTTGACTAGATTTATAACTCCTACCTTATATAATGCAAATGTCAAGTCCAACTATACAACATGTCTCCTCTGAAGTACTTGTATTTCTAATGTGTTGGGTTAATTTTCTCCATTATATTAGGATGAATAGTCTGAGTCTACTAGGTATGGGTTAGTGTCAGGGATTCAGTATTTCGAATGGAAAATTGGAAAATGAATCCAATGTGTATGTAAATATATGCTGCACAAATATCCTCCCGCTCTCATCCAGAACAATGCCTTGACATTACCTTCACCCCAAGTAAGACACAATTAGAGGAGAAGAGTTACAAAATCAGTGAATACATATCTGGAATGGAAAATGCTCAGGAGTTCACAACCTTGGAGGTGGTAGAGGAGTTTCCAAAACTAAGGGACAGGGTAAACACTCCACAAACATGGAGCTCTGCTGGCCTAAAAACATTTTGAGAAACTGCCTCTGAGCTTCCACACTTGAAATATATGTTGTTTTCAGGAGATTTGGCTTCCTCTGTAGTGAGAACATCAAAGCTGGGTCTGCATCTATGTGACCTGGAGGACCTGGTTTCTTATTTTCCAATGAACAAGATGAAGCAGTGCTGAATCCTATCTTTGTAGGTAAACTGAGGCCATTGGGGACTAAGTGTCTCCCCGTGTGGACTGTGAAGCCATTTGGTCCTCTTCCACTTTTTGTGGTGTTTTTGCTGCTGCACTGTGAGTTTGATATTTGTTTCATGAAATACTAGGAGCTAACCGGGGACACAGTGCTGGAGGGAGTTCTGTCACGTGTGGTGGGTCAGGGTCTGCAAGAGAATGCACCAACTAGGCTCCTATCTCTCACAGCTTGCCCCATTGCCCCCTTGTCCATATCAACCTGATTCTTAATTTTCCTCTGAAAACTCTCCATATAACAAGATGCCTTTACATATAAGGGTCTGTTGGCTGCACCATGTCAGTTACAAGCCATTTGGAATCCAATGGTAGATCCACATGGCCCTACCACGGATGTTTTATCAAACACCTCCCCACCACTGCTCTAGACCCACTACTCAGCAGGCTCCAAATTTCTGGCATCTCTGTTCTACACCATTTTCATGAAACTCAGTAAATCAAGGCACTGTCTGGTATACTCATGATCAGCAACAGGACATCCAATGTTTCTCCAGTGCCACCTGGTCATAGGAATTTCAAAAATTTCATGGTATTTATCTAGCCATTTTTCAAGCATGAAGTTGGAGGCACTGTGGGTTTCAGTTCATTCAGCAAACATTAAATGGTGAGGAAGCTCATTTCAATGAAATCTCTGGAGAACTCCCACAGGCATGGCTTCCCAAAGAGTGGACAAAAGGTCACATTAGGCCAGGCCCATTGAGGTCTACAATGTGAGGTCCATGTGTGTTTTGACTCTCAACTATGGCTGCCATTTCTTTAAGAATAAAATCATGTGATATCCTTGCTGAGATTCCCAGGCCTCTGTGGAAATCCACCCGGGGCCTAGGTCTCAGTTTCCAAGAGCGACTTTCATGCGTGGCCTCTTAAAATCCCAACAAAATTCATGGCAATGCTTCTCTGAGTTCAGTTCCAAAACCCAGTCTCTAAGGGGAATCACACCAGAGTTCAAGCCCACGTGGACCCAGTCATTTTTTCCAATGCCACACAAATGACCAAAATTAAAACCAAAACACTCCCACATGGCCCTCATCTTATTCCATATAGTCAATCATCTTAACCTCTGGCTGGAGGTTTCCATGAGGGGCGCAGCCAATGACAGTGTCCAAAATCAGCTCGTTTGCCCCTCATTTGTCTAAAGTCAGGGTAGCCTGGACACCGTTTCTGTGAACCAGGAGTGAACAAATAAGCCTGCCGTTAATACTTTGATTTGAGGCCTACTGATTTTAGGTATCGATTCTTTAGGTGATTTAGAGTCATGCGAAAACACAAGCACCTCTGCAGGGCTTTGAAGAACTCATTTGACCCAAAGAATCCCTATTGTCATTTGATGGAGTGCAGGAACCTAACAGAGGAAGGCAAGAGACTTCATCCACAATGAATGAAATTTTTTGCCATTTTGGTTTTGGAAGCTCACATGGGATCATTCTTAAGATCCATCAGGTGCTGAGAATCTAAGTCACAGCCACACACAGGCCCAAGAGGCTGATAAAGACACATCCCTTTCCAAAGCAATTAAGCAAAGAGCCACAGGTGAGGCCCATTCATTTCCATTTGAAAACTGTTTTCTTCAGGCTTCACAAAGGGGTGGCCTGAGGCAAAGACCTTCCTGACATTCAGTGCAACACAACAATAAGTAAGCAAAAGGCCCAAAGCAGGGTTTCTGCACTGAGACTTTCCTGGTCACACTGATATCTGAGTTTTCTGAGATGCTCGCCATTCTCTTCAGCTATCCAGTACATGGCCATGTCACAGAGCTTGGAGGTGGTACATATTTTGGACACAAATCCATGAGCCTATTCTGGAGAGTGGCCAGAATTCAGGAAGAAAACTACAACTTAGAAAGATAGCAGGTGTTGCACATCGATAAGACAAGCTGCAGTCCATTCATATATTGGGCATGGGAAGATTTATACTAGACAGGACACATCCATTAATGCATTCTCTTTTCTAATGTCTACAACAACGGACACAGTGGGATACACAGAAAGAGAAACACTCGCCGTGTCAAATGACTTACTAGAAACTGTCCACTCCAAACCAAACAAACCGCCTTTTCTATCTCTTCTCAGAACATGAGACAAAACAACAAACCCACACGCACTCCCACAAAGGCACCTCCTTGCCCCAAGTACGTCTGTGACTATCCGGAGTGTCCTCTGACTGGTGGGCCATACTATGTTCCCCCGAAATGGCCTGTCTTCTCTCAGATCTTGTTTCCTTGACCAAATCTGTGAAGATGTCAGGAAAAAGTGGTTAGCCACTACCTGTTTTCTCAGGAAAGGTCCATCTTCAGAGCTCTCCTGGCATTTGGCCATCCTCACATCATTAGGTACCAAGAAAACTGACTCTGTCCTTGGTAAATCCAAACAAGTGAGCCCACTGGGACTGGGACTGGGACTGCCTCTGGGTGCCTGGCTTCTTGGATACCAAGTTCAGAGAGTTCCATCACCAAGGAAATGAGGAATGTCACATTCTTTGGAACTGAATGAGGTCACTGCCTTGGCAACCACTTTGTCCTAACAGTTGCTTCCAAGGGTAACATAAGATGGAGGTTGCCCCTACTTCCTGTGACACTTTCATAAGGTAGAATGTATATCACCATTGGCACCCGGGAACAGCTCTCCACTCAGCCCTGGTTTGGTCCATCTTCTGTACAATAAGAAGAGAGAGAGGCAGATTCAGACACATCCCTTCATCCTGACCAGGTTGTTTGCCATGGAAGATGACTTTTGCTCTCTCAGGTGCTTCATACCTGCCTAGAACTTCTCCAGGTATCATTTGTGCATGGACATTTGAGGTTCTCATCAGGTGGAAGGTCCCCAACTTTCCTGTATTGTAAGAACCACTCTGTCCCTGCTCTTCTGTAAAATGATTGAGGGAACAGTGTATACTTGGGGTTAAAAACAGGTTTGATTTGGGTTACGAGTGATTCTGTGTGATGAATGATGGTATTGGGAATCTGCAATATTTACAAGAATATAGAGGTGAAATATAAGTAGGAAAACAGAAATCTAGGTATGATTTGAAGCCCAGAAGGGTTTTGCCCTTGATTGGGATACTTAGCTTTGAATGATGTTCTGCAAAGATGCCTCAGATAATTCGATATACAATGGCATAGGACCTTGTACATTGGATGATTGAATTTAGAGAGAACATCCAGTCAAAAAGGGATATTCAATAGGATTAGGAAGATAGTCGGTAGGTTTAGGAAGAAGAGTGAGTATAGAATTTGGACCAAAAGTTCTTTAGCAATAGACTTTCGGTTGTTGAGTGAATGTAAATGTCAGCACATATGAAGAGTCAGTCACTATGTTGAACTGGGGAAAATATGTAGAAAAGCAGATATCAATAGAAATATTAGGAAATCAGGCAAAGTATAAAGTGAGTGATAGAATTAGACATTTTCAACAGGGTTGAGTTTGAATATATAAATTAGAAAAAAAACAAATATGTAGTCACCAATATGATTGACAATTGACAGCATTAGGCAACCTGGACATGGATGTTTTTAGAAATCCATGTTCACTTTCCATTTAGGCTTTGGTACAATCATAAGTGTGACCTTTCCATTTTTTGTCCAGAATATTACTGTGATAATGAGGTGACATGAGTATTTCTTTCACCATTTCTGGGAGCAATATATTGAAGATGTAAAATGAGAATCGGGGGTACAAAGAGGTGTACCCTGTTTCTAGGAACATAGAGAAAAAGCATGAATAGACCATACAGTGAATAAAAAATATAACTTTTTTGAACTTTAAATAATGAATTGAACTGATATCTGAAAAATTAAAGGAAATCGTATATTGATATAAAATCATTCATTCCAACCAGGTATATATGTAATGGAAATATTTGTGTTTTGGTTTATCATGAAGAGTGTGTGACATTTTGCTTCAAAATGATTATGGAAATTCAAAATAATGTGTTTTTTAAAGAAGTCTCATGAAAAGACCAGTCAAGAAACCCTGACAATAACCCAGACAATACATGTGTTCTGAAGCAAGAAGTGGTGAAAATTGAAACAAATGCTTATTAATTTGTGAACTTGTGGATGAAATGTATATCCTGTGATGTGCAAAAACTGAAGAAACAATAATGTACCAGTGTCGAATACAAATGAATGACAAATTACATATCATGTCCCATAGGAGTCTACTTGCATTGATGTTAGACTGGGTCAGTTACTGTAGAATACTTAGGATTTGTATGCACCATTCACTGAAGTTAGTTTTCAGTACTAGGAAACAAATATGTATTTCAGGTGGATGAATATTCTGATTATCATCTTGTGAAAGTGGATTATAAATCCACATACATGAACATGAATGAATTTAGAGAGTGTATATTAGACACATATATTTCATATTTTGAAAAATTTGGAGAGTATATCTATATCTATATCTACATCTATACACACACACACACACACACACACACACACACACAACTCACAGACATTAAAAAGTACCAATATAAATGCCAATCGAAATTCATCAGTAAATATGTATCATCCACAAATGCAAAAATATTTATTTACTGAACATGAGCTAATGAATAATGTTGTTCTACTAGGACGCTCTCCTATAAGTTGAATTTTCATTTCCAACAGCATTTAGGAGGAGTGAACTCTTCTCAAAATTTGTATCTGCCAAGACAGCCACCTCACAAAATGTATGTGTGATACCTGGTAGGATTCTATATATGCATATAAATATACATGTGTGAATAGACTACAGAAAAAGGAAACAAAAATTCACATATTTGTTAAGTTTAAAACACATGGAGAATATTTCAAATAAATTTGACTAGATTTATAACTCCTACCTTATATAATGCAAATGTCAAGTCCAACTATACAACATGTCTCCTCTGAAGTACTTGTATTTCTAATGTGTTGGGTTAATTTTCTCCATTATATTAGGATGAATAGTCTGAGTCTACTAGGTATGGGTTAGTGTCAGGGATTCAGTATTTCGAATGGAAAATTGGAAAATGAATCCAATGTGTATGTAAATATATGCTGCACAAATATCCTCCCGCTCTCATCCAGAACAATGCCTTGACATTACCTTCACCCCAAGTAAGACACAATTAGAGGAGAAGAGTTACAAAATCAGTGAATACATATCTGGAATGGAAAATGCTCAGGAGTTCACAACCTTGGAGGTGGTAGAGGAGTTTCCAAAACTAAGGGACAGGGTAAACACTCCACAAACATGGAGCTCTGCTGGCCTAAAACTTTTTGAGAAACTGCCTCTGAGCTTCCACACTTGAAATATATGTTGTTTTCAGGAGATTTGGCTTCCTCTGTAGTGAGAACATCAAAGCTGGGTCTGCATCTATGTGACCTGGAGGACATGGTTTCTTATTTTCCAATGAACAAGATGAAGCAGTGCTGAATCCTCTCTTTGTAGGTAAACTGAGGCCACTGGGGACTAAGTGTCTCCCCGTGTGGACTGTGAAGCCATTTGGTCCTCTTCCACTTTTTGTGGTGTTTTTGCTGCTGCACTGTGAGTTTGGTATTTGTTTCACGAAATACTAGGAGCTAAACTGGGACACAGTGCTGGAGGGAGTTCTGTCACGTGTGGTGGGTCAGGGTCTGCAAGAGAATGCACCAACTAGGCTCCTATCTCTCACAGCTTGCCCCATTGCCCCCTTGTCCATATCAACCTGATTCTTAATTTTCCTCTGAAAACTCTCCATATAACAAGATGCCTTTACATATAAGGGTCTGTTGGCTGCACCATGTCAGTTACAAGCCATTTGGAATCCAATGGTAGATCCACATGGCCCTACCACGGATGTTTTATCAAACACCTCCCCACCACTGCTCTAGACCCACTACTCAGCAGGCTCCAAATTTCTGGCATCTCTGTTCTACACCATTTTCATGAAACTCAGTAAATCAAGGCACTGTCTGGTATACTCATGATCAGCAAAAGGACATCCAATGTTTCTCCAGTGCCACCTGGTCATAGGAATTTCAAAAATTTCATGGTATTTATCTAGCCATTTTTCAAGCATGAAGTTGGAGGCACTGTGGGTTTCAGTTCATTCAGCAAACATTAAATGGTGAGGAAGCTCATTTCAATGAAATCTCTGGAGAACTCTCACAGGCATGGCTTCCCAAAGAGTGGACAAAAGGTCACATTAGGCCAGGCCCATTGAGGTCTACAATGTGAGGTCCATGTGTGTTTTGACTCTCAACTATGGCTGCCATTTCTTTAAGAATAAAATCATGTGATATCCTTGCTGAGATTCCCAGGCCTCTGTGGAAATCCACCCGGGGCCTAGGTCTCAGTTTCAAGAGCGACTTCATGCGTGGCCTCTTAAAATCCCAACAAAATTCATGGCAATGCTTCTCTGAGTTCAGTTCCAAAACCCAGTCTCTAAGGGGAATCACACCAGAGTTCAAGCCCACGTGGACCCAGTCATTCTTTCCAATGCCACACAAATGACCAAAATTAAAACCAAAACACTCCCACATGGCCCTCATCTTATTTCATATAGTCAATCATCTTAACCTCTGGCTGGAGGTTTCCATGAGGGGCGCAGCCCAAGACAGTGTCCAAAATCAGCTCGTTTGCCCCTCATTTGTCTAAAGTCAGGGTAGCCTGGACACCGTTTCTGTGAACCAGGAGTGAAAAAATAAGCCTGCCGTTAATACTTCTGTGTTTCTCCAATTTGAGGCCTACTGATTTTAGGTATCGATTCTTTAGGTGATTTAGAGTCATGCGAAAACACAAGCACCTCTGCAGGGCTTTGAAGAACTCATTTGACCCAAAGAATCCTATTGTCATTTGATGGAGTGCAGGAACCTAACAGAGGAAGGCAAGAGACTTCATCCACAATGAATGAAATTTTTTGCCATTTTGGTTTGGAAGCTCACATGGGATCATTCTTAAGATCCATCAGGTGCTGAGAATCTAAGTCACAGCCACACACAGCCCCAAGAGGCTGATAAAGACACATCCCTTTCCAAAGCAATTAAGGAAAG
This sequence comes from Callospermophilus lateralis, assembly GCF_048772815.1. Taxonomy (NCBI): domain Eukaryota; kingdom Metazoa; phylum Chordata; class Mammalia; order Rodentia; family Sciuridae; genus Callospermophilus; species Callospermophilus lateralis. Next base: position 1,309,437 of record NW_027514351.1, on the reverse strand, counting down.
AGCCACAGGTGAGGCCCATTCATTTCCATTTGAAAACTGTTTTCTTCAGGCTTCACAAAGGGGTGGCCTGAGGCAAAGACCTTCCTGACATTCAGTGCAACACACAATAAGTAAGCAAAAGGCCCAAAGCAGGGTTTCTGCACTGAGACTTTCCTGGTCACACTGATATCTGAGTTTTCTGAGATGCTCGCCATTCTCTTCAGCTATCCAGTACATGGCCATGTCACAGAGCTTGGAGGTGGTACATATTTTGGACACAAATCCATGAGCCTATTCTGGAGAGTGGCCAGAATTCAGGAGAAAACTACAACTTAGAAAGATAGCAGGTGTTGCACATCGATAAGACAAGCTGCAGTCCATTCATATATTGGGCATGGGAAGATTTATACTAGACAGGACACATCCATTAATGCATTCTCTTTTCTAATGTCTACAACAACGGACACAGTGGGATACACCGAAACAGAAACACTCGCCGTGTCAAATGACTTACTAGAAACTGTCCACTCCAAACCAAACAAACCGCCTTTTCTATCTCTTCTCAGAACATGAGACAAAACAACAAACCACACCCACTCCCACAAAGGCACCTCCTTGCCCCAAGTACGTCTGTGACTATCCGGAGTGTCCTCTGACTGGTGGGCCATACTATGTTCCCCCGAAATGGCCTGTCTTCTCTCAGATCTTGTTTCCTTGACCAACTCTGTGAAGATGTCAGGAAAAAGTGGTTAGCCACTACCTGTTTTCTCAGGAAAGGTCCATCTTCAGAGCTCTCCTGGCATTTGGCCATCCTCACATCATTAGGTACCAAGAAAACTGACCCTGTCCTTGGTAAATCCAAACAAGTGAGCCCACTGGGACTGGGACTGGGACTGCCTCTGGGTGCCTGGCTTCTTGGATACCAAGTTCAGAGAGTTCCATCACCAAGGAAATGAGGAATGTCACATCTTTGGAACTGAATGAGGTCACTGCCTTGGCAACCACTTTGTCCTAACAGTTGCTTCCAAGGGTAACATAAGATGGAGGTTGCCCCTACTTCCTGTGACACTTTCATAAGGTAGAATGTATATCACCATTGGCACCCGGGAACAGCTCTCCACTCAGCCCTGGTTTGGTCCATCTTCTGTACAATAAGAAGAGAGAGAGGCAGATTCAGACACATCCCTTCATCCTGACCAGGTTATTTGCCATGGAAGATGACTTTTGCTCTCTCAGGTGCTTCATACATGCCTAGAACTTCTCCAGGTATCATTTGTGCATGGACATTTGAGGTTCTCATCAGGTGGAAGGTCCCCAACTTTCCTGTATTGTAAGAACCACTCTGTCCCTGCTCTTCTGTAAAATGATTGAGGGAACAGTGTATACTTGGGGTTAAAAACAGGTTTGATTTGGGTTACGAGTGATTCTGTGTGATGAATGATGGTATTGGGAACCTGCAATATTTTACAAGAATATAGAGGTGAAATATAAGTAGGAAAACAGAAATCTAGGTATGATTTGAAGCCCAGAAGGGTTTTGCCTTGATTGGGATACTTAGCTTTGAATGATGTTCTGCAAAGATGCCTCAGATAATTCGATATACAATGGCATAGGACCTTGCACATTGGATGATTGAATTTAGAGAGAACATCCAGTCAAAAAGGGATATTCAATAGGATTAGGAAGATAGTCGGTAGGTTTAGGAAGAAGAGTGAGTATAGAATTTGGACCAAAAGTTCTTTAGCAATAGACTTTCGGTTGTTGAGTGAATGTAAATGTCAGCACATATGAAGAGTCAGTCACTATGTTGAACTGGGGAAAATATGTAGAAAAGCAGATATCAATAGAAATATTAGGAAATCAGGCAAAGTATAAAGTGAGTGATAGAATTAGACATTTTCAACAGGGTTGAGTTTGAATATATAAATTAGAAAAAAAAACAAATATGTAGTCACCAATATGATTGACAATTGACAGCATTAGGCAACCTGGACATGGATGTTTTTAGAAATCCATGTTCACTTTCCATTTAGGCTTTGGTACAATCATAAGTGTGACCTTTCCATTTTTTGTCCAGAATATTACTGTGATAATGAGGTGACATGAGTATTTCTTTCACCATTTCTGGGAGCAATATATTGAAGATGTAAAATGAGAATCGGGGTTACAAAGAGGTGTACCCTGTTTCTAGGAATATAGAGAAAAAGCATGAATAGACCATACTGTGAATAAATAATATAACTTTTTTGAACTTTAAATAATGAACTGAACTGATATCTGAAAAATTAAAGGAAATCGTGTATTGATATACAATCATTCATTCCAACCAGGAATATATGTAATGAAAATATTTGTGTTTTGGTTTATCATGAAGAGTGTGTGACGTTTGCTTCAAAATGATTATGGAAATTCAAAATAATGTGTTTGGAAAGAAGTCTCATGAAAAGACCAGTCAAGAAACCCTGACAATACATGTGTTCTGAAGCAAGAAGTGGTGAAAGTTGAAACAAATGCTTATTAATTTGTGAACTTGTGGATGAAATGTATATCCTGTGATGTGCAAAAACTGAAGAAACAATAATGTACCAGTGTCGAATACAAATGAATGACAAATTACATATCATGTCCCATAGGAGTCTACTTGCATTGATGTATACTGGGTCAGTTACTGTAGAATACTTAGGATTTGTATGCACCATTCACTGAAGTTAGTTTTCAGTACTAGGAAACAAATATGTATTTCAGGTTGATGAATATTTCTGATTATCATCTTGTGAAAAGTGGATTATAAATCCACATACATGAACATGAATGAATTTAGAGAGTGTATATTAGACACATATATTTCATATTTTGAAAAATTTGGAGAGTATATCTATATCTATATCTACATCTATACACACACACACACACACACACACACACACACACAACTCACAGACATTAAAAAGTACCAATATAAATGCCAATCGAAATTCATCAGTAAATATGTATCATCCACAAATGCAAAAATAATTTATTTTACTGAACATGAGCTAATTGAATATGTTGTTCTACTAGGACGCTCTCCTATAAGTTGAATTTTCATTTCCAACAGCATTTAGGAGGAGTGAACTCTTCTCACAATTTGTATCTGCCAAGACAGCCACCTCACAAAAATGTATGTGTGATACCTGGTAGGATTCTATATATGCATATAAATATACATGTGTGAATAGACTACAGAAAAAGGAAACAAAAATTCACATATTTGTTAAGTTTAAAACACATGGAGAATATTTCAAATAAATTTGACTAGATTTATAACTCCTACCTTATATAATGCAAATGTCAAGTCCAACTATACAACATGTCTCCTCTGAAGTACTTGTATTTCTAATGTGTTGGGTTAATTTTCTCCATTATATTAGGATGAATAGTCTGAGTCTACTAGGTATGGGTTAGTGTCAGGGATTCAATATTTCGAATGGAAAATTGGAAAATGAATCCAATGCGTATGTAAATATATGCCTGCACAAATATCCTCCCGCTCTCATCCAGAACAATGCCTTGAACATTACCTTCACCCCAAGTAAGACACAATTAGAGGAGAAGAGTTACAAAATCAGTGAATACATATCTGGAATGGAAAATGCTCAGGAGTTCACAACCTTGGAGGTGGTAGAGGAGTTTCCAAAACTAAGGGACAGGGTAAACACTCCACAAACATGGAGCTCTGCTGGCCTAAAAACTTTTTGAGAAACTGCCTCTGAGCTTCCACACTTGAAATATATGTTGTTTTCAGGAGATTTGGCTTCCTCTGTAGTGAGAACATCAAAGCTGGGTCTGCATCTATGTGACCTGGAGGACATGGTTTCTTATTTTCCAATGAACAAGATGAAGCAGTGCTGAATCCTCTCTTTGTAGGTAAACTGAGGCCACTGGGGACTAAGTGTCTCCCCGTGTGGACTGTGAAGCCATTTGGTCCTCTTCCACTTTTTGTGGTGTTTTTGCTGCTGCACTGTGAGTTTGGTATTTGTTTCACGAAATACTAGGAGCTAAACTGGGACACAGTGCTGGAGGGAGTTCTGTCACGTGTGGTGGGTCAGGGTCTGCAAGAGAATGCACCAACTAGGCTCCTATCTCTCACAGCTTGCCCCATTGCCCCCTTGTCCATATCAACCTGATTCTTAATTTTCCTCTGAAAACTCTCCATATAACAAGATGCCTTTACATATAAGGGTCTGTTGGCTGCACCATGTCAGTTACAAGCCATTTGGAATCCAATGGTAGATCCACATGGCCCTACCACGGATGTTTTATCAAACACCTCCCCACCACTGCTCTAGACCCACTACTCAGCAGGCTCCAAATTTCTGGCATCTCTGTTCTACACCATTTTCATGAAACTCAGTAAATCAAGGCACTGTCTGGTATACTCATGATCAGCAAAAGGACATCCAATGTTTCTCCAGTGCCACCTGGTCATAGGAATTTCAAAAATTTCATGGTATTTATCTAGCCATTTTTCAAGCATGAAGTTGGAGGCACTGTGGGTTTCAGTTCATTCAGCAAACATTAAATGGTGAGGAAGCTCATTTCAATGAAATCTCTGGAGAACTCTCACAGGCATGGCTTCCCAAAGAGTGGACAAAAGGTCACATTAGGCCAGGCCCATTGAGGTCTACAATGTGAGGTCCATGTGTGTTTGACTCTCAACTATGGCTGCCATTTCTTTAAGAATAAATCATGTGATATCCTTGCTGAGATTCCCAGGCCTCTGTGGAAATCCACCCGGGGCCTAGGTCTCAGTTTCAAGAGCGACTTTCATGCGTGGCCTCTTAAAATCCCAACAAAATTCATGGCAATGCTTCTCTGAGTTCAGTTCCAAACCCAGTCTCTAAGGGAATCACACCAGAGTTCAAGCCCACGTGGACCCAGTCATTCTTTCCAATGCCACACAAATGACCAAAATTAAAACCAAAAACACTCCCACATGGCCCTCATCTTATTTCATATAGTCAATCATCTTAACCTCTGGCTGGAGGTTTCCATGAGGGGCGCAGCCAAGACAGTGTCCAAAATCAGCTCGTTTGCCCCTCATTTGTCTAAAGTCAGGGTAGCCTGGACACCGTTTCTGTGAACCAGGAGTGAACAAATAAGCCTGCCGTTAAGACTTCTGTGTTTCTCCAATTTGAGGCCTACTGATTTTAGGTATCGATTCTTTAGGTGATTTAGAGTCATGCGAAAACACAAGCACCTCTGCAGGGCTTTGAAGAACTCATTTGACCCAAAGAATCCCTATTGTCATTTGATGGAGTGCAGGAACCTAACAGAGGAAGGCAAGAGACTTCATCCACAATGAATGAAATTTTTTGCCATTTTGGTTTTGGAAGCTCACATGGGATCATTCTTAAGATCCATCAGGTGCTGAGAATCTAAGTCACAGCCACACACAGCCCCAAGAGGCTGATAAAGACACATCCCTTTCCAAAGCAATTAAGGAAAGAGCCACAGGTGAGGCCCATTCATTTCCATTTGAAAACTGTTTTCTTCAGGCTTCACAAAGGGGTGGCCTGAGGCAAAGACCTTCCTGACATTCAGTGCAACACAACAATAAGTAAGCAAAAGGCCCAAAGCAGGGTTTCTGCACTGAGACTTTCCTGGTCACACTGATATCTGAGTTTTCTGAGATGCTCGCCATTCTCTTCAGCTATCCAGTACATGGCCATGTCACAGAGCTTGGAGGTGGTACATATTTTGGACACAAATCCATGAGCCTATTCTGGAGAGTGGCCAGGAATTCAGAAGAAAACTACAACTTAGAAAGATAGCAGGTGTTGCACATCGATAAGACAAGCTGCAGTCCATTCATATATTGGGCATGGGAAGATTTATACTAGACAGGACCACATCCATTAATGCATTCTCTTTTCTAATGTCTACAACAACGGACACAGTGGGGATACACCGAAACAGAAACACTCGCCGTGTCAAATGACTTACTAGAAACTGTCCACTCCAAACCAAACAAACCGCCTTTTCTATCTCTTCTCAGAACATGAGACAAAACAACAAAACCCACACCCACTCCCACAAAGGCACCTCCTTGCCCCAAGTACGTCTGTGACTATCCGGAGTGTCCTCTGACTGGTGGGCCATACTATGTTCCCCCGAAATGGCCTGTCTTCTCTCAGATCTTGTTTCCTTGACCAACTCTGTGAAGATGTCAGGAAAAAGTGGTTAGCCACTACCTGTTTTCTCAGGAAAGGTCCATCTTCAGAGCTCTCCTGGCATTTGGCCATCCTCACATCATTAGGTACCAAGAAAACTGACCCTGTCCTTGGTAAATCCAAACAAGTGAGCCCACTGGGACTGGGACTGGGACTGCCTCTGGGTGCCTGGCTTCTTGGATACCAAGTTCAGAGAGTTCCATCACCAAGGAAATGAGGAATGTCACATTCTTTGGAACTGAATGAGGTCACTGCCTTGGCAACCACTTTGTCCTAACAGTTGCTTCCAAGGGTAACATAAGATGGAGGTTGCCCCTACTTCCTGTGACACTTTCATAAGGTAGAATGTATATCACCATTGGCACCCGGGAACAGCTCTCCACTCAGCCCTGGTTTGGTCCATCTTCTGTACAATAAGAAGAGAGAGAGGCAGATTCAGACACATCCCTTCATCCTGACCAGGTTATTTGCCATGGAAGATGACTTTTGCTCTCTCAGGTGCTTCATACATGCCTAGAACTTCTCCAGGTATCATTTGTGCATGGACATTTGAGGTTCTCATCAGGTGGAAGGTCCCCAACTTTCCTGTATTGTAAGAACCACTCTGTCCCTGCTCTTCTGTAAAATGATTGAGGGAACAGTGTATACTTGGGGTTAAAAACAGGTTTGATTTGGGTTACGAGTGATTCTGTGTGATGAATGATGGTATTGGGAACCTGCAATATTTACAAGAATATAGAGGTGAAATATAAGTAGGAAAACAGAAATCTAGGTATGATTTGAAGCCCAGAAGGGTTTTGCCCTTGATTGGGATACTTAGCTTTGAATGATGTTCTGCAAAGATGCCTCAGATAATTCGATATACAATGGCATAGGACCTTGCACATTGGATGATTGAATTTAGAGAGAACATCCAGTCAAAAAGGGATATTCAATAGGATTAGGAAGATAGTCGGTAGGTTTAGGAAGAAGAGTGAGTATAGAATTTGGACCAAAAGTTCTTTAGCAATAGACTTTCGGTTGTTGAGTGAATGTAAATGTCAGCACATATGAAGAGTCAGTCACTATGTTGAACTGGGGAAAATATGTAGAAAAGCAGATATCAATAGAAATATTAGGAAATCAGGCAAAGTATAAAGTGAGTGATAGAATTAGACATTTTCAACAGGGTTGAGTTTGAATATATAAATTAGAAAAAAAACAAATATGTAGTCACCAATATGATTGACAATTGACAGCATTAGGCAACCTGGACATGGATGTTTTTAGAAATCCATGTTCACTTTCCATTTAGGCTTTGGTACAATCATAAGTGTGACCTTTCCATTTTTTGTCCAGAATATTACTGTGATATGAGGTGACATGAGTATTTCTTTCACCATTTCTGGGAGCAATATATTGATGAAGATGTAAAATGAGAATCGGGGTTACAAAGAGGTGTACCCTGTTTCTAGGAATATAGAGAAAAAGCATGAATAGACCATACTGTGAATAAATAATATAACTTTTTTGAACTTTAAATAATGAACTGAACTGATATCTGAAAAATTAAAGGAAATCGTGTATTGATATACAATCATTCATTCCAACCAGGTATATATGTAATGAAAATATTGTGTTTTGGTTTATCATGAAGAGTGTGTGACGTTTGCTTCAAAATGATTATGGAAATTCAAAATAATGTGTTTGGAAAGAAGTCTCATGAAAAGACCAGTCAAGAAACCCTGACAATACATGTGTTCTGAAGCAAGAAGTGGTGAAAGTTGAACAAATGCTTATTAATTGTGAACTTGTGGATGAAATGTATATCCTGTGTTGTGCAAAAACTGAAGAAACAATAATGTACCAGTGTCGAATACAAATGAATGACAAATTACATATCATGTCCCATAGGAGTCTACTTGCATTGATGTTAGACTGGGTCAGTTACTGTAGAATACTTAGGATTTGTATGCACCATTCACTGAAGTTAGTTTCAGTACTAGGAAACAAATATGTATTTCAGGTGGATGAATATTTCTGATATCATCTTGTGAAAAGTGGATTATAAAATCCACATACATGAACATGAATGAATTTAGAGAGTGTATATTAGACACATATATTTCATATTTTGAAAAATTTGGAGAGTATATCTATATCTATATCTACATCTATACACACACACACACACACACACACACACACACAACTCACAGACATTAAAAAGTACCAATATAAATGCCAATCGAAATTCATCAGTAAATTATGTATCATCCACAAATGCAAAAATATTTATTTTACTGAACATGAGCTAATGAATAATGTTGTTCTACTAGGACGCTCTCCTATAAGTTGAATTTTCATTTCCAACAGCATTTAGGAGGAGTGAACTCTTCTCACAATTTGTATCTGCCAAGACAGCCACCTCACAAAAATGTATGTGTGATACCTGGTAGGATTCTATATATGCATATAAATATACATGTGTGAATAGACTACAGAAAAAGGAAACAAAAATTCACATATTTGTTAAGTTTAAAACACATGGAGAATATTTCAAATAAATTTGACTAGATTTATAACTCCTACCTTATATAATGCAAATGTCAAGTCCAACTATACAACATGTCTCCTCTGAAGTACTTGTATTTCTAATGTGTTGGGTTAATTTTCTCCATTATATTAGGATGAATAGTCTGAGTCTACTAGGTATGGGTTAGTGTCAGGGATTCAGTATTTCGAATGGAAAATTGGAAAATGAATCCAATGTGTATGTAAATATATGCTGCACAAATATCCTCCCGCTCTCATCCAGAACAATGCCTTGACATTACCTTCACCCCAAGTAAGACACAATTAGAGGAGAAGAGTTACAAAATCAGTGAATACATATCTGGAATGGAAAATGCTCAGGAGTTCACAACCTTGAAGGTGGTAGAGGAGTTTCCAAAACTAAGGGACAGGGTAAACACTCCACAAACATGGAGCTCTGCTGGCCTAAAAACTTTTTGAGAAACTGCCTCTGAGCTTCCACACTTGAAATATATGTTGTTTTCAGGAGATTTGGCTTCCTCTGTAGTGAGAACATCAAAGCTGGGTCTGCATCTATGTGACCTGGAGGACATGGTTTCTTATTTTCCAATGAACAAGATGAAGCAGTGCTGAATCCTCTCTTTGTAGGTAAACTGAGGCCACTGGGGACTAAGTGTCTCCCCGTGTGGACTGTGAAGCCATTTGGTCCTCTTCCACTTTTTGTGGTGTTTTTGCTGCTGCACTGTGAGTTTGGTATTTGTTTCACGAAATACTAGGAGCTAAACTGGGACACAGTGCTGGAGGGAGTTCTGTCACGTGTGGTGGGTCAGGGTCTGCAAGAGAATGCACCAACTAGGCTCCTATCTCTCACAGCTTGCCCCATTGCCCCCTTGTCCATATCAACCTGATTCTTAATTTTCCTCTGAAAACTCTCCATATAACAAGATGCCTTTACATATAAGGGTCTGTTGGCTGCACCATGTCAGTTACAAGCCATTTGGAATCCAATGGTAGATCCACATGGCCCTACCACGGATGTTTTATCAAACACCTCCCCACCACTGCTCTAGACCCACTACTCAGCAGGCTCCAAATTTCTGGCATCTCTGTTCTACACCATTTTCATGAAACTCAGTAAATCAAGGCACTGTCTGGTATACTCATGATCAGCAACAGGACATCCAATGTTTCTCCAGTGCCACCTGGTCATAGGAATTTCAAAAATTTCATGGTATTTATCTAGCCATTTTTCAAGCATGAAGTTGGAGGCACTGTGGGTTTCAGTTCATTCAGCAAACTTTAAATGGTGAGGAAGCTCATTTCAATGAAATCTCTGGAGAACTCTCACAGGCATGGCTTCCCAAAGAGTGGACAAAAGGTCACATTAGGCCAGGCCCATTGAGGTCTACAATGTGAGGTCCATGTGTGTTTTGACTCTCAACTATGGCTGCCATTTCTTTAAGAATAAAATCATGTGATATCCTTGCTGAGATTCCCAGGCCTCTGTGGAAATCCACCCGGGGCCTAGATCTCAGTTTCCAAGAGCGACTTTCATGCGTGGCCTCTTAAAATCCCAACAAAATTCATGGCAATGCTTCTCTGAGTTCAGTTCCAAAACCCAGTCTCTAAGGGGAATCACACCAGAGTTCAAGCCCACGTGGACCCAGTCATTTTTTCCAATGCCACACAAATGACCAAAATTAAAACCAAAACACTCCCACATGGCCCTCATCTTATTTCATATAGTCAATCATCTTAACCTCTGGCTGGAGGTTTCCATGAGGGGCGCAGCCCAAGACAGTGTCCAAAATCAGCTCGTTTGCCCCTCATTTGTCTAAAGTCAGGGTAGCCTGGACACCGTTTCTGTGAACCAGGAGTGAACAAATAAGCCTGCCGTTAATACTTCTGTGTTTCTCCAATTTGAGGCCTACTGATTTTAGGTATTGATTCTTTAGGTGATTTAGATTAATGCGAAAACAAAGCACCTCTGCAGGGCTTTGAAGAACTCATTTGACCCAAAGAATCCCTATTGTCATTTGATGGAGTTCAGGAACCTAACAGAGGAAGGCAAGAGACTTCATCCACAATGAATAAAATTTTTTGCCATTTTGGTTTTGGAAGCTCACATGGGATCATTCTTAAGATCCATCAGGTGCTGAGAATCTAAGTCACAGCCACACACAGGCCCAAGAGGCTGATAAAGACACATCCCTTTCCAAAGCAATTAAGCAAAGAGCCACAGGTGAGGCCCATTCATTTCCATTTGAAAACTGTTTTCTTCAGGCTTCACAAAGGGGTGGCCTGAGGCAAAGACCTTCCTGACATTCAGTGCAACACAACAATAAGTAAGCAAAAGGCCCAAAGCAGGGTTTCTGCACTGAGACTTTCCTGGTCACACTGATATCTGAGTTTTCTGAGATGCTCGCCATTCTCTTCAGCTATCCAGTACATGGCCATGTCACAGAGCTTGGAGGTGGTACATATTTTGGACACAAATCCATGAGCCTATTCTGGAGAGTGGCCAGAATTCAGGAAGAAAACTACAACTTAGAAAGATAGCAGGTGTTGCACATCGATAAGACAAGCTGCAGTCCATTCATATATTGGGCAGGATGAATTTTGGTATGATTTATACTAGACAGGACACATCCATTAATGCATTCTCTTTTCTAATGTCTACAACAACGAACACAGTGGGATACACAGAAACAGAAACACTCGCCGTGTCAAATGACTTACTAGAAACTGTCCACTCCAAACCAAACAAACCGCCTTTCCTATCTATTCTCAGAACATGAGACAAAACAACAAACCCACACACACTCCCACAAAGGCACCTCCTTCCCCCAAGTAGGTCTGTGACTATCCGGAGTGTCCTCTGACTGGTGGGCCATACTATGTTCCCCCGAAATGGCCTGTCTTCTCTCAGATCTTGTTTCCTTGACCAACTCTCTGAAGATGTCAGGAAAAAGTGGTTAGCCACTACCTGTTTTCTCAGGAAAGGTCCATCTTCAGAGCTCTCCTGGCATTTGGCCATCCTCACATCATTAGGTACCAAGAAAACTGACTCTGTCCTTGGTAAATCCAAACAAGTGAGCCCACTGGGACTGGGACTGCGAATGCCTCTGGGTGCCTGGCTTCTTGGATACCAAGTTCAGAGAGTTCCATCACCAAGGAAATGAGGTATGTCACATTCTTTGGAACTGAATGAGGTCACTGCCTTGGCAACCACTTTGTCCTAACAGTTGCTTCAAAGGGTAACATAAAATGGAGGTTGCCCCCGCTTCCTGTGACACTTTCATAAGGTAGAATGTATATCACCATTGGCACCCGGGAACAGCTCTCCACTCAGGCCTGGTTTGGTCCATCTTCTCTACAATAAGAAGAGAGAGATTCAGATTCAGACACATCCCTTCATCCTGACCAGGTTGTTTGCCATGGAAGATGACTTTTGCTCTCTCAGGTGCTTCATACCTGCCTACAACTTCTCCAGGTATCATTTGTGCATGGACATTTGAGGTTCTCATCAGGTGGAAGGTCCCCAACTTTCCTGTATTGTAAGAACCACTCTGTCCCTGCTCTTCTGTAAAATGATTGAGGGAACAGTGTATACTTGGGGTTAAAAACAGGTTTGATTTGGGTTACGAGTGATTCTGTGTGATGAATGATGGTATTGGGAACCTGCAATATTTACAAGAATATAGAGGTGAAATATAAGTAGGAAAACAGAAATCTAGGTATGATTTGAAGCCCAGAAGGGTTTTGCCCTTGATTGGGATACTTAGCTTTGAATGATGTTCTGCAAAGATGCCTCAGATAATTCGATATACAATGGCATAGGACCTTGTACATTGGATGATTGAATTTAGAGAGAACATCCAGTCAAAAAGGGATATTCAATAGGATTAGGAAGATAGTCGGTAGGTTTAGGAAGAAGAGTGAGTATAGAATTTGGACCAAAAGTTCTTTAGCAATAGACTTTCGGTTGTTGAGTGAATGTAAATGTCAGCACATATGAAGAGTCAGTCACTATGTTGAACTGGGGAAAATATGTAGAAAAGCAGATATCAATAGAAATATTAGGAAATCAGGCAAAGTATAAAGTGAGTGATAGAATTAGACATTTTCAACAGGGTTGAGTTTGAATATATAAATTAGAAAAAAAACAAATATGTAGTCACCAATATGATTGACAATTGACAGCATTAGGCAACCTGGACATGGATGTTTTTAGAAATCCATGTTCACTTTCCATTTAGGCTTTGGTACAATCATAAGTGTGACCTTTCCATTTTTTGTCCAGAATATTACTGTGATAATGAGGTGACATGAGTATTTCTTTCACCATTTCTGGGAGCAATATATTGAAGATGTAAAATGAGAATCGGGGTTACAAAGAGGTGTACCCTGTTTCTAGGAATATAGAGAAAAAGCATGAATAGACCATACTGTGAATAAATAATATAACTTTTTTGAACTTTAAATAATGAACTGAACTGATATCTGAAAAATTAAAGGAAATCGTGTATTGATATACAATCATTCATTCCAACCAGGTATATATGTAATGAAAATATTTGTGTTTTGGTTTATCATGAAGAGTGTGTGACGTTTGCTTCAAAATGATTATGGAAATTCAAAATAATGTGTTTGGAAAGAAGTCTCATGAAAAGACCAGTCAAGAAACCCTGACAATACATGTGTTCTGAAGCAAGAAGTGGTGAAAGTTGAAACAAATGCTTATTAATTTGTGAACTTGTGGATGAAATGTATATCCTGTGATGTGCAAAAACTGAAGAAACAATAATGTACCAGTGTCGAATACAAATGAATGACAAATTACATATCATGTCCCATAGGAGTCTACTTGCATTGATGTTAGACTGGGTCAGTTACTGTAGAATACTTAGGATTTGTATGCACCATTCACTGAAGTTAGTTTTCAGTACTAGGAAACAAATATGTATTTCAGGTGGATGAATATTTCTGATTATCATCTTGTGAAAAGTGGATTATAAATCCACATACATGAACATGAATGAATTTAGAGAGTGTATATTAGACACATATATTTCATATTTTGAAAAATTTGGAGAGTATATCTATATCTATATCTACATCTATACACACACACACACACACACACACACAACTCACAGACATTAAAAATTACCAATATAAATGCCAATCGAAATTCATCAGTAAATATGTATCATCCACAAATGCAAAAATATTTATTTTACTGAACATGAGTTAATGTATAATGTTGTTCTACTAGGACGCTCTCCTATAAGTTGAATTTTCATTTCCAACAGCATTTAGGAGGAGTGAACTCTTCTCACAATTTGTATCTGCCAAGACAGCCACCTCACAAAAATGTACGTGTGATACCTGGTAGGATTCTATATATGCATATAAATATACGTGTGTGAATAGACTACAGAAAAAGGAAACAAGAATTCACATATTTGTTAAGTTTAAAACACATGGAGAATATTTCAAATAAATTTGACTAGATTTATAACTCCTACCTTATATAATGCAAATGTCAAGTCCAACTGTACAACATGTCTCCTCTGAAGTACTTGTATTTCTACTGTGTTGGGTTAATTTTCTCCATTATATTAGGATGAATAGTCTGAGTCTACTAGGTATGGGTTAGTGTCAGGGATTCAGTATTTCGAATGGAAAATTGGAAAATGAATCCAATGTGTATGTAAACATATGCTGCACAAATATCCTCCCGCTCTCATCCAGAACAATGCCTTGACATTACCTTCACCCCAAGTAAGACACAATTAGAGGAGAAGAGTTACAAAATCAGTGAACACATATCTGGAATGGAAAATGCTCAGGAGTTCACAACCTTGGAGGTGGTAGAGGAGTTTCCAAAACTAAGGGACAGGGTAAACACTCCACAAACATGGAGCTCTGCTGGCCTAAAAACTTTTTGAGAAACTGCCTCTGAGCTTCCGCACTTGAAATATATGTTGTTTTCAGGAGATTTGGCTTCCTCTGTAGTGTGAACATCAAAGCTGGGTCTGCATCTATGTGACCTGGAGGACATGGTTTCTTATTTTCCAATGAACAAGATGAAGCAGTGCTGAATCCTCTCTTTGTAGGTAAACTGAGGCCACTGGGGACTAAGTGTCTCCCCGTGTGGACTGTGAAGCCATTTGGTCCTCTTCCACTTTTTGTGGTGTTTTTGCTGCTGCACTGTGAGTTTGATATTTGTTTCACGAAATACTAGGAGCTAACCGGGGACACAGTGCTGGAGGGAGTTCTGTCACGTGTGGTGGGTCAGGGTCTGCAAGAGAATGCACCAACTAGGCTCCTATCTCTCACAGCTTGCCCCATTGCCCCCTTGTCCATATCAACCTGATTCTTAATTTTCCTCTGAAAACTCTCCATGTAACAAGATGCCTTTACATATAAGGGTCTGCTGGCTGCACCATGTCAGTTACAAGCCATTTGGAATCCAATGGTAGATCCACATGGCCCTACCACGGATGTTTTATCAAACACCTCCCCACCACTGCTCTAGACCCACTACTCAGCAGGCTCCAAATTTCTGGCATCTCTGTTCTACACCATTTTCATGAAACTCAGTAAATCAAGGCACTGTCTGGTATACTCATGATCAGCAAAAGGACATCCAATGTTTCTCCAGTGCCACCTGGTCATAGGAATTTCAAAAATTTCATGGTATTTATCTAGCCATTTTTCAAGCATGAAGTTGGAGGCACTGTGGGTTTCAGTTCACTCAGCAAACATTAAATGGTGAGGAAGCTCATTTCAATGAAATCTCTGGAGAACTCTCACAGGCATGGCTTCCCAAAGAGTGGACAAAAGGTCACATTAGGCCAGGCCCATTGAGGTCTACAATGTGAGGTCCATGTGTGTTTTGACTCTCAACTATGGCTGCCATTTCTTTAAGAATAAAATCATGTGATATCCTTGCTGAGATTCCCAGGCCTCTGTGGAAATCCACCCGGGGCCTAGATCTCAGTTTCCAAGAGCGACTTTCATGCGTGGCCTCTTAAAATCCCAACAAAATTCATGGCAATGCTTCTCTGAGTTCAGTTCCAAAACCCAGTCTCTAAGGGGAATCACACCAGAGTTCAAGCCCACGTGGACCCAGTCATTTTTTCCAATGCCACACAAATGACCAAAATTAAAACCAAAACACTCCCACATGGCCCTCATCTTATTCCGTATAGTCAATCATCTTAACCTCTGGCTGGAGGTTTCCATGAGGGGCGCAGCCAATGACAGTGTCCAAAATCAGCTCGTTTGCCACTCATTTGTCTAATGTCAGGGTAGCCTGGACACCGTTTCTGTGAACCAGGAGTGAACAAATAAGCCTGCCGTTAATACTTCTGTGTTTCTCCAATTTGAGGCCTACTGATTTTAGGTATCAATTCTTTAGGTGATTTAGAGTCATGCGAAAACACAAGCACCTCTGCAGGGCTTTGAAGAACTCATTTGACCCAAAGAATCCCTATTGTCATTTGATGGAGTGCAGGAACCTAACAGAGGAAGGCAAGAGACTTCATCCACAATGAATGAAATTTTTTGCCATTTTGGTTTTGGAAGCTCACATGGGATCATTCTTAAGATCCATCAGGTGCTGAGAATCTAAGTCACAGCCACACACAGGCCCAAGAGGCTGATAAAGACACATCCCTTTCCAAAGCAATTAAGCAAAGAGCCAGAGGTGAGGCCCATTCATTTCCATTTGAAAACTGTTTTCTTCAGGCTTCACAAAGGGGTGGCCTGAGGCAAAGACCTTCCTGACATTCAGTGCAACACAACAATAAGTAAGCAAAAGGCCCAAAGCAGGGTTTCTGCACTGAGACTTTCCTGGTCACACTGATATCTGAGTTTTCTGAGATGCTCGCCATTCTCTTCAGCTATCCAGTACATGGCCATGTCACAGAGCTTGGAGGTGGTACATATTTTGGACACAAATCCATGAGCCTATTCTGGAGAGTGGCCAGAATTCAGGAAGAAAACAACAACTTAGAAAGATAGCAGGTGTTGCACATCGATAAGACAAGCTGCAGTCCATTCATATATTGGGCAGGATGAATTTTGGTATGATTTATACTAGACAGGACACATCCATTAATGCATTCTCTTTTCTAATGTCTACAACAACGAACACAGTGGGATACACAGAAACAGAAACACTCGCCGTGTCAAATGACTTACTAGAAACTGTCCACTCCAAACCAAACAAACCGCCTTTCCTATCTATTCTCAGAACATGAGACAAAACAACAAACCCACACACACTCCCACAAAGGCACCTCCTTCCCCCAAGTAGGTCTGTGACTATCCGGAGTGTCCTCTGACTGGTGGGCCATACTATGTTCCCCCGAAATGGCCTGTCTTCTCTCAGATCTTGTTTTCTTGACCAACTCTCTGAAGATGTCAGGAAAAAGTGGTTAGCCACTACCTGTTTTCTCAGGAAAGGTCCATCTTCAGAGCTCTCCTGGCATTTGGCCATCCTCACATCATTAGGTACCAAGAAAACTGACTCTGTCCTTGGTAAATCCAAACAAGTGAGCCCACTGGGACTGGGACTGCGAATGCCTCTGGGTGCCTGGCTTCTTGGATACCAAGTTCAGAGAGTTCCATCACCAAGGAAATGAGGTATGTCACATTCTTTGGAACTGAATGAGGTCACTGCCTTGGCAACCACTTTGTCCTAACAGTTGCTTCAAAGGGTAACATAAAATGGAGGTTGCCCCCGCTTCCTGTGACACTTTCATAAGGTAGAATGTATATCACCATTGGCACCCGGGAACAGCTCTCCACTCAGGCCTGGTTTGGTCCATCTTCTCTACAATAAGAAGAGAGAGATTCAGATTCAGACACATCCCTTCATCCTGACCAGGTTGTTTGCCATGGAAGATGACTTTTGCTCTCTCAGGTGCTTCATACCTGCCTACAACTTCTCCAGGTATCATTTGTGCATGGACATTTGAGGTTCTCATCAGGTGGAAGGTCCCCAACTTTCCTGTATTGTAAGAACCACTCTGTCCCTGCTCTTCTGTAAAATGATTGAGGGAACAGTGTATACTTGGGGTTAAAAACAGGTTTGATTTGGGTTACGAGTGATTCTGTGTGATGAATGATGGTATTGGGAACCTGCAATATTTACAAGAATATAGAGGTGAAATATAAGTAGGAAAACAGAAATCTAGGTATGATTTGAAGCCCAGAAGGGTTTTGCCCTTGATTGGGATACTTAGCTTTGAATGATGTTCTGCAAAGATGCCTCAGATAATTCGATATACAATGGCATAGGACCTTGTACATTGGATGATTGAATTTAGAGAGAACATCCAGTCAAAAAGGGATATTCAATAGGATTAGGAAGATAGTCGGTAGGTTTAGGAAGAAGAGTGAGTATAGAATTTGGACCAAAAGTTCTTTAGCAATAGACTTTCGGTTGTTGAGTGAATGTAAATGTCAGCACATATGAAGAGTCAGTCACTATGTTGAACTGGGGAAAATATGTAGAAAAGCAGATATCAATAGAAATATTAGGAAATCAGGCAAAGTATAAAGTGAGTGATAGAATTAGACATTTTCAACAGGGTTGAGTTTGAATATATAAATTAGAAAAAAAACAAATATGTAGTCACCAATATGATTGACAATTGACAGCATTAGGCAACCTGGACATGGATGTTTTTAGAAATCCATGTTCACTTTCCATTTAGGCTTTGGTACAATCATAAGTGTGACCTTTCCATTTTTTGTCCAGAATATTACTGTGATAATGAGGTGACATGAGTATTTCTTTCACCATTTCTGGGAGCAATATATTGAAGATGTAAAATGAGAATCGGGGTTACAAAGAGGTGTACCCTGTTTCTAGGAATATAGAGAAAAAGCATGAATAGACCATACTGTGAATAAATAATATAACTTTTTTGAACTTTAAATAATGAACTGAACTGATATCTGAAAAATTAAAGGAAATCGTGTATTGATATACAATCATTCATTCCAACCAGGTATATATGTAATGAAAATATTTGTGTTTTGGTTTATCATGAAGAGTGTGTGACGTTTGCTTCAAAATGATTATGGAAATTCAAAATAATGTGTTTGGAAAGAAGTCTCATGAAAAGACCAGTCAAGAAACCCTGACAATACATGTGTTCTGAAGCAAGAAGTGGTGAAAGTTGAAACAAATGCTTATTAATTTGTGAACTTGTGGATGAAATGTATATCCTGTGATGTGCAAAAACTGAAGAAACAATAATGTACCAGTGTCGAATACAAATGAATGACAAATTACATATCATGTCCCATAGGAGTCTACTTGCATTGATGTTAGACTGGGTCAGTTACTGTAGAATACTTAGGATTTGTATGCACCATTCACTGAAGTTAGTTTTCAGTACTAGGAAACAAATATGTATTTCAGGTGGATGAATATTTCTGATTATCATCTTGTGAAAAGTGGATTATAAATCCACATACATGAACATGAATGAATTTAGAGAGTGTATATTAGACACATATATTTCATATTTTGAAAAATTTGGAGAGTATATCTATATCTATATCTACATCTATACACACACACACACACACACACACACAACTCACAGACATTAAAAAGTACCAATATAAATGCCAATCGAAATTCATCAGTAAATATGTATCATCCACAAATGCAAAAATATTTATTTTACTGAACATGAGTTAATGTATAATGTTGTTCTACTAGGACGCTCTCCTATAAGTTGAATTTTCATTTCCAACAGCATTTAGGAGGAGTGAACTCTTCTCACAATTTGTATCTGCCAAGACAGCCACCTCACAAAAATGTACGTGTGATACCTGGTAGGATTCTATATATGCATATAAATATACGTGTGTGAATAGACTACAGAAAAAGGAAACAAGAATTCACATATTTGTTAAGTTTAAAACACATGGAGAATATTTCAAATAAATTTGACTAGATTTATAACTCCTACCTTATATAATGCAAATGTCAAGTCCAACTGTACAACATGTCTCCTCTGAAGTACTTGTATTTCTACTGTGTTGGGTTAATTTTCTCCATTATATTAGGATGAATAGTCTGAGTCTACTAGGTATGGGTTAGTGTCAGGGATTCAGTATTTCGAATGGAAAATTGGAAAATGAATCCAATGTGTATGTAAACATATGCTGCACAAATATCCTCCCGCTCTCATCCAGAACAATGCCTTGACATTACCTTCACCCCAAGTAAGACACAATTAGAGGAGAAGAGTTACAAAATCAGTGAACACATATCTGGAATGGAAAATGCTCAGGAGTTCACAACCTTGGAGGTGGTAGAGGAGTTTCCAAAACTAAGGGACAGGGTAAACACTCCACAAACATGGAGCTCTGCTGGCCTAAAAACTTTTTGAGAAACTGCCTCTGAGCTTCCGCACTTGAAATATATGTTGTTTTCAGGAGATTTGGCTTCCTCTGTAGTGTGAACATCAAAGCTGGGTCTGCATCTATGTGACCTGGAGGACATGGTTTCTTATTTTCCAATGAACAAGATGAAGCAGTGCTGAATCCTCTCTTTGTAGGTAAACTGAGGCCACTGGGGACTAAGTGTCTCCCCGTGTGGACTGTGAAGCCATTTGGTCCTCTTCCACTTTTTGTGGTGTTTTTGCTGCTGCACTGTGAGTTTGATATTTGTTTCACGAAATACTAGGAGCTAACCGGGGACACAGTGCTGGAGGGAGTTCTGTCACGTGTGGTGGGTCAGGGTCTGCAAGAGAATGCACCAACTAGGCTCCTATCTCTCACAGCTTGCCCCATTGCCCCCTTGTCCATATCAACCTGATTCTTAATTTTCCTCTGAAAACTCTCCATGTAACAAGATGCCTTTACATATAAGGGTCTGCTGGCTGCACCATGTCAGTTACAAGCCATTTGGAATCCAATGGTAGATCCACATGGCCCTACCACGGATGTTTTATCAAACACCTCCCCACCACTGCTCTAGACCCACTACTCAGCAGGCTCCAAATTTCTGGCATCTCTGTTCTACACCATTTTCATGAAACTCAGTAAATCAAGGCACTGTCTGGTATACTCATGATCAGCAAAAGGACATCCAATGTTTCTCCAGTGCCACCTGGTCATAGGAATTTCAAAAATTTCATGGTATTTATCTAGCCATTTTTCAAGCATGAAGTTGGAGGCACTGTGGGTTTCAGTTCACTCAGCAAACATTAAATGGTGAGGAAGCTCATTTCAATGAAATCTCTGGAGAACTCTCACAGGCATGGCTTCCAAAAGAGTGGACAAAAGGTAACATTAGGCCAGGCCTATTGAGGTCTACAATGTGAGGTCCATGTGTGTTTTGACTCTCAACTATGGCTGCCATTTCTTTAAGAATAAAATCATGTGATATCCTTGCTGAGATTCCCAGGCCTCTGTGGAAATCCACCCGGGGCCTAGATCTCAGTTTCCAAGAGCGACTTTCATGCGTGGCCTCTTAAAATCCCAACAAAATTCATGGCAATGCTTCTCTGAGTTCAGTTCCAAAACCCAGTCTCTAAGGGGAATCACACCAGAGTTCAAGCCCACGTGGACCCAGTCATTTTTTCCAATGCCACACAAATGACCAAAATTAAAACCAAAACACTCCCACATGGCCCTCATCTTATTCCGTATAGTCAATCATCTTAACCTCTGGCTGGAGGTTACCATGAGGGGCGCAGCCAATGACAGTGTCCAAAATCAGCTCGTTTGCCACTCATTTGTCTAATGTCAGGGTAGCCTGGACACCGTTTCTGTGAACCAGGAGTGAACAAATAAGCCTGCCGTTAATACTTCTGTGTTTCTCCAATTTGAGGCCTACTGATTTTAGGTATCAATTCTTTAGGTGATTTAGAGTCATGCGAAAACACAAGCACCTCTGCAGGGCTTTGAAGAACTCATTTGACCCAAAGAATCCCTATTGTCATTTGATGGAGTGCAGGAACCTAACAGAGGAAGGCAAGAGACTTCATCCACAATGAATGAAATTTTTTGCCATTTTGGTTTTGGAAGCTCACATGGGATCATTCTTAAGATCCATCAGGTGCTGAGAATCTAAGTCACAGCCACACACAGGCCCAAGAGGCTGATAAAGACACATCCCTTTCCAAAGCAATTAAGCAAAGAGCCACAGGTGAGGCCCATTCATTTCCATTTGAAAACTGTTTTCTTCAGGCTTCACAAAGGGGTGGCCTGAGGCAAAGACCTTCCTGACATTCAGTGCAACACAACAATAAGTAAGCAAAAGGCCCAAAGCAGGGTTTCTGCACTGAGACTTTCCTGGTCACACTGATATCTGAGTTTTCTGAGATGCTCGCCATTCTCTTCAGCTATCCAGTACATGGCCATGTCACAGAGCTTGGAGGTGGTACATATTTTGGACACAAATCCATGAGCCTATTCTGGAGAGTGGCCAGAATTCAGGAAGAAAACTACAACTTAGAAAGATAGCAGGTGTTGCACATCGATAAGACAAGCTGCAGTCCATTCATATATTGGGCATGGGAAGATTTATACTAGACAGGACACATCCATTAATGCATTCTCTTTTCTAATGTCTACAACAACGGACACAGTGGGATACTCAGAAAGAGAAACACTCGCCGTGTCAAATGACTTACTAGAAACTGTCCACTCCAAACCAAACAAACCGCCTTTTCTATCTATTCTCAGAACATGAGACAAAACAACAAACCCACACCCACTCCCACAAAGGCACCTCCTTCCCCCAAGTACGTCTGTGACTATCCGGAGTGTCCTCTGACTGGTGGGCCATACTATGTTCCCCCGAAAAGGCCTGTCTTCTCTCAGATCTTGTTTCCTTGACCAACTCTGTGAAGATGTCAGGAAAAATGGTTAGCCACTACCTGTTTTCTCAGGAAAGGTCCATCTTCAGAGCTCTCCTGGCATTTGGCCATCCTCACATCATTAAGTACCAAGAAAACTGACTCTGTCCTTGGTAAATCCAAACAAGTGAGCCCACTGGGACTGGGACTGGGACTGCCTCTGGGTGCCTGGCTTCTTGGATACCAAGTTCAGAGAGTTCCATCACCAAGGAAATGAGGTATGTCACATTCTTTGGAACTGAATGAGGTCACTGCCTTGGCAACCACTTTGTCCTAACAGTTGCTTCCAAGGGTAACATAAGATGGAGTTTGCCCTTACTTCCTGTGACACTTTCATAAGGTAGAATGTATATCACCATTGGCACTGGGAACAGCTCTCCACTCAGCCCTGGTTTGGTCCATCTTCTGTACAATAAGAAGAGAGAGAGGCAGATTCAGACACATCCATTCATCCTGACCAGGTTGTTTGCCATGGAAGATGACTTTTGCTCTCTCAGCTGCTTCATACCTGCCTACAACTTCTCCAGGTATCATTTGTGCATGGACATTTGAGGTTCTCATCAGGTGGAAGGTCCCCAACTTTCCTGTATTGTAAGAACCACTCTGTCCCTGCTCTTCTGTAAAATGATTGAGGGAACAGTGTATACTTGGGGTTAAAAACAGGTTTGATTTGGGTTACGAGTGATTCTGTGTGATGAATAATGGTATTGGGAACCTGCAATATTTACAAGAATATAGAGGTGAAATATAAGTAGGAAAACAGAAATCTAGGTATGATTTGAAGCCCAGAAGGGTTTTGCCCTTGATTGGGATACTTAGCTTTGAATGATGTTCTGCAAAGATGCCTCAGATAATTCGATATACAATGGCATAGGACCTTGTACATTGGATGATTGAATTTAGAGAGAACATCCAGTCAAAAAGGGATATTCAATAGGATTAGGAAGATAGTCGGTAGGTTTAGGAAGAAGAGTGAGTATAGAATTTGGACCAAAAGTTCTTTAGCAATAGACTTTCGGTTGTTGAGTGAATGTAAATGTCAGCACATATGAAGAGTCAGTCACTATGTTGAACTGGGGAAAATATGTAGAAAAGCAGATATCAATAGAAATATCAGGAAATCAGGCAAAGTATAAAGTGAGTGATAGAATTAGACATTTTCAACAGGGTTGAGTTTGAATATATAAATTAGGAAAAAAACAAATATGTAGTCACCAATAGGATTGACAATTGACAGCATTAGGCAACCTGGACATGGATGTTTTTAGAAATCCATGTTCACTTTCCATTTAGGCTTTGGTACAATCATAAGTGTGACCTTTCCATTTTTTGTCCAGAATATTACTGTGATAATGAGGTGACATGAGTATTTCTTTCACCATTTCTGGGGGCAATAAATTGAAGATGTAAAATGAGAATCGGGGTTACAAAGAGGTGTACCCTGTTTCTAGGAATATAGAGAAAAAGCATGAATAGACCATACTGTGAATAAATAATATAACTTTTTTGAACTTTAAATAATGAACTGAACTGATATCTGAAAAATTAAAGGAAATCGTATATTGATATACAATCATTCATTCCAACCAGGTATATATGTAATGGAAATATTTGTGTTTTGGTTTATCATGAAGAGTGTGTGACGTTTGCTTCAAAATGATTATGGAAATTCAAAATAATGTGTTTGGAAAGAAGTCTCATGAAAAGACCAGTCAAGAAACCCTGACAATACATGTGTTCTGAAGCAAGAAGTGGTGAAAGTTGAAACAAATGCTTATTAATTTGTGAACTTGTGGATGAAATGTATATCCTGTGATGTGCAAAAACTGAAGAAACAATAATGTACCAGTGTCGAATACAAATGAATGACACATTACATATCATGTCCCATAGGAGTCTACTTGCATTGATGTTAGACTGGTCAGTTACTGTAGAATAATTAGGATTTGTATGCACCATTCACTGAAGTTAGTTTTCAGTACTAGGAAACAAATATGTATTTCAGGTGGATGAATATTTCTGATTATCATCTTGTGAAAAGTGGATTATAAATCCACATACATGAACCTGAATGAATTTAGAGAGTGTATATTAGACACATATATGTCATATTTTGAAAAATTTGGAGAGTATATCTATATCTATATCTATATCTATACACACACACACACACACACACACACACACACAACACTCACAGACATTAAAAAGTACCAATATAAATGCCAATCGAAATTCATCAGTAAATATGTATCATCCACAAATGCAAAAATATTTATTTTACTGAACATGAGTTAATGTATAATGTTGTTCTACTAGGACTCTCTCCTATAGGTTGAATTTTCATTTCCAACAGCATTTAGGAGGAGTGAACTCTTCTCACAATTTGTATCTGCCAAGACAGCCATCTCACAAAAATGTACGTGTGATACCTGGTAGGATTCTATATATGCATATAAATATACATGTGTGAATCGGCTACAGAAAAGGGAAACAAGAATTCACATATTTGTTAAGTTTAAAAACACATGAGAATATTTCAATTAAAATTTGACTAGATTTATAACTCCTACCTTATATAATGGAAATGTCAAGTCCAACTATACAACATGTCTCTGGAGAACCTTTGGATGTCCTGTTGTTTATCATGAGTATACTAGACAGTGCCTTGATTGACTGTGTTTCATGAAAATGATCTAGAACAGACATGCCAGTAAGTTGGTGCCTGCTGAGTAGTGTGCCTAGAGCAGTGGTGTGTATGTGTGTCATAATACATCTCTGATGTGGCCATATGGATTTGCCATTGGCTTCCAAATGGCTTGTGACAGACATGGTGAGGCCAGCAGACACTAATATGTAAGGGCGTCTTGTTATATGGAGAGGTTTCATGGCAATGTTAAGAATCAGGTTGCAATAGACAAGGGAAAAAGCTATGTGGGATAGAAGCCTGGTTGGTGCATTCTCCTGCAGACCCTGACCCACCACATGTGGCAGAACTCCATCCAGCACTGTGTCCCTTTTGAACTCCTTGTATTTCGTGAAGCAAATACCAAACTACCAATGCAGGAGAAAGAAAAACCATGAAAAAGTGGAGGATGACCAAATGGCTTCACAGCCCAGATGGGGAGAGACTTAGCACGCACTGGTCACATTTTACTTTAAAGAGAGAATTCACCACTGCTGCCTCATGTTCATTAGAAAATAAGAAACCATGTCCTCCAGGTCACATAGAATCAGACCCAGCTTTGATGGTCTCACGACAAAGGAAGCTAAAGCTCCTGAAAACAACATATATTTCAAGTGCCCAACCTCAGAGGCAGTTTATCAAGAAGTCCTTTAGGCCAGCAGAGCTCCATGTTTGTGGAGTTTTTAACCTGTCACTTACTTATGGAAACTTCTCTACCACATCCAAGGTTGTGAACTCCTGAGCATTTTCCATTCCAGTTATATATTCACATATTTTATAACTCTTCTCCACTAATTGTGTCTTACTTGGGGTGAAGGTAATGTCAAGGCATTGTTCTGGATGAGAGAGGGAAAATATTTTGTGTAGCACATATTTGATAGACATTGGATTCTTTTTCCTATTTTCCATTCAAAATACTGAATCCCTGACACTAACACATACCCTACTAGACTCTGACTACTAATCCTAATATGATGGAGAAAAATAACCCAAATAGAACAGAAATACAAGCAGGTCAGAGGAGGCATGGTGTATTTTTGAACTTTTCTTTTGCATAATAAATGGTAGGTGTTATAAATCTAGTGAATTTTTATTTGGAATAGTTTTTCATGTGTTTTTAAAATTAACAAATATGTGAATCCCTGCCTCCTTTCTCTCTAGCCTATACAGCACATGTATTTTTATATGTACATATAGAATCCTACCTGGTATCACACGTACATTTTTGTGAGGTTGCTGACTCGGCAGATATAAATTGTGTGAAGAGACTACCCCTCTTAAACGCTGTTGGAACTAAAAATTCAACCTATGGGTGAGCTTCCTAGTACAACAACATTATACATAATTTCATGTTCAGTAAAGTATATATTTTTGCATCAGTAGATGTTATATATTTCATTATAAATTTCATTTGGCATATATTGCTACTTTTTTATGTTTCTCTGTGTGTTTTTTTGGTATATATATATATATATATATATATATATATTATTATAATACTCTCCTGATTTATCAAAACATGAAATATATGTGTCTTATATACACTCTCTACATTCATACATTCATTCATGTTCATGCATGAGGAAATATAATCAACTTTTCTCAAGATTATTATTGGAAATATTCATCCACCTGAAATACATATTTGTTTCCTTGTACTGACAACTCACTTCTGTGAATGGTGCATACAAATCCTAATAATTCTACAGTATCTGACCCAGTTTAACATCAATGCAAGTAGATTCCTATGGAACATGATGTGTATTTTGAAGTTCATTTATATTCCACACTGCTACATTAATATTTCTGCAGTTTTTGCACATCATAGGATATATATTTCATCCACAAGTTCACAACTTTATAGGTATTTTTTTCACTTTTAATCATTTCCTGCTTCAGAACACATGTATTCCTCCCGGTTTCTTGACTGGTCTTTTCATGAGACTTCTCTGCAAACACATTTTTTTTTAATTTCATAATCAGTTTTGAAGCAAAACTCACACACTTTTCATGATAAACCATAAATCTAATATCACCATTAGATGCATAACTGTTTGGAATGGATGATTGTATATCAATATTAGGTTTCCTCTATATTTTCAGAAATCAATTCAATCCATTATTTAAAGTTCGAACCAGTTATATTATTTATTCACAGTATGGTCTATTCATGCATTATCTCTATATTCATAGGCACAAGGTACACCTATTTGTACCCCCAATTAATTTATACGTCTTCAAAATATTGCTTTCCTACATATTTTACCCAGTTCATCATTGTGACTGACTCTTCACATGTGCTGACATTTACATTCACTCTCTACCTGAAACCCTATTGCTAAAGAACTTTTGGTCCAAATCCTATACTCACTCTTTTATCTAAACCCACCGACTATTTTCCTAATCCTACCGAATATCCCTTTTGACTGGATGTTCTCTTCCACATTCAATCATCCAAATTAGAAGGTCCTATGCCATAGTATATTGATTTAACTGAGACAACTGTGCAGGACATAAATCAATGCTAAGTATCCCAATCAAGGGCCCAATGCCCTTCTGGGCTTCAAACTTACCTAGATTTCTGTTTTCATACTTATATTTCACCTATATATTCTTATAAATATCGCAGGTTCCTAATACAAATATTCATTCCAGAGAATGATTCCTAACCCAAATTGAACATGTTATTAACCCTAACCATACACTTTTCCCTCAATCTAATTTTACAGAAGAGCAGGGACAGAGTTGGTCTTACAATACAGGAATATAGGCGATCTTCCAGCTGCTGAAAACCTAAAAGGTCCATGCTGAAATGATCCTTGGAGAAGATGTAGGCATCTATGAAGGACATGAGAGAGCAAAAGTCATCTTCCATGGCAAACAACCTGGTCAGGTTGATGGGATGTGTCTGAATTAGCCTCTCTCTTCCTAATGTAGAGAAGATGGACCAAACCATGCCTGTGTGGAGAGCTGTTCCCCGGTTGCCTATGGTTGATATACCATTCTAACATATGAATGAGTCACAGCAAGTAGAGGCAGCCTCCATCTTTTGGGAACCATGTAAGCAACTGTTAAAACAAAGTGGTTTCCAAGGCAGTGACTTCATTCAGATCTTGAAGAAAGTGACATCACCTTACAGTTTTGGTAATGAAAGTCTGTGATCTTGGGATCCAGGAAACCAGGCACACAGAGTCAACCCAACTCCATGTCCCAGTGGGCTAACTTGTTTGGATTTAACAAGACAGAGTTACTCTTTCTTTGTACCTACTGATGTGAGGACAGCCAAATGCCTGGAAACTATGAAGACTGGCCTTTCCAGAGAAAGCAGGTAGTTTCTCACCATGGGCTCCTGACAACTTCACAGAGTTGGCCAAAGAGAACAGATTGGAGACAGGACACGCCATTTTGGGGGAACATAGTATGGCCCACAAGTCAGAGGACACTCCGGATAGTCACAGACCTACTTGGGGAAAGGAGGTGACTTTTTGGGTGTGAGTGTGAGTTTGTGGTTTTGTCTCATGTTCTGAGAATAGTTAGGAAAGCTGGTTTGTTTGTTTTGGAGTGGACTGTGTCTAGTAAGTCCTTTGACAAGGTGAGTGTTTCTGTGTCTATATATCATACTGTGTCCGTGATTGTAGACATTAGAAAAGAGAATGCATCAATGGATGTGTCCTGTCTACAAGAAAGCTTCAAAGCATTCATCCTGTGCAATTAATGAATGGACTGCAGGTTGCCGTATGGATGGGCAACTCCTGCCATCTTTCTAAATTCCTGTTTTCTTCCTGAATTCTGGACACTCTCCAGAATACGCTCATGATTTTGTGTCCAAGATATGTACCACCTCCATCTCTGTGACATGGCCATGTACTGGATAGCTGAAGGGAATGGCGAGTATCTCAGAAAACTCAGATATCAGTATGCCCAAGAAAGTCTCAGTGGAGAAACCCTGCTTTGGGCCTTTTGCTTACCTATTCTGTTGCCCTGAAAGTCAGGAAGGTCTTTGCCTCAGGCCACACTTTGTGAAGCCTGCAGAAAATAGTTTTCAAATGGAAAAGAATGGTCATTACCTGTGCCTCTTTGCTTAATTGCTTTGGAAATGGATGTTTCTGAATCAGCCTCTCAGCCGTATGTGAGGCTGTGGCTTAGATTCACAGCACATGATGGGTCTAAAGAAAAATCCCATGTGTGCATCCCAAACCAAAATGGGCAAAAGAGCTGTCAGAGTGGTTCTTACAATACAGGAAAGTTGGGGACCTTCCACCTGATGAGAACCTCAAATGTCCATGCACAAATGATACCTGGAGAAGTTGTAGGCAGGTATGAAGCACCTGAGAGAGCAAAAGTCATCTTCCATGGCAAACAACCTGGTCAGGATAAAGGGATGTGTCTGAATCTGAATCTCTCTCTTCTTATTGTAGAGAAGATGGACCTAACCAGGCCTGAGTGGAGAGCTGTTCCCGGGTGCCAATGGTGATATACATTCTACCTTATGAAAGTGTCACAGGAAGTAGGGGCAACCTCCATCTTATGTTACCCTTGGAAGCAACTGTTAGGACAAAGTGGTTGCCAAGGCAGTGACCTCATTCAGTTCCAAAGAATGTGACATACCTCATTTCCTTGGTGATGGAACTCTCTGAACTTGGTATCCAAGAAGCCAGGCACCCAGAGGCAGTCCCAGTCCCAGTCCCAGTGGGCTCACTTGTTTGGATTTACCAAGGACAGAGTCAGTTTTCTTGGTACCTAATGATGTGAGGATGGCCAAATGCCAGGAGAGCTCTGAAGATGGACCTTTCCTGAGAAAACAGGTAGTGGCTAACCACTTTTTCCTGACATCTTCACAGAGTTGGTCAAGGAAAGAATGTCTGAGAGAAGACAGGCCATTTCGGGGGAACATAGTATGGCCCACCAGTCAGAGGACACTCCGGATAGTCACAGACCTACTTGGGGCAAGGAGGTGCCTTTGTGGGAGTGGGTGTGGGTTTGTTGTTTTGTCTCATGTTCTGAGAATAGATAGGATAGGCGGTTTGTTTGGTTTGGAGTGGACAGTTTCTAGTAAGTCATTTGACACGGCGAGTGTTTCTGTTTCTGTGTATCCCACTGTGTCTGTTGTTGTAGACATTACAAAAGAGAATGCATTAATGGATGTGTCCTGTCTAGTATAAATCTTCCCATAATTCATCCTACCC
Source organism: Callospermophilus lateralis (assembly GCF_048772815.1). NCBI lineage: Eukaryota > Metazoa > Chordata > Mammalia > Rodentia > Sciuridae > Callospermophilus > Callospermophilus lateralis. The sequence continues at coordinate 1,278,956 of NW_027514351.1, read as the reverse complement.
AATATATGAATGGACTGCAGCTTGTCTTATCGATGTGCAACACCTGCTATCTTTCTAAGTTGTTGTTTTCTTCCTGAATTCTGGCCACTCTCCAGAATAGGCTCATGGATTTGTGTCCAAAATATGTACCACTGCCAAGCTCTGTGACATGGCCATGTACTGGATAGCTGAAGAGAATGGCGAGCATCTCAGAAAACTCAGATATCAGTGTGACCAGAAAAATCTCAGTGCAGAAACCCTGCTTTGGGCCTTTTGCTTACTTATTGTTGTGTTGCACTGAATGTCAGGAAGGTCTTTGCCTCATGCCACCCCTTTGTGAAGCCTGAAGAAAACAGTTTTCAAATGGAAATGAATGGGCCTCACCTGTGGCTCTTTGCTTAATTGCTTTGGAAAGAGATGTGTCTTTATCAGCCTTTGGACCTGTGTGTGGCTGTGACTTAGATTCTCAGCACCTGATAGATTTTAAGAATGATCCCATGTGAGCTTCCAAAACCAAAATGGCAAAAAATATCATTCATTGTGGATGAAGTCTCTTGCCTTCCTCTGTTAGGTTCCTGCACTCCATCAAATGACAATAGGGATTCTTTGGGTCAAATGAGTTCTTCAAAGCCATGCAGAGGTGCTTGTGTTTTCACATGACTCTAAATCACCTAAAGAATTGATACCTAAAATCAGTAGGCCTGAAATTGGAGAAACAAAGAAGTATTAAAGGCAGGCTTATTTGTTCACTCCTGGTTCACAGAAACGGTGTCCAGGCTACCCTGACTTTAGGCAAATGAGGGGCAAAGGAGCTGATTTTGGACACTGTCTTGGGCTGCGCCCCTCATGGAAACCTCCAGCCAGAGGTTAAGATGATTGACTATATGGAATAAGATGAGGGCCATGTGGGAGTGTTTTGGTTTTGATTTTGGTCATTTGTGTGGCATTGGAAAAAATGACTGGGTACACGTGGGCTTGAACTCTGGTGTGATTCCCCTTAGAGACTGGATTTTGGAAGTGAACTCAGAGAAGCATTGCCATGAATTTTGTTGGGATTTTAAGAGGCCACGCATGAAAGTCGCTCTTGGAAACTGAGACCTAGGCCCCGGGTGGATTTCCACAGAGGCCTGGGAATCTCAGCAAGGATATCACATGATTTTATTCTTAAAGAAATGGCAGCCATAGTTGAGAGTCAAAACACACATGGACCTCACATTGTAGACCTCAATGGGCCTGGCCTAATGTGAACGTTTGTCCACTCTTTGGAAGCCGTGCCTGTGAGAGTTCTCCAGAGATTTCATTGAAATGAGCTTCCTCACCATTTAATGTTTTCTGAATGAACTGAAATCCACAGTGCCTCCAACTTCATGCTTGAAAAATGGCTAGATAAATACCATTAAATTTTTGAAATTCCTATGACCAGGTGGCACTGGAGAAACATTGGATGTCCTGTTGCTGATCATGATTATACCAGACAGTGCCTTGACTTACTGATTTTCATGAAAATGGTGTAGAACAGAGATGCCAGTAAGTTGGAGCCTGCTGAGTAGTGGGTCTAGAGCAGTGGTGGGGAGGTGTTTGATAAAACATCCGTGGTAGGGCCATGTGGATCTACCATTGGATTCCAAATGGCTTGTAACTGACATGGTGCAGCCAGCAGACCCTTGTATGTAAAGGCATCTTGTTACATGGAGAGTTTTCAGAGGAAAATTAAGAATCAGGTTGATATGGACAAGGGGGCAATGGGGCAAGCTGTGAGAGATAGGAGCCTAGTTGGTGCATTCTCTTGCAGACCCTGAACCACCACACGTGACAGAACTCCCTCCAGCACTGTGTCCCAGTTTAGCTCCTAGTATTTCGTGAAACAAATACCAAACACACAGTGCAGCAGCAAAAACACCACAAAAAGTGGAAGAGGACCAAATGGCTTCACAGTCCACACGGGGAGACACTTAGTCCCCAGTGGCCTCAGTTTACCTACAAAGAGAGGATTCAGCACTGCTTCATCTAGTTCATTGGAAATAAGAAACCATGTCCTCCAGGTCACATAGATTCAGACCCAGCTTTGATGGTCTCACTACAAAGGAAGCCAAATCTCCTGAAAACAACATATATTTCAAGTGCAATACTCAGTGGCAGTTTCTCAAAAAATTTTTAGGCCAGCAGAGCTCCATGTTTGTGGAGTGTTTACCCTGTCCCTTAGTTTTGGAAACTGCTCTACCACCTCCAAGGTTGTGAACTCCTGAGCATTTTCCATTCCAGATATGTATTCACTGATTTTGTAACTCTTCTCCTCTAATTGTGTCTTACTTGGGGTGAAGGTAATGACAAGGCATTGTTCTGGATGAGAGCAGGAGGATATTTGTGCAGCATATATTTACATACACATTGGATTCATTTTCCAATTTTCCATTCGAAATACTGAATCCCTGACACTAACCCATACCTAGTAGACTCAGACTATTCATCCTAATATAATGGAGAAAATTAACCCAACACAATAGAAATACAAGCACTTCAGAGGAGACATGTTGTATTGTTGGACTTGACATTTGCATTATATAAGGGAGGAGTTATAAATCTAGTCAAATTTTAATTGAAATATTCTCCATGTGTTTTTAAACTTAACAAATATGTGAATTCTTGTTTCCCTTTTCTGTAGCCTATTCACACATGTATATTTATATGCATATATAGAATCCTACCAGGTATCACACGTACATTTTTGTGAGGTGAATGTCTTGGCAGATACAAATTGTGAGAAGAGTTCACTCCTCCTAAATGCTGTTGGAAATGAAAATTCAACCGATAGGAGAGCGTCCTAGTAGAACAACATTATACATTAACTCATGTTCAGTAAAATAAATATTTTTGCATTTGTGGATGATATATATTTACTGATGAATTTCGATTGGCATTTATATTGGTACTTTTTAATGTCTGTGAGTGTTGTGTGTGTGTGTTTGTGTGTGTGTGTGTGTGTATATATAGATATAGATATAGATATAGATATAGATATAGATATAGATATACTCTGCAAATTTTTCAAAATATGAAATATATGTGTCTAATATACACTCTCTAAATTCATTCATGTTCATGTATGTGGATTTATAATCCACTTTTCACAAGATGATAATCAGAAATATTCATCCACCTGAAATACATATTTGTTTCCTAGTACTGAAAACTAACTTCAGTGAATGGTGCATACAAATCCTAATTATTCTACAGTAACTGACCCAGTCTAACATCAATGCAAGTAGACTCCTATGGGACATGATATGTAATTTGTCATTCATTTGTATTCGACACTGGTACATTATTATTTCTTCAGTTTTTGCACATCATAAGATATACCTTTGCCAAGGCAGTGACCTCATTCAGTTCCACAGAATGTGACATACCTCATTTCCTTGGTGATGGAACTCTCTGAACTTTGTATCCAAGGAGCCAGGCACCCAGAGGCAGTCCCAGTCCCAGTCCCAGTGGGCTCACTTGTTTGGATTTACCAAAGATAGAGTCAGTCATTCTTGGTACCTACTGAAGTGAGGATTACCAAATGCCTGGAGAGCTCTGAATAGGGAGCTTTCCTGAGAAAGCAGGTAGTGGCTCTCCACTTTTTCCTTACAACTTTACAGAGTTGGCCAAGGAAAACAGATCTGAGAGAGGACAGGCCATTTCGGAAGAACAGAGTATGGCCACCAGTCAGAGGACACTCTGGTTAGTCATACACCTATGGGGAAGGAGGTGCCTTTTTGGGAGTGGGTGTGGGTTTGTGGTTTGTCTCATGTTCTGAAAATAGGTAGGAATGGCGGTTTGTTTGTTTTGGAGTGAACTGTTTCCGGTAAGTCGTTTGAAGAGGTGAGTGTTTCCATGTCTGTGTATCCCACTGTGCCTGTGGTAGTAGACATGAGAAAAGAGAATGCAGCAATGGCTGTGTCATGTCTAGTATAAAGCTTCCCAGCATTCATCCTGCCCAATTTATGAATGGAGTGTGGCTTGCCTTATGCACGGGCAACACCTAATACCTTCCTAAGTCCCTGTTTTCTTCCTGAATTCTGGCCACTCTCTAGAATAGGCTCATGGTTATGTGTCCAAGATATGTACCAAATCCAAGGTCTTTGACATGGCCATGTACTGGATACCTGAATGGAATGGCCAGCATCTCAGAAAACTCAGATATCAGTGTGACCAGGAAAGTCTCAGTGGAGATACCCTGCTTTGGGCCTTTTGCTTACCTATTGTTCTGTTGCCCTGAATATCAGGAAGGTCTTTGTCTCATGCAACCCCTTTGTTAAGCCTGAAGAAAACAGTTTTCAAATGGAAATGAATGTGCATCACCTCTGGCTCTTTGCTTAATTTCATTGGAAAAGGATGTGTCTGATTCAGGCCCTTTGCCCTGTTTTAGGCTGTGACTTAGATTCTCAGCACCTGATGGAAGTAAAGAAAGATCCCATATGTGCATCTAAACCAAAATGGAAAAACGTTCAATCAATGTGCATGAAGTATAATGCCTTCCTTTGTTAGGTTTCTGAAATCCATCATGTCAGAATAGGGATTCTTTGGGTGAAATGAGTTCTTCAAATCTCTGCAGAGGGGCTTGGCTTTTCTCATGACTCCAATTCACAAAAAGAATCTAGACCCCACAGTCAGAGAGCCTCAAATTGGAGAAGCGAAGCAGTATTAAGGGCAGGCCTATTTGATCACTCCTGGTTCACAGGAAGGGTGTCCAAGCCACCCTGTCATTCAGCAAATGAGGGGCAAGGGAGCATATTTTGGACACTGTCTTGGGATGTGCCTCTCATGAAAACCTCCATCCAGATGTTATGATGAGTATCTTTATGGTAGAAGATGAGGGCCATGTAGGAGTGTTTTGGTTATAATTGTGGTCATTTGTGTGGCAGTTGGAAGAGATGACTGGGTCCACCTGGGCATGAATTCTGCTGTGATTCCCCTTAGAGACTGAGTTCTGGAACTGACCTCAGAGAAGTTTTGACATGAATTGTGTGGGGATTTTAGGAGGCCAGGAATGAGAGTTGCCATTGGGAACCTGGGATCAAGGCCCAGAGTGGCTTTCCACAGAACACTGGGAATCACAGCCAGGATATTACATGATTTTATTCTGAAAGACTTGGCAGGCATAATTGAGATTCAAAACACACTTGGACCTCGCTTTGTAGACCTCAATGGGCCTGGCTTCATGTGACTTTTTGGCCACTCTTTGGGTAGACTTGCCTGTGAGAGTGCTCCAGAGATTTCCCTGAAATTAGCTTCCTCACCATTTAATGGTTCCTGAATGAATTGAAACCAACATTGCCTCCAAATGCATCTGTGAAAAAATGCTAGATAATTACCATGAAATTTTAGAAATTCCGATGACCAGCTGGCACTGGAGGACCTTTGATGTCCTGTTGATGATCATGAGTGTACCAGACAGGGCCTTGATTGACTGGGTTTCATGAAAATGGTGTAGAACAGAGATGCCAGTAAGTTGGGGCCTGGTAAGTAGTGGGCCTTAAGCTGTGTTATGCAAATGTGTGATAAAACATCTGTGGTGGGGCCATGTGGATCTTCCATTGGCTTCCAAATGGCTGTGACTCACATGGTGCAACCATCACACCCATATATGTAAAGGCATATTTTTATATGGAGAGGTTTCAGAGCAATGTTCAGTATCATGTTGTAATTGTCAAGGGGGCAAGCTACTTGAGATAGAACCCTGGTTGGTGCATTCTCCTGGAGACCCTGCCAACCACACCTGACAGAACTCCCTTCAGCACTGTGTCCCATTTGAACTCGTTGTATTTCATGAAGCAAATACCAAACTCCCAGTGCAGCAGCAAGAAACACCACGAAAATTGGAGGATGACCATTGGTTTCACAGTCCACACGGGAAGACCCTTAGCCCTCAGTGGCCAAAGTTTACCTACAAAAAGAGAATTCATCACTGCTGCCTCATTTTTATTTGAAAATAAGTAACCATTTCCTCCAGGTCACATAGATGCAGATCCAGCTTTGATGGTTTCACTACAAATAAAGCTAAAGCTCCTGACAACAACATATATTTCAAGTGCCCAACCTCAGCGGCAGATTCTCAAAAAGTCTTTTGGCCAGCAGAGCTCCATGTTTGTGGAGTGTTTACCCTGTCTCTTACTTTTGGAAACTCCTCTACCACCTCCAAAGATGTGAAATCTGGAGCATTTTCCATTCTAGATATGTATTCACAGATTTTCTAACTCTTCTCCTCTAATTGTGTCTTACTTGGGGCGAAGGTAATGTCAAGGCATTGTTCTGGAGGAGAGTGGGAAGATTTTTCCGTAGCATATATTTGCATACACATTGGATTCAGTGTCCTATTTTCAATTCAAAATACTGAATACCTGACTCTAACCCATACCCTACCAGACTCTGACTACTAATCCTAATATGATGGAGAAAAATAACCCATAAAGAATAGAAATACAAGCAGTTCAGAGTAGGCATGGTGTATAGATGGACTTGCCTTTTGCATGATACAGAGTTGGAGTTATAAATCTAGTCAATTGTTTGTTGAAATAGTTGTCCTAGTATTTTTAAGGTTAACAAATATGTGAATTCCTGTCTCCCTTTCTCTGTATTCTTATATGCACATATAGATTCCTATCTGGTACCACACGTACATTCTTGTGAGGTGGCTGACTTGGCAGATACAAATTGTTAGAAGAGATCACTCCTACTAAACCCTGTTGGAACTGAATATTCAACCTATGGGTGAGCTTGCTAGTTGAACAGCATTATACATAAATCCATGTTCAGTAAAATGAATATTTTTAGATCTGTGGATGGTATATATTTTATAATGAATTTTGATTGACATATATATTGCTACTTTTTTTGTCTGTGTGTGTGTTTTATGTATATGTATATATATATATATATATATATATATATATATATATATATATATATACACTCTCCAGATTTTTCAAAATATGAAATATATGTGTCTTATATTCACTCCCTAAATTCATTCATGTTCATGTATGTGGATTTATAATCAACTATTCACAAGATTATTCTCAAAATATTCATCCACCTGAAATTTGCCCAATGCTCTCAAATGTCAATCCTATTTGTGACTACATATTTGTTTCTTCCTAAGATTATATATTTAAACTCAACCCTGTTCAAAATGTCTAATCCTATCACACACTTTATACTCTGCCTGATTTTGTAATGTCTCTATTGATATATGCTTTCCTACATATTTTCCCCACTTCATCATTGTGACTGACTCTTCACTTGTGCTGACATTTACATTCACTCTCTAATCGAAATCCTATTGCTAAGAAACTTTTGTTCCAAATCTTATACTCACCCTTCTTCCTAAACTTACTGACTATCTTCCTAATGCTACAGACTATCCATTTTTGACTGGATGTTCTCTTCTACATTCAATCATCCAAGTAAACGTGGTGCGAGCTTCAGAGGAGGAGACTACCAACCGGCTATCTCATGCAACATCAAAGGGTTTATTGGGTGTCCAGAATGCTGGGGTTCAGAGCTCACCTGAATAGTGCAGATAGCCCTGAGAATAGCTGAAGTAGAGCTTATATACTTTCCCTGGAGAGAGAAGGGAGGGAATTGTATTGATGTGTCAGGGCGAGTGGGCGGTTTGCATGCAACTGGGAGAGGGAGTACATTCTGCAATTTGGCAGCTGGGGATAGAACATTCTGGGAACAAGTTTTGCAAACATTTCTCAAGATTTCAACAGTGTTCTGTTAAGCATACAGAAAAACAAGATGTGACAAGTACCTATTTTATTAATATTTCATTCCCCACTTCTTCTTCTGGCTAATTTTAATCATAAAAATGATCATTGGAGGGTGTCACATTCAATGTCTGCTAGTGGGGTATTACCATAAGTTTAACTCCTCCAATTTGAGCCTGGAGAAAAGACATTACACGGTTGAGCAAACAGGGTTTTATAGTTAGCAATAATATGAGGATTCTTATTGGACCGGCCAGGGTTGATAAAAACGTAGTTAACCGGGGGGACTGTGTGAACCAAGACTCAAGCCATCCTTTTGGGCCCTCTCTCACTTGTTGATGCTCTTCAAGGTGTCTTTTAAATTTACTCATAGATTTTATTACGACTCCAGTATAGTCAGCATAAAAACAACATTCTTCCCTCAATGCAGCACAAAGGCCCCCTTCTCTAATGAAGAGGAGGTCCAACCCTCAACTGTTCTGTAAAACAACTTCAGAGAGAGAGGTTAAAGTTTCATGCAAAGCCCTGAAGGAGGTTTCTAATATCTTACTTTTGCTCTATTGCTGCTTCTAATTGGGTCATCTTTTGTGTCCCATGGACAATGCCACTGGTTCCTCTGCCCACCCGTGCAGCAACTCCTATTCCTAATAGGATGGCTAAAGTGAGGGATATATGTTCCCAGTGGAACCGGTTGTATGCCCCCCCCCCTATTTGATCTTCAAATGAACCTGCGTCATGATAGAGCACTCTGGGAAACATCTGCACCATTACACAATTTATCACATATCTTGATCATTTCATGAAAACATAAACGATGTTTAAGTATATAGAATTATGCTGTTGTAGGCACTGACAAAGCAAGGCACCTAAGATAGCACTCAAGAGAGGGAAACAGTCCTATTTGGTTGAAACCGGATTCAGAGGGCATTGCTTCTATTGTAATCAATTAATCCCCTGAAACTCAAGTTTAGGTAGTTTCAGAATTTTGTACCCAACATATAAGGGATGGGGCTCAGAAGTTCACAGTCTTCAGAAGTTTAAAAAAGCAGTATTTGTTTCTGTTTTTCCTTCTGTTCTGGGCAAGTTAACTTTTCAAGGACACCTGGGAGGAGGAGAGCTTTTTCTTCCATTTCTTATTTTCCCCCTGCCAGCTGTTACCATGGAGCCCGGTTGGTAATTTCTTTATCTTAGAAATGTAGCCATCTCTGTGAAGCCCCAGCTGAAGGCCAGAGGACTTGTTCACATATTTTGTGAAAAACTAGTTAGGGGTTGTCTAGCTTAGAAGTACTGAGATTTTTAGCCAGTGGCCAAGTAGAACAGGGCAATACAAAAGAGAAAGTTTATCTACATTAAAGTCTTTATTGGGACTGTTTTGCTGAAAGTTCAAAACTCAGCCATGGTGAAGACTTCTGAAGAAGGTCATTTAAGACTTTTCTGTGGGCCTGGTACAGAGGGGGAAAGACGGGGAAGGTGGGGCTGAGAGCACCTCCGAGGATCTGAGAATGAGGGAAAAGAGAGATGTAAAAGAATAATGCGAAAGGGTATTGGGAATTTCCTAGCAGCAAACTTGAGCAGTAGATCAGGTAGAGCAGAGTGAAAGACGGGAGTGAGGATCCCAAAATCCTGTGAGGGACTTTAAATTTTAGTAACCTGTTTTCAGTGATGACAAAGCAACTTTAAAGGCCAATTATATTACATCTTGGATAAGGGTCTCAGGGCTCTCCTCAGCTCGTTTGAGCATTGGGTTAGCTGGTAAGAGGACCTGGTGGGACCCGGTGAGGGCACTGACAGGAGATGAGAGGAATGAGTCGGTGTAGCGGTACCTATGTACCTGCTACCTCAGCAAGGGGCCGATGGTCTGAGAACTGGTGGAGCTTTGGGTTTCTGATCTAGTTATTGGAGGGGAGAAATCAAGTTGCTGAGATGGGAGTGACATCAGAGGGTCTGGAGCAGAAGGCTGAGGATAATGATCTATTGGAGAAGCATAGTTCAGGATGTGAGTGAGGGAGGGAAAAGGCTTCCACATAGGGGAATTTCCTTTCACTCTTTTGAGCACTTGCAGAAGTTAAAAAGGTCACGCAAAATTTGAGGATCTAGAGACCCATCTGGGTGCCATAGTTTTTGGTTGTCTAATTGGTAATGTGGCCAATGCTGTGTACTGAATTTGATGAAGAATTGGGGTTTCATCAGGCAGCCCCTGTATGCACACATTTCCATGACATACAGAAAAAGTCGGCTTTTCCCCCACACAGCCATTACTCTTTGTGGCTTTGATAGTCTGCCAGGCAAACTTAGTAATCTAGACTAGCCAATCTGCATCTGGCTCGCGTGTCCCTACATCCATAATGTTTGTTTCCATTATCTATGGTACAGAAGGGATTTAATGGTATTTTAGTGGGATCCTCTTCATCAGGGATATCACAATAGGAAATACCTATAGCCAGCTAACAAATGTCTGGGTGGAGAGATGGCCACCAGGTCCCTGAGGGGGCTGCATGCGAGATAGACCATACTTCTTTTCCAGTAGGATTTGTGATCAGCCATCACTGCTTAATGGGCTGATGAGGGTTAGGACTACTTGTAGCCAAGGGGAGAGTATATAACCTTATTCACATTGCCAATACACAATTTGAAACTGTTACCAGTCTTTTTCAGTTTCCAGAAAGATTCTGTATAGGCAGCAGGCTTGAGATGAGAGGTATGGATCCAGGAAGTGATTCTGTTTACGTTTACCACTGTAGGTTTTATAATAGCACCTGGTATGGTCCTTTTCAGCGGGGTACCAGGGATGACACCTGATATCATCTTACATAGATGAAATCTCTTACTTGATATGAATGTGGAATCCCCTGGTTCCCAGTTGGGTAGGCAGTGGCCAGCTGTTTTCACAGGTATTACTGAGTTCTTTCAAGATCTTTAAGTCTGTCAAGCAAGGGGGTGTGGAAAGGATCTTTAGGTCTTACAGTTGGGCTTAGGTCCCCTACTGGAGGAGGGCCACCATAAAGAATTTCACATGTGGTAAGGTTACTCAAAGAAACAAAGGGATTTTTTCTTGCATGAAACATTGCATAAGGCAGGAGCATAGTCCAATCTTATGCTGGTCTCTAAGCTTAATTTCGTTAAGGTCTCTTTAATGGTTCTATTCATTCTTTCTACTTGTCTTGAACTCTGTGGTCTATAAGCACAATTTAACTTCCAATTAATCCCCAGGTTCCTGGCTAACTCCTGACTTACCTGGGTCATGAACATCGGTCCATTGTCAGATCCTATTACCGGCTTAGCTTCCTCCAATGGTAGAGAGGCTTAGTCAGCAGCAGCGGAATCACTTAGAGTGTGTTGTGTGTTAGGGGACGAGGGCAGGGGATAAGGAGGGGGAGAAGAGTCCAGTAGAGTCAAATCTGTGACTCAGGGAGAACAGAGGGTGGAGGAGGAGGAGGTTGAGAGGGTTTGAGAGATCATGGGGGAAGGAGTAGGAGCAGAGGTAGGGGCAAGGAAAGGCTTCACCCATGGAGGAGGAGATTTGCAGAGGTCCTGCCAAGTTAAGATATATGGCTGTTGATCTGGATGGCTATGTGGCGCTGGCTGAAAGACAATACCTCTGACTTTTTAAATTAGTGGGAAGTAGAAAGATCCGTCTAGGGGCCATACGACTCCAAAGATGGGCCATTCTGAGGCACAGAGATTCTGCCAGGTCCAGCGTTTTACTAAAAAAAGAAAGATTCTGAGCCCTTAAGCGGACTTTGGTCCAGTGATCAAGGGTCAGGGACAGAGGCATTGACGTGCTCTGTTCCATAATGAAAGTTCCACAAACAGTAAAAGCAAGGACACACGACACAGATAAGACAAGACCATAAAGACAGGCAATGAACGTCCAACACTGAGACCAGGAATGAGTAGCCGGCAAAACCCAATGGTATGGCAATAACGAATCTAAAAGAAAATATCACTGAGTCGAGAAGACTATTGTTCCTTGATTTCCCGAGTTCTCTGCGGGGTCCTCCAGAGAGGTGCCCTTTGTCTCTGTGACATGTCTCTCAGCCACCGTCGGAGAGAGCCCAGGCTCTTCATCGCCAGCAATTTTGCCAAGCCCTAACAAGAAACCTGAAACCAGAAAGAGGCGCCTTACTTGCTCTGAGAGGAGCCCGTTGGGGTCTCTCATCCGCCACTGCTGGAACTCAGTGGAACCTCAATATGTAAAGGTCAGGCGAGTGTCAGAGGAAGATACTACCAAGAGACTGTCTCATGCAACAGCAAAGGGTTTATTTGTGGTCCAGCATGCTGGAGCTCAGAGCTAAATTAAATAGAGCAGAGACCTCTGAGAACAGCTTAAGCAGAGCTTATGTACTTTCCTTGGAGAGGGAAGAGAGGGAAGTTCAGTGATGGGTAAGGGCGAGTGGGCGGTTTGCATGACACCGAGTGAGGGAGTACATTCTGCAGTTCGGCTGTTGGGAACAGTACATTCTAGAACAAGATTAGCAAACATTTCTCAAGATTTCAACAGTGTTTTGTTAAGCATACAGAAAAACAGGAAGTGACAAGTACCTATTTTATTAATTTTATTAACCTTTCACTACCGACTATGGCTTTTTGACTTGATGTTCCTTCTACATTAATTCATGCAACGTACAAGGTGCTATGCCATTGTATATCGATATATCTGAGACAACTCTGCAGAACGTAATTCAACACCACGTATCACTATCAAGGGCCCAATGCCCTTCTGGGCTTCAAATCAGACTTAAATTTCTTTTTTCATACATATATTTCACCTATATATTCTTCTACACATAGCAAGTTCCCAATACGATCATTCATCCAGGAAAATGATTTCTAACCCAAATCGAGCATGTTTTTAACCATAACCGGACACTGTTCCCTCAATCTAACTTTACAGAAGAGCAGGGAAGGAGTTGATATTACAATACAGAAATGTAGAAAAACTTCCACCTGCTGAGAACCTCAAAGGTCCATGCAGAAATGATCCCTGGAGAAGATGTAGGAAGCAATAAAGGACCTGAGAGACCAAAAGTCATCTTCCATGGCAAACAACCCGGTCAGGATAAAAGGTTGTGTCTGAATCAGATTTTTTTTAATGTAGAGATCATGGACCAAACCAGGCCTGTGTGGAGATCTATTCCTGGGTGCCTTTGGTTGATATACCATTCTAACTTGTGAAAATGTCACAGGAAGTAGGGGCAGCCTCAATCTCTTGGGACCCTTGGAAGCAACAGTTAGGACAAAGTGGCTGCCAAGACAGTGCCCTCATTCAGTTCAGGAAGGAAGTGACCTCACCTCACTTTCTTGGTGATGGAACTCTCTGAACGTGGGATCCAGGAAGCCAGGCACACAGAGCCAGTCCCAGTCCCAGTCCCAGTGGTCTCACTTGTTTGGATTTACCAAGGACAGGGTCAGTATTTTTTGGTACCTACAGATGTGAGGAAGGCCAAATGCCAGGAAAGCTCGGATGCAGGGCTTTTCATGAGAAAGCAGGTAGTAGCTCACCGTTGGCTCCTAAGAAGTTCACAGAGTTGGCCAAGGAGACAAGATCTGAGACAGGAAAGGCCATTTTGGGGGAACATATTATGGCCCACAAGTCAGAGGACACTCTGGATAGTCACAGACCTACTTAGGGGAAGGAGGTGCCTTTGTGGGTGTGGTTGTGGGTTTGTGGTTTTGTCTCATTTTCTGAGAATAGGTAGGACAGTCGGTTTGTTTCATTTGAAGTGGACTGTTTCTAGTAAGTCTTTTCACAGGGCGAGTGTTTCTATGTCTGTGTATTCCACTGTTTCCGTGGTTGTAGACATTAGAAAAGAGAATCCATCAATGGATGTGTCGTGTCTAGTAGAAATCTTCTCAGCATTCATATTGCCCCATTTATGAATGGACTGTAGCTTGCCTTATCGATGAGCAACACCTGCTACCTTCGTAAGTTTCTATTTTCGTCTTGAATTCCGGCCAATCTCAAGAATAGGCCCATGGTTTTGTGTCCAAGATATGTACCACCTCCAAGCTCTGTGACATGGCCATGTACTGGATAGCTGTAGGGGATGGCGAGCATCTCAGAAAACTCAGATATCAGTGTGACCAGAAAAGTCTCAGAGGAGAAACCCTGCTTTCGGCCTTTTGCTTACCTATTGTTCTGTTGCCCTGAATGTCAGGAAGGTCTTTGCCTCAGGCCACCCCTTTGTGAAGCCTGAAGAAAACAGTTTTCAAATGGAAATGAATGGGCATACCTGTGGCACTTTCCTTAATTGCTTTGGAAAGGGATGTGTCTGAATCAGGCCCTTGGCCCTGTGTGTGGCTGTGGCTTAGATTCTCAGCACCTGATGGATCTAAAGAAAGTTACCATGTGTGCATCCAAAAGAAAATTCGCCAAAGAGCAATTATTGGGATGAAGTCTCTCGCCTTCCTCTGTAAGGTTCCTGACTTCCATCAAGTGAGAATGGGATCCTTTGGGTCAAAAGAGTTCTACAAAACCTGCAGAGGCTAGCCCATTGTGCTTGGGTTTTCTCATGACTAAAATTCACATAAAGAATCTAAACCCCACAGACAGTAGTCCTCAAATTGGAGAGTTATTAACGGCAGGCCTATTTGATCACTTTTGGTTCACAGGATGGGTGTCCAGGCCACCTTGACTTTAGGCAAATGAGGGGCAAAGGAGCTTATTTGGGACACTGTCTTGGTCTGCACCCCTCATGGAAACCTCCAGCCAGATTATGATGAGTGTCTATATGAAAGAAGATGAGGGCCATATGGGAGGGTTCTTGTTTTAATTGTGGTAATTTGTGTGGTAGTTGGAAGAGATGACTGGGTCCACCAGGGCTTGAACTCTGGTGTGATTCTCCTTAGAGACTGAGTTCTGGAACTGACCTCAGAGAAGTATTGCCATGAATAGTGTTGGGATTTTAGGAGACCACGCATGAGAATCGCTTTTGGAAACTGAGATCTAGGCCCAGGATGGCTTTCCACAGAGCTCAGGGATTCTGAGCCAGGATATCACATGATTTAATTCTTAAAGACTTGGTAGCCATAGTTGAGAGTCCAAACACACATGGACCTCACATTGTATACCTCAATGGGCCTGGATTCATGTGTCCTTTTGGCCACTCTTTGGGAAGGCTTGCCTGTGAGTGTTCTCCAGAGCTTTCATTGAAATGAGCTTCCTCACCATTTAATGGTTCCTGAATTAAATGAAACACACAGTGCCTCCAACTTCATCCTTGAAAAATGACTAGATTAATACCATGAAATTTTTGAAATCCCCATGACCAGGTGGCACTGGATAACCTTAAGATATCCTGTTGCTGATCATGAGTATAACAAACACTGCCTTGATTGACTGAGTTTCGTGAAAATGGTGTAGAACAGAGATGCCAGTAAGTTGGAGCCTGCTGGGTAGTGGGCGTAGAGCAGTGGACTATAGGTGTGTAAATAAATATTTTTGGTAGGACCACCTGGATCTTCCATTGGCTTCCAAATCTTGTGACTGACATGGTGCAGGCAGCAGACCTTTATATGTAAAGGCATCTTGTTATATGTAGAGGTTTCAGGGCAATGTTCAGAATCAGGTTGCTATAGTCAAGGGGAAAGCTATGTGGGATAGAAGCCTGGTTCGTACATTCTCTTGCCGACCCTGACCAACCACACATGACAGAACTCCCTCCAGCATTGTGTCCCAGTTGAACATATTGTATTTCATGAAGCAAATACCAAATTCCCAGTGCAGCAGTAAGAAACACCCTGAAAAGTGGAGGATGACCAAATGGCTTCACAGACCACACGGGAAGACACTTAGCTCCCAGTAGCAACAGTTTACCTACAAAGGGAGTTTTCAGACCTGCTGCCTCATGTTCATTACAAAATAAAGAACCATGTCCTCCAGGTCACATAGATGCAGACCCAGATTGCAGAATCACATCAGTTGCAGAACCATTGATTTAAATATTGCCATACATATATTTCTTGTGCCTAACCTCAGAGGAAGTTTCTCAATAAGTCTTTAGGTCAGCACAGCTCCATGTTTCTGTAGTGTTTACCATCTCCCATACTTTTGTAAACTGTTTTACCACCTCCAGTGTTGTGAACTCCTGAGCATTTTTCATTCCACATATGTATTCACAGGTTTTCTAACTCCTCTCCTCTAATTGTGTCTTACTTTTAGCGATGGTTATGTCAAGGTATTGTTCTGGATAAGAGAGGGAAGATTTTTGTGTATCACATGTTTGCATACACATTAGATTCATTTTCCTATTTTCCATTTGAAATACTGAATCCCTGACACTAACCCATACCCTACTAGACTCTGACTACTAATCCTAATATCATGGAGAAAAAAAAACCTAACTGAATAGAAGTACAGTCCTTTTATAGGAAGCATGGTGTATATTTGTATTTGTCTTCCTCTTTATCAAGAGTATGTGTTTTAAATTTAGTAAACTTTTCATGTTAATATTTCTCCATGATTTTTTTAAAGTTATCACATATGTAAATTCCTGTCTCCCTTTCTCTGTATCCTATTCAGCACATGTAATTTTTTTATGCATATACAATATCCTACCTGGTATCACACGTGCATTCTTGTAAGATCACTGACTTTGGAATATAAAAATTGTGAGAAGAGATGACTCTCCCTAAATAATGATGGAACTGAAAATTCCACCTATGGGTGAGCTTCCTACTGAAAAACACTATACATAAATCCATATTCAGTAAAATGAATATTTTTGGATTTGTGAATGAATTATATTTCATGATGAATATCGATTGGCATATATATTGCTAAATATTAATGTGTGTGTGTGTGTGGGCGTGTGTGTGTGTGTATATTCTACGGATTTTAAAAAAATATGAAAAATATGTGTCTTATTATACACTCCCTAAATTCATTCATATTCATTTATGTTCATTTAAATTCAAATTTTCACAAGATTATTCTCAGTAATATTCATACACCTGAAATATATTTTGGTTTCCTACTACTGAAAACTAAGTTCAGTGGATGGTGCTTAAAAATCCTAATATTTCTACAGTAACTGACCCAGTTTAACATAAATGCAAGTAGATTGCTATGGGACATTATGTTTAATTTGAAGTTCATTTTTACTCAACACTGGTACATTACTATTTCTTCAGTTTATGGACATCATAGGATGTATTTTTTCATCCACAACTTCACAAATTTTTTTGGCATTTCTTTCACTTTCAATTACTTACTACTTCAGAACACATGTATTCCTCCATGTTTCTTTACTGGTCTTTTCACTAGACTTCTTTCTAAACACATTATTTTCGATTCCATAATCATTTTTGAAGCAAAACTCACTCTTCACGATAAACCGTAACCCTAATAATACCATTGCATATATAACTCGTTGGAATGATGGTATATATATCAATATAAGATTTCCAATATATTTTCAGATGCAAACTCAATCCATTATTTAATGTTGGATCCAGTTACATACTTTATTCACAATATGGTCTATTCCTGCATCATCTCAATAATCATCAACACAAGGTACACCTATTTGTATCCCCAGTACTAATTTATAAGTTTCCAGAATATTACTCCCCTTTATGGTGGAAGAAATACTTATGTCACCTGATCTACATATACATTTTACCACAGTAGTATTCTGGACACAAAATGCAAAGGTCACACATATGATTGTACCAAAGCCTAAATAGAAAGTGACCATGGATTACTAAAAGCATCTATGTCCAGGGAGCCTACTGCTCTCAAATGTCAATCCTATTGGTTACTACATATTTGTTTCTTCCTAAGATTATATATTTAACCTCAAGCCTGTTGAAAATATCTAATCCTATCACTCACTTTATACTTTTCCTGATTTCCTAATGCCCCTATTGATATCTGCTTTCCTACATATTTTTCCCAGTTCATCATTGTGACTGTCTCTTCACATGTGCTGATATTTACATTCACCCTCTAACTGAAAACCAATTGCTAAAGAACTTTTGGTCCAACTCCGAGACTCACTCTTCTTCCTAAACCTACTGACTATCTTCCTAATCCTACAGACTATCCCTTTTTGACTGGATGTTCTCTTCTACTTTCAATCATCCGAGGTATAGGGTCCTATGCCATTGTATATCGATTTATCTGAGACCTCGGTGCAGAACATAATTCAATCTAAGTATACCAATCAAGGGCCCAATGCCTTTCTGGGCTTCAAATCTTCCCTAGATCTCTGATCTCATACATATATTTCACATTTATATTCTTATAAATATCACAGGTTCCCAATACCATAATTCATCCAGCAGAATGACTCCTAACCCAAATCGAACATGCTATTAACACTAACCATACACTGTTCCCTCAATCTCACTTTACAGAAGAGCAGGGACAGAGTTGGTCTTAAAATCCAGGAAGGTAGGGTATCATCCACCAGCTGAGAACCTCAAAAGTCCCTGCAGAAATAATCCCTTGAGTCGGTGTAGGCAGGTATGAAGGATCTGAGAGAGCAAAAGTCATCTTCCATGGCAAACAACCTGGTCAGGTTGAAGGGATGTGTCTGAATTAGCCTCTCTCTTCCTAATGTAGAGAAGATGGACCAAACCATGGCTGTGTGGAGAGCTGTTCCCCGGTGCCTATGGTTGATATACCATCCTAACTTATGAATGAGTCACAGCAAGTAGAGGCAGACTCCATCTTTTGGGAACCTTGGAAGAAACTGTTAAAACAAAGTGGTTTCCAAGGCAGTGACTTCATTCAGTTCTTGAAGGAAGTGACCTCACCTTACATTATTGGTGATGAAAGTCTGTGATCTTGGGATCCAGGAAACCAGGCACACAGAGTCAAACCCACTCCATGTCCCAGTGGGCTCCCTTGTTTGGATTTAACAAGACAGAGTCACTCTTTCTTGGTACCTACTGATGTGAGGACAGCCAAATGCCTGGAAACTATGAAGACTGGCCTTTCCAGAGAAAGCAGGTAGTTTCTCACCACGGGCTCCTGACAACTTCACAGAGTTTGCTAAAGAGACCAGATCGGAGACAGGACTCGCCACTTTTGGGGAACATAGTATGGCCCACAAGTCAGAGGACACTCCGGATAGACACAGACCTACTTGGGGGAAAGAGGTGCCTTTTTGGGTGTGAGTGTGAGTTTGTGGTTTTGTCTCATGTTCTGAGAATAGTTAGGAAAGCTGGTTTGTTTGTTTTGGAGTGGACTGTTTCTAGTAAGTCCTTTGACAACGTGAGTGTTTCTGTGTCTATATATCATACTGTGTCCGTGATTGTAGACAGTAGAAAAGAGAATGCATCAATGGATGTGTCCTGTCTACGAGAAAGCTTCAAAGCATTCATCCTGAGCAATTTATGAATGGACTGCAGCTTGCCGTATGGATGGGCAACTCCTGGTATCTTTCTAAATTCCTGTTTTCTTCCTGAATTCTGGACACTCTCCAGAATACGCTCATGATTTTGTGTCCAAGATATGTACCACCTCAATCTCTGTGACATGGCCATGTACTGGATAGCTGATGGGAATGGTGAGTATCTCAGAAAACTCAGATATTAGTATGCCCAAGAAAGTCTCAGTGGAGAAACCCTGCTTTGGGCCTTTTGCTTACCTATTCTGTTGCCCTGAATGTCAGGAAGGTCTTTGCCTCAGGCCACACTTTGTGAAGCCTGAAGAAAATAGTTTTCAAATGGAATTGAATGGTCATTACCTGTGCCTCTTCGGTTAATTGCTTTGGAAATGGATGTGTCTGAATCAGCCTCTTGGCCCTATGTGAGGCTGTGGCTTAGATTCACAGCACATGATGGGTCTAAAGAAAAATCCCATGTGTGCATCCAAAACCAAAATGGACAAAAGAACTGTCATGGTGGATAGAGTCTCTTGCCTTCCTCTGTAAGGTTCCTGACCTCCATTAAGTGAGAATAGGGATCATTTGGGTCAAGTGAATTCTTTAAAGTTCTGCAGAGGCTATCCCATAGGTTCGTGGGTTTTCTCATGACTCCAATTCACATCTATGTTTACAGAAGAGCAGGGACAGTGTTGGTCTTACAATACAGGAATGCAGTGGATCTTCCATCTGTTGAGAACCTCAAAGCTCCATGCAGAAATGATCTCTGGAGAAGATGTAGGCAGCTATGTAAGACCTGAGAGAGCAAAAATCATCTTCCATGGCAAACAACCTGGTCAGGATTAAGGGTTGAGTCAGAATGAGCCAATCTCTTCTTAATGTAGAGAAGATGGACCAAACCCGGCCTGTGTGGAGAGCTGTTCCCTTTTGCCTACGGGTGATATACCATTCTAACTTGTGAAAGTGTCACAGGAAGTAGGGGCAGCCCTCATCTCATGGGACCGTTGGAAGCAATTGTTATGACAAAGTGGTTGCCAAGGCAGTGATCTCATTCAGTTCCTGAAGGACGTGATCTCATCTCACTTCCATGGTGATGGAACTCTCTGAACTTGGGATACAGAAAGCCAGGCACCCAGAGCCAGTCTCAGTTCTAGTCCCAGTGGTCTCACTTTTTTGGATTTACAAAGGACAGAGTCAGTCTTTCTTGATACCTACTGATGTGAGGATGGCCAAATGTCAGGAAAGCTCGGAAGAGGGGCTCTTCCTGAGAAAGCAGATAGTGGCTCACTCCTGGCTTCTAACAACTTCACATTGTTGGCCAAGAAGACCAGATCTGAGACAGGTCAGGCCATTTCGGAGGATCATAGTATGGCCCATCAGTCAGAGCACACTCCGGAGAGTCACAGACCTATTTGGGGGAAGGAGGTGCCATTGCGGGTGTGGGTTTGTGGTTTTGTCTCATGTTCTGAGAATAGTTAGAAAAGGCGGTTTGTTTGGTTTGGAGTGAACTGTTTCTAGTAAGTCGTTTGACAATGCAAGTGTTTCTATGTCTGTGTATCCCACTGTGTCCGTGCTTGTAGACATTAGAAAAGAGAATGCATCAATGGATGTGTCCTGTCTCATAGAAAGCTTCCCAGCATTCATCCAGCACAATTTATGAATTGAATGTGGCTTGCCTTATTGATGGGCGATACCTGCTACCTTCCTAAGTTGCTGTTTTCTTCCTGAATTATGGCCAATCTCCAGAATAGGCTCATGGTTTTCTGTCCAAGATATGTACTACCTCCAAGCTCTGTGACATGGCCATGTACTGGATAGCTGAATGGAATGGCGAGCATCTCAGAAAACTCAGATATCAGTGTGACCAGTAAAGTCTCAGTGGAGAATCCCTGCTTTGGGCCATTTGCTTACCTATTGTTCTGTTGCCCTGAGAGTCAGGAAGGTCTTTGTCTCAGGCCAACCCTTTGTGAATCCTGAAGGAAAAATTTTTCAAATGGAAATGAATATGCTTTACCTTTGGCTCTTTCCTTAATTGATTTGGAAAGAGATGTGTGTGAATCAGCCTCTTGGCCCAGTGTGATTCTTTGACTTAGATTCTCAGTACCTGATGGATCTAAAGAAAGATCCCATGGGTGCATAAAATCCAAAATGGCAAAAAGAGCAGTCATTGTTGATGAAGTATTTTGCCTTCCTCTGTAAGGTTCCTGAATTCCATCAAGTGAGAATAGGGATCTTTTGGGTCAAATGAGTTCTTCAAATGTATTCAGAGGCTATCCAATAGGTGCTTGAGTTTTCTCATCTTTCCAATTCACATAAAGAATCTGTACCCGACACTCAGTAGGACTCAAATTGGAGAAGCAGATCAGTATTAAGGGCAGGCCTATTTGATCACTTCTGGTACACAGGAAGGGTGTACAGGCCACTGGGAATTTAGGCAAATGAGGGGCAACAGAGCTTATTTTGGACACTGTCTTGGGCTACGCTAATGCTATCAAATGTCAATCCTATTGTTGACTTCATATTTGTTTTATCCTAAGCTCATATATTCATCCTCAACCCTGTTGAAAATATCTAATCCCATCACTCACTTTATTCTTTTCCTGATTTCCTAATGTCTCTATTGATATCTGCTTTCCTACATATTTTGCCCTGTGCATCATTGTGACTGACTCTTCACTTGTGTTGACGTTTACATTGACACTCTAACCAAAACCCTATTGCTAAAGAACTTTTGTTCCAAATCCTATACTCACTTTTCTTCCTAAACTTACTGACTATCTTTCTAATCCAACTGACTATAAATTTTTGAATGGATGTTCTCTTCTACATTCAATGATCCAAGTACAGTTCAGGTTTCTATTCAACCGGGTGAGGGAGTAGATTCTGCAGTTTGGCAATTGGGGACAGCACATTCTGGCAACAAGATTAGCAAAGAGTTCTCAAGATTTCAACAGTGTTTCGTTAAGTGTACAGAAAAACAGGAAGTGACAAGTACATATTATATTAACCTTTCATTCCCCACTTCTTTTTCTGGCTACTTTTAATCATAAAAGTGATCTTTGTGGGGTGTCACATTCTATGTCTGCTAGTGGGGTATTACCATAATTTTAATTTGTCCAATTTGAGCTTGGAGAAAAGAAATTACATGGTTGAGGAAACAGGGTTTTATAGTTAGTAATACTATGAGGATTATTATTGGACCGGCCAGGGTTGATAAAAACGTAATTAGCCAGGGGGACTGTGTAAAAAAAGACTCAAACTACCCTTTTTGTGCCTCTCTCTCTCGTTGTTGCTCTTCAAGGCATAATTTTAATTTACTCATAGATTTTTTTACAACTCCAGTATTGTCGACATAAAAACAACATTCTTCCCTCAAAGAAGCACAAAGGCCCCCCTCTGTCATGAAAAGGAGGTCCAACCCTCGACTCTTCTGTAAAACAACTTCAGAGAGAGAGGTTAAAGATTCCTGCAAAGCTGTGATGGAGGTTTCTAAAATCTTTAAGTTTTGATCTATTGCTGCTTCTAATTGGGTCACTTGTTGTGTCCCATGGACCAGAGCAGTGGTTCTTGTGCCCAACCCTGCAGCAACTCCTATTCGTAATAGAATGGCTAAGGTGAGGGACATATGTTCCCAGTGGAACCGGGTTGTATGTCCCCCTCTTTGATCTTCAGATGAACCTGCGTCATGATAGAGCACTCTGGGAAACATCTGCACCATTTCACAATTAATCACATCTGTTGACCATTTCATGAAAACATAAACAATGTTTAAGTATATAGAATTATACTGTTGTAGGGATGGACAAGTCAAGGCACCTAAGATAGCACCAAAGACACAGAAACAGTCTTTTTTGGTTTCAACCAGATTCAGAGGGCATTGCTTCTGTTGTAATCAATTAATCCCCTGAAACCCAAGTTACGTAGTTTCAGAATTTTGTACCCAACACGTAAGGGAAGGGGCTCAGAAGTTCACAGTCTGCAGAAGTTCACAAAAAGCAGTTTTTGTTTCTGTTATTTCCTCAGTTTGGGCAAGTTAACTTTTCAAGGACATCTGGGTGGGGGTGTCTTCCCTTTCTTTTTTTCCCCCTTCCAGCTGTTTCCATACAGCCCAGTTTGTAACTTCTTTATCTTAGAAATGTAGCCATCTCTGGGAAGCCCCAGCTCAAGGCCAGAGGACTTTTTTCCAAATATTTTGTGAAAAACTAGTAAGGGTGTGTCTAGATCAGGAGTGCTGAATTTTTTAGCCAGTTGCCAAGGAGACCAGGGCAACACAAAAATAGGAAGTTTATTTACAGTGAACTCTTTTATAGGGACTCTTTTACTGAAAGTCCTAAATCAGCCATGGTGAAGACTTCTGGAGAAGGTCAGTTAAGACTTTTCTGTGGGCCTGGTACAGAGGGGGAAAATTTGGAAGGCAGGGATAAGAGCAGCTCTGTGGATCTGAGAATGAGGAAGGAGAGATGTAAAAGAATATTGGGAGAGGGCTTTGGGATCTTAATAGCAACAAAAACTTGAGCAGTAGAACAGATAGAACAGAGGGGGAGACGGGAGTGAGATTCCAAAAAGCCTGTGAGGGACTTTAAATTCTTAGTAACCTGTTTTTAGTGATGACAAAGCAACATTAAAGGCCATTTTCATTACATCTTGTATTAGGGTCTGAGGATTCTTCTCAGCGGGTTTGAGCTTTGCATTAGGTGGTAAGAGGACTGGGTGGGACCCGGTGCGGGCACTGACAGGAGAGGAGAGGAGTGAGTGAATGGAGTGGTACCTCAGTACCTGCAACCTCAGCAAGGGAGCAATGGTCTGAGAACCAGTCGAGATTTGGGTTTTTGATCTAGATATTGGAGGGGAGAAATCAAGTTGCTGAGGTGGGAGTGACAGCAGAGAGTCTAGAGCACAAGGCTGAGGGTGAGCATCTATTGGAGAAGCATAGTTCAGGATGTGAGCAAAGGAGAGAGAAGGCCTCCACATAGCGGAATCTCCTTTTACCCTTTTGAGCACTTGCAGAAGTTAAAAAGGTCACACAGAATTTGAGGATCTAGAGACCCCTCTGGGGGCCATCGGTTTTGGTTATCTAATTCGTAATATGGGCAATGCTGTGTACAGAATTTGATGAGGAGTTTGGTTTCCATCTGACAGTCCCTGTATGCTCACATCCCCATGACTTACAATAGAAGTCTGCTCTCCCCCCCCACAGCCGTGACTGTTTGTGGCTTTGATAGTCTGCCGGGCAAACATAGTAATCTAGGCTAGCCAACCTGCATCTGGCTCACGTGTCCCTACATCTATAATGTTTGTTTCCATTATCTATGGTACGGAAAGGATTTAATGGAATTTTAGTGGGATCCTGTTAATCAGGGATATCCCAATAGGAAAGACCTATAGCCAGCTGACAAATGACTGGGTGGAGAGATGGCCACCAGGTTCGTAAGCTGGCTGTATTCGAGATAGGCCATACTTCGTGTCCAGTAGGATTTGTGATCAGCCATCGCAGCTTAAGGGGCTGATGAGGGTTAAGACTACTGGTCGTCAAGGGGAGAATAAATATCTTCCAGGATCTTCTTTACAACCATTTGCAATGTTTCTTTTTTCTTCTTTTTTATTTCTTTTTTTGTGTGTGTGTGGGGAAGGCTTCAATACATCCTGAAAATGTATGTTCAAAGACTAGGAGTTATTTAAGTCCATACCTTACTGGCTTAATTTCAGTAAAGTCCACTTCCCAGAAATGTCCTCGTCTGGTTCCTCATAGGTGCTTTCCTGCAGGAAGCTTGGAAGTGTAAGCTTTAACCAATTAATGGACCTGACAGGCTTTTGTTACCCATTCAGTTATTTCCTTTTGCTGTGAGTAGGTTAGTGGAAAACTGTGTTCTTGATCCTTCACGAATGAATGCAGTTTCTTTGAACAAAGGTGAGTGAGTTGATGAACATTTGCTACTGACATAGTTAGAGCCATGATTATAGGAGTAGTTACTGAAGGATTAAAAAATTCCACTTGGGGGCCTTCAGGGTTAAAAGTTATTTTGGCCCAGAGCTTGGTGAGCAGAACTCTGCCTATCAATGTGGCCAGGGATTACTAGGAAGGAGTGATGGATTTTTCCTTTTCCCTGGTCCATGGTCCTCGTAGTTGTCAAAGCCCGATATTTACTTCTGTTAGACTCTTGAATTAGAGACCTTTTATTCGGTAGAGGGCCCAATGGGCCTTACGGGCTGAGTATATTCCCCCTGCATCTACTTCAAAGTTTATTGTGTTCCCCTCCACTTCAAAAGTTACCTTGAGGTCAGGGAGAGGATCTGAGCCCGGACTTTCTTAGTATTACTCCAGAGTCAGAATATCTGCCTGGCATGGCTGTCTCTTTCTAGGGCACTCTTTGGCCCAGTGTCCTTTTTCTTTAGAGTAGGCACATTGATCTGAGGCCAGGGGTGGCCTCTAGTGTGTGCCCAGGTATCCCTTCCTGTCTCTCTGTTTCTTAGTTTCTGGCCTATTTGTTGTTGTGACCAGGACCTTAGTCAATGCCTTAGTCTGTCTTTTGTTTCTTTTATCCTCACTCAGCTCCCTTCTCTTCCTCAGTTTCTTTCTTAAAGTATACCTTCTCGGGTTCTCTGACTAAATCCCTCAAAGTCATATCTTGTAATCCATCTAAGCATTGTAACTTTCTTTTAATATCCAGGGCAGCTTTCCCAATAAAGGCCATTGTGACAGATGCCTTTTGATCCTCTGCCTGAGGATCGAAAGGAGTATGTCTCTTATATACCTACATAATTATCTCTAGGAACATAGAGGGAGATTCATCAGGCCCTTAAATAATCTCTCTTACCTTGGCCAAATTAGTTGGTCACCTAGCGGCCACTAAGATACCCACTATTAGAGCCCGGCGATAAGTGGACAGATGCTCCCTACCTTCAAAGGTGTTGGGGTCCCAGTTGGGTCGTTTCAAGAGAAAGCCGGCTTTGAATATATTGGGAAGTTTTGTCGGTCACGCATTTGGTCCGAGGATACTTTTTTCTAGCATCCAGGAGGATTCTCTTTTGTTCCTCTGTCATGAAGAGAGTCCCTAGGAGTTGTTGGCAGTCATCTCAAGTAGGTTGGTGTGAAAACATCAATGACTTCACCAGACCTGAGAGCCAGGTTGGGTCCTCGGTAAAAGGAGGATTGTTATTTTTCCATTTATATAGGTCTGAAGAGGAGAAGGCCAATACTGGTAGGCTTGCATTTTTTCCCTATGGCCATCGTCAATCATTGGTCCTTAGGGATGGAGGGAAGCAACACGGGAGTTCCAGGGTTTTCAATCATTTGCCACCAGCGAGTTCCTTTAGCAACTCCAGCTTCCTCCAGGGGAGGAGGGGCTGTGTGTGACGCAGGGGAGTTATCTGGAGGGCCCTGGGCTGGCTTAGCTTCCTCCAATTGCGGAGAGGCTGAGTCAGCAGCTGGAGAATCACTTAGAGGGTGTTGGGGGTTGTGGGACAAGGGTAGAAGATAAGGAGGGGAACGAGAGTCCAGTAGAGTCAAATCTTGTGACTCAGGGAGAACAGAGGGTGGAGGAGGAGGAGGAGCAGAGGGGTTGAGAGATCGTGGGGGAAGGAGTAGGAACGGGGACACAGCAAGGAAAGGCTTCACCCACGGAGGAGGAGATTTGCAGAGGTCCTGCCAAGTTAAGGTATATTCCTGTTTATCAGTATGGCTATGTGGCCCTGGCTGTAAGACTATATCTCTGTCTTTTTAAATTAGTGGGAAGTAGAAAGATCCTTCTAGGGGCCATCAGAATCCAAAGGTGGGCCATTCTGTGGCACACAGAGTCTTCCAGGTCCAGCGTTTTACTGAAAAAGAAACATTCTGAGCCCTTAAGCGGACTTTGGTCCATAGATCAAGGGTCAGGGACAGAGGCATTGAAGTGATGTGTCCCATAATGAAAGATACACAAACAGTAAAAGCAACGACACAGGACACAGACAAGAGAAAACAATAAAGACAGGCAATGGACGTCCAACACTGAGACCAAGACTGAGCAGGTGGCAAAACCCGATGGGCTGGCAATACCGAATCTGAAACAAAGTATCACTGAGTCGAGGAGACTATTATTCCTCGATTCCCGAGTCCTCTGTGGCGTCCCCCAGGGACTTGGCTTGTGGCTCTGTGACACGTCTGCCAGCCACCATCAAAGAGAGCTCACACACTTCATCGACAGCCATTTTGCCAAGCCCTAACCTGAAACCTGAAACCAGAAAGAGGTGCCTTACTTACCCTGAGAGTAGCCCATTGGGGTCTCTCGTTCACCACTGCTGGATTTCGGTGGAACCTCCATATATAAATATCGGAAGAGCATTGGGGGAAGAGACCACCAAGAGACTCTCTCATGCAAAAACAAAGGGTTTATTGGGGGTCCAGCATGCTGGGGCTCAGAGCTCATTTGAATAGAGCAGAGAACCCTGAGAACAGCTTAAGCAGAGCTTATATACTTTCCTTGAAGAGGGCAGGGAGGAAAGTTTATTGATGGGCCTGGGCGGGTGAGCAGTTTGCGTGCAACTGGGTGAGGGAGTACATTCTGAAGTTTGGCAGCTGGGGACAGCACATTCTGGGAAAAAGATTAGAAATCACTTCTCAAGATTTCAACAGTGTTTTATTAAGCATACAGAAAAACAGGAAGTGACAAGAATCTATTTTATTAACATTTCACTACCAACTATACTTTGCCAGATTTCCTAAAGTCTCTATTGATATCTGCATTCCTACATATTTTCCCCAGTTCATCATTGTGATTAATTCTTCACATGTGCTGACATTTACATTCACTCAATACCCGAAACCCTATAGCTAAAGAACTTTTGGTCCAAATCCTATACTCACTCTCCTTTATAAACATACCGACTATCTTCCTAATACTACTGACTATCCATTTTGACTGGAAGTTCTCTTTGAAAATCAATCATCCAAGTTACAAGGTCCTATGCTTAATACCCAATCAAGGGCCCAATGCCCTTCTGGGCTTCAAATCTTACCTAGATTTTTGTTTTCAGATTCATATATTTTACCTATATATTCTTGAAAATATCGCAGGTTCCCAATACCATTATTCATCCAGCAGAATGATTTCTATTCCAAATCAAACCTGTTATTAACCGTAACCATACACTGTTCCCTCAATCTAACTTTAGAGAAGAGCAAGAACAGAGTTGGTCTTAAAATACAGGAATTTAGGGGATCTTCCAACTGCTGAGAAACTCAAAGGTCTATGCGCAAATGATTCCTAGAGAAGTTGTAGGCACCTATGAAGGAACTGAGAGAGCAAAAGTCATCTTTCATTGCAAACAACCTGGTCAGCATGAAGGGATGTGTCTGAATCAGCCTCTCTCTTCTTTATGTAGAGAAGAAGGACCAAACGAGGCCTCTGTGGAGAGCTGTTCCCGGTTACCAATGTTTGATATACCATTCTAACTTGTGAAAGTGTCAAAGGAATTAGGGACAGCCTCCATTTCATGGGACCTTTGGAAGCAAATGTTAGGACAACGTGCTTGCCAAGGCATTGACCTCATTCAGTTCCTGAAGGAAGTGACCTCACCTCACATTCTTGGTGATGGAACTCTCTGAACGTGGGATCCAGGCATCCAGGCACACAAATCTAGTCCCAGGCCCAGTCCCAGTGGTCTCACTTCTTTTGATTTACCAAAGACAGAGTCAGTCTTTCTTGGTATCTACTGATGTGAGGATGGCCAAATGCCAGGAAAGCTCTGAAGAGTGGCCTTTCCTGAGTAAGCAGGAAGTGGCTCACCGTTGTCTCCTGACAACTTCACAGAGTTGGCCAAAGAAACCAGATCTGAGACAGAACAGGCCATTTGATGGGAACATAGTACGGCCCACCAGTCAGAGGTCACACCCGATAGTCAGAGACCTACTTTGGGAAAGGAGGTGAATTTGTGGGTGTGAGTGTGTGTTTGTGATTTTGTCTCATGTTCTGAGAATAGGTAGGAAAGGCAGTTTGTTTGGTTTGGAGTGGACGACTTCTAACAAGTGATTTGACAAGGCGAGTGTTTTTATGTCTGTGTATCCCACTGTGTCCATGGTTGTAGACATTAGAAAAGAGAATGCATCAAAGGATGTGTCCAGGCTAGTAGAAAGCTTACCAGAATTCTTTCTGCCCAATGTATGAAAGGAATGCGGCTTGCCTTATGGATGGGTAACACCTGCTATCTTCCTAAGTTCCTGTTTTCTTCCTGAATTCTGGCCACTCTCCAGAATAGGCTCATGATTTTGTGACCAAGTTATGTACCACCTCCAAGCTCTGTGACATGGCCATGTACTGGATAGCTGAAGGGAATGGCGAGCGTCTCAGAAAATTCAGATATCAGTGTGACCAGGAAAGTCTCAGTGGAGAAACACTGCTTTGGGCCGTTTGCTAACCTAATGTTCTGTTGCCCTGAATGTCAGGAAGGTCTTTGCCTCATGCCACCCCTTTGTGAAGCCTGAAGAAAACAGTTTTCAAATGGAAATGAATATGGATCACCTGTGGCTCTTTGCTTAATTGCTTTGAAAAGGGATGTGTCTGAATCAGCCTCTTGGCCCTGTGTGAGGTTGTGGCTTAGATACTCAGCACGTGGTGGATGTAAAGAGAGATCCCATGTGTGCATCCAAAACCAAAATGGCCAAAAAGCAGTCCTTGTGGATGAAGTCTGTCGCCTTAATCTTTAAAGTTCTTGAACTCCATCAAGTGAGAATAGGGATCCTTTGGGTCAAATGGGTTCTTCAAAGACCTGCAGAGGAGCTTGTGTTTTCTCATGACTGCAAATCACATAAAAATATATACCTGACACTCAGTTTTCCACAAATTGGAGAAGCATAGAAGTATTAACGTCTAGCATATTTGATCACTCCTGTTTCACATGAAGGGTGTCCAGACCACCCTGAATTTACGCCAATGAGGGGCAAGGGAGTTATTTTGGACACTCTCTTGGACTCCGCCACTCATGGAAACCTTCAGCCAGAGGTTGTGATTAGTGTCTATATGGAAGAAGATGAGGGCCATATGGGAGGGTTTTGGTTTTAATTTTGGTCATTTGTGTCCGGTTGGAAGACATGACTGGGACCACCTGGGCTTGAACTCTGGTGTGATTCCCCTTAGAGACTGAATTCAGAGAAGTATTGCCATGAATTTTGTTGGGATTTTAGGAGTCCACCCATGAGAATCACCCTTGGAAACTGAGATCTAGGCCCAGGGTGTCTTTCCACAGAGCCCTGGGTATCTCAGCCAGAAGATCACATGATTTAATTCTGAAAGACTTGCTAGCCATTGTTGAGAGTCACAACACCCATGGACGTCACATTGTAGACCTCAATAGGCCTGGCTTCGTGTGACATTTTGGCCACTCTTTGGGAAGCCTTGCCTGTGAGAGTTCTACAGAGCATTCATTGAAATGAGCTTCCTCACCATTTAAAGGTTCCTGAATGAATTGAAACCCACAGTGCCTGCAACATCATCCTTGAAAAATGCCTAGATAAATACCATGAAATTTTTGAAATTCCCATGACCAGGTGGCACTGGAGAAACTTTGAATGTCCTGTTGCTGATCGTAAATATGCAAGACAGTGCCTTGATTGAGTGGGTTTCATGAAAATGGTGTAGAACAGAGATGCCAGTATGTTGGAACCTGCTGAGTAGTGGGCCTAGAGCAGTGGTAGGCAGGTGTGTGATAAAAAATTTGTGGTGGGGCCATGTGGATCTGCCATTGGATCCCAAATGGCTTGTGACTTACATGGTGCAGCCAGCAAACCCTTCCATGTAAAGGCTTCTGGTTATATGGAGATGTTTCTGGGCAATGTTTAGAATCAGGTTACTATGGACATGGGGCCAAGCTATGTGGGATAGAAGCCTGGTTGGTGCATTCTCCTGCAGACCCTGACCAACCACACATGAAAGAATTGCCTCCAGAACTGTGTCCCAGTTGAACTTCTTTTATTTCATGAAGCAAATGCCAAAGTCCCAGTGCAGCAGCAAGAAACACCACGAAAAGTGGAGGATGACCAAATCGCTTCCCAGTCCACATGGGAATACCCTTAGCCCCCAGTGGCCACAGTTTACTTACAAAGAGAGAATTCAGCACTGCTGCCTCATGTTCATTGGAAAATAAGAAACCATGTCCTCCAGGTAACATAGATGCAGACACAGCTTTGATAGTCTCACTAAAAAGAAGCTAAAGCTCCTGACAACAACATATATTTCAAGTGCCCAAACTCAGAGGCAGTTTCTCAAGAAGTATTTAGGCCAGCAGAGCTCCATGTTTATGGAGTGTTTACCCTGTCCCATACTAGGGAAACTCCTCTACCACTTCCAAGGTTGTAAACTCCTGAGCATATATTATTCACAGATTTTATTACTCTTCTCCTCTAATTGTGTCTTACTTTGGGCGAAAAAAATGTCAAGGAATTGTTCTGGATGAGAGTGGGAAGATTTTGTTTAGCACATATTTGCATACACATTGGATTCATTTTTCTATTTTACATTTGAAATACTGAATCCTGACACTAACACATGCCCTGCTAGATTCTGAATACTAATCCTAATATAATGGAGAAAAATTACGGAAACAGAATAGAAATACAAGCAGTTCAGAGGAGGCATGTTGTATACTTGGACTTGCCTTTTGCATTATATAGGGTAGGAGTTATAAATCTAGTCAATTTTTTGTTGAAATAGTTTTCCATGTGCTTTTAAAGTTAACAAATATGTGAATTCCTGTCTCCCTTTCTCTGTATTCTATTCAGCACATGTATTTTTATATGCACATATAGAATCCTACCTGGTATCACACGTACATTCTTGTGAGTTACATGACTTGGCAGATACAAAGTGTGAGAAGAGATCACTCCTCTTAAACGCTGTTTGACCTGAAAATTCAACCTATGGGTGAGCTTCCTAGTTGAAAAAAGTTATACATAAATCCATATCCAGTAAAATGAATATTTTTGGATCTGTGGATGATTCATATTTCACGGTGTAATTCGATTGGCATATATATTGCTAATTTTTAAAATCTGTGTGTGGATATATATATATATATATATATATATATATATATATATATATATTCTCTCCAGATATTTCAAAATATTTAATATATGTGTCTTATTATACACTCCCTAAATTCATTCATGATTATGTATGTGGATTTATAATCAACTTTTCACAAGATTATTCTCAGAAATATTCATTCTCCTGATATACGTATTTTTTTCCTAGTATTGAAAACTAACTTCAGTGAATGGTGCATATAAATCCTAATATTTCTACAGTAACTGATCCATTTTCACATCAATGCAAGTAGATTCCTATGGGACATGATAAGTATTTTGAAGTTCATTTTTATTGAAAACTAGTACATTACTATTTCTTCAGTTTATGCACATTATTGGATATATATTTCATCCACAAGTTCACAAATTTATAGGCATTTATTTCACTTTCAATCACTTTCTGCTTCAGAAAACACGTGTTCCGCCATGTTTCAAACTCGTCTTTTCATGAGACTTCTTTCCAAACACATTATTTTTGATTTCCATAATCACTTTTGAAGCAAAACTCACTCACTCTTCATGATAAACCATAACCCTAGGATTACAATTAGACGTATAACTAGTTGTTATGAATGATTATATATCAATATATGATTTCTTATGTATTTTCAGATATCAATTCAATACATTATTTAAAGTGGAACCAGTTATATTATTTATTAACTGTATGGTCTATTCATGCATTATCTCTATATTCATAGACACAGGGTACACCTATTTTTACCCTCAATACTAATTTATACGTTTTCAAAATATTCCTCAAAAAATGGTGGAAGAATTACTCATGTCACCTGATCTATATATACATTTTATCACAGTAATATTCTGGACAAAAAAATCAAAGGTCACCCTTAAGGTTGTACCAGAGCCTAAATGGAAAGTGAGCATGGATTACTAAAACCTTCCATGTCCAGGTGGCCTAATGCTCTCAAATGTCAATCTTATTGGTGACTACATTTTTGTTTCTTTCTAAGATTATATATTCAACCTCAAGCCTGTTGAAAATGTCTAATCCTATCACTCACTTTATACTTTGCCTGATTTAGTAATGTCTCTATTTATATCTATTTTCCTACATATTTTCCCCTGTTCATCATTGTGACTGACTCTTCACTTGTGCTGACATTTACATTCACTGTCTACCTGAAACCCTATTGCTTAAGAACTTTTGGTCTAAATCCTATTCTCACTCTTCTTTGTAAACCTACTGACTATCTTTCTAATCCTACCGACAATCCCTTTTTGAGTGGGTGTTCTATTCGACATTCAATCATCCAAGGTACAAGCTCCTATGCCATTGTATATAGATTTATCTGAGACATTTTTGCAGAAAATAATTCAAAGCTAAGTGTGCCAATTAAGGGCCCAATGCCCTTCTGGACTTCATATCTTCCCTAGATTTCTGTTTTTATACTTATATTTCACCTATATATTCTTGTAAGTATCATAGTTTCCCAATACCATTATTCGTCATGCAGAAGGATTCCTAACCCCAAATTGAACATGTTACTAACCCAAACCATACACTGTTCTCTCAATCGAACTTTACAGAACAGCAGGGACAGGGTTGCTCTTAAAATACAGGAATGTAGGGCATGTTCCACCTGTTGAGAACATCAAAGGTCCATGCAGAAATGATCCCTTGAGAAGATGTAGGCAGCTATGAAAGACCTGAGAGAGAAAAGTCATCTTCTATGGCAAACAACCTTGTCAGCATGAAGGGATGTGTATGAATCAGCCTCTCTCTTCTTAATGTAGAGAAGATGGACCAAACCAGTCCTAGGTGGAGAGCTGTTCCCGGGTGCCCATGGTTTATATACCATTCTAACTTGTGAAAGTGTCACAGGAAGTAGGGGCAGCCTCCATCTCATGGGACTCTTGAAAGCAACTGTTAGGACAAAGTGGTTGTCAAGGCAATGACCTCATTCAGTTCCTGAAGAAGTGATCTACCTCACTTCCTTGGTGATGGAACTCTCTTAACTTGGGATCCAGGAAGCCAGGCACCCGGAGCCAGTCCAGTCCCAGACCCAGTAGGCTCACTTGTTTGAATTTACCAAGGAGAGTGTCAGTCTTTCTTGGTACCTACATATGTGAGGATGGCCAAATAGCAGGAGAGCTCTGAATAGGGGCCTTTCCTGAGAAAGTAGGTAGTGGTTCACCGCAGGCTCCTGACAACTTCACAGAGTTGGCCAAGGAGACCAGATCTGAGATAGGACAGGCCATTTTGGGGGAACATAGTATGGCCCACCACTCAGAGGAAACTCCGGATAGTCACAGAGTTACATGGGGGAAGGAGGTGTCTTTGTGGGGTGGGTGTGATTTTGTGGTTTTGTCTCATGATCTGATAATAGGTAGGAAAGACGGTTTGTTTGATTTGGAGTGGTCTTCTTCTAGTAAGTCGTTGGACAAGGCAAGTGTTTCTATTTCTGTGTATCCCACTGTGTCCGTGGTTGTAGACATTAGAAAATAGAATGCAACAATTGATATGTCCTGTATAGTAGAAAGATTCCCGGCATTCATCCTGCCCAATTTATGAATGGACTGCAGCTTGCCTTATCCATGGGCAACACCTGCTACCTTCCTAAGTTCCTGTTTCTTCCAGAATTCTCACCACTCTCCAGAATAGTCTCATGGTTTTGTGTCCAAAATATGTACCACCTCCAAGCTCTGTGACATTGCCATGTCCTGGATAGCTGAAGGGAATGGCGAGCATCTCAGAAAACTCAGATATCAGTGTGACCAAGAAAGTCTCAGTGGAGAAACCATGCTTTCGGCCTTTTGCTTATCAATTGTTCTGTTTCCCTGAATGTCAGGAAGGTCTTTGCCTCAGGCCACCCCTTTGTGAAGCCTGAAGAAAACAGTTTTCAAATAGAAATGAATAGGCATCACCTGTGGCTCTTTGTTTAATTGCTTTGGAAAGGGATGTGTCTGAATCAGCCTCTTGGCCCTGTGTGAGGTTGTGGCTTAGATTCTCAGCACCTGATGGATGTAAAGAGAGATCCCATGTGTGCATCCAAAACCAAAATGGCCAAAAGAGCAATTATTGTGAATGAAGTCTCTCGCATTCATTTGTAAGGTTCCTGACCACCATCAAGTGAGAATACGGATCCTTTGGTTCAAATGAGTTATGCACAGCCCTGCAGAGGCTAACCCATAGGTTTTTGGGTTTTCTCATGGCTCCAAATCATATAAAGAATCTATAACTGACAGTCAGTAGGCCTCAAATTGGAGTTGCAGAGCAGTATTAACAGCTGGCCTATCTGATCACTCCTGGTTCACCGGATGGGTGTCCAGGCCACCTTGACTTTAGGCAAATGAGGGGCAAGGGAGCTTATTTTTGACACTGTCTTGGGCTGCACCCCTCATGAAAAACTCCAGCCAGAGGTTATGATAAGTGTCTATATGGAAGAAGATGAGGGCCATGTGGGAGTGTTTGGTTTTAATTGTGGTCATTTGTTTGGCGGTTGGAAGAGATAACTGGATCCACCTGGGCTTGAATTCTGGCATGATTCCTCTTAGAGACTGAGTTCTGGAATTTACCTCAAAGAAGTATTGCCATGAAATGTGTTGGGATTTTAGGAGGCCACGCATGAGATGCGCCCTTGAAAACTGAGATCGAGGGCCAGGGTGTCTTTCCACAGTGCAGTGAGAATCTCAGCCAGGATATCACATGATTTTATTTTGAAAGACTTGGCAGCCATAATTGAGAGTCTAAACACAAATGGAACTCATATTGTAGACCTCAATGATCCTGGCTTCATGTGACCTTTTGGCCACTTTTTGGGAAGCCTTGCCTGTGAGATTTCTCCAGAGATTTCATTTAAATGAGCTTCCTCACCACTAATGGTTCCTGCATTAATTGAAACGCACAGTGACTCCAACTTCATCCTTCAAAAATGGCTAAATAAATACTATCAAATTTCTGAAATTCCCATTACCAGGTGGCACTGGAGAACCTTTGGATATCCTGTTGCTGAACATGAGTGAAATAATTCCCCACGCAATGACACTTCACCGGGAGAATTCCAATTTTATTGCTAAAAGCTGTGTGCTTATATAGAACTAAGGGGGAGATGGTATGGCTTAGATAAATGGCAGCAACCCGTTTATTGACAAGTTCTTTCAAATATCAGCTCCAGAGCCCAGGAATTAGTTCTAATTGGGGCTAAGGTTCCCCACAAGCGAGATTTGAAATTGGCGCTGGCGGGAGAGTTCACAAGGGCGGGAACTTTTTGCACCACTGCAGAAATGAAGAAGGTAGGAAGAAGAAGTCCTTAGGCGCCATGTTGGGGTTTTTCTCTGCGGTATGGCTGCCATTTATTCTTTTCCCAACATTCCACCCTTTTTGTTTTCTTAGGAAGTGGGGCGTCGTTTGTCAGATCTGGCTGCTTCCTGCTGTGTGGGGCTGGTGTGGGGCCTAGAAAGAGAAGTGGAGGAATGCTCAGGGGGCAGGTATGGGGATATCATGGCAGCGAGAAATAAAACCCAGTGGCTATAGACAGCTATTTTCATAGGGGTGAAGTCAATGAATGTTCCCTGAAGCCAAAGATGTCGATAGCATGGAACCAGTCCTGGATGGAAGAGATTGTTGGTATCAGCCACTGGTCCTGTAACAGAGACTCAAGGAAATACTGGAAGCGTTGCCTGGACATGGTGTCGCCAGCACCTGAAGAAGATCAGAGCGAATAAAAACAGAATGAAGATAAAAATTAAAGCAAATGTCAATTTTTGGCAGAAGTTCCATGTGGGGGGACTGACATAGAAGAGGCCAAGGGCCATGAGAAAGCTTAGAAGGTGGTAAAGACTATGAATCCAGGATGGCAGATTAAGAGGTTCTCCGAGCTCGTTGTCTCCCGCTGTCTAATACCCGTTGCATTCCATCGTGCCTGGTAGTGAGCTTCATCACTGAGTGAACTGTTCTCTTGGAGATGTTGGGGATTCATCGGTCATCAGAGGCTGGTAGTGACTAAGCAAAAGCTGGTTGAAAGTTTGATTAGGAATTTTATGCAGTTGGGTTTGAAGGCACTTCATTATGCAGGGCAAGAGAGCACAAAAAAGGAGCATCCAAATAAGGGGACCCAAGATATGTAGTAAGTACATGGCAAGATAGGATTGGAAGAACCCCGTTATGGGATTGGAGGAGGTAGGTTTGAGCAATTGGGTCGATAATTCCTGCAATTTAACAACATTTTTTTTTATTAGCCCAGATTCATTAACATAATAGCAAAATTCCTCTCTGAGGAATAGGCATGTAACCCCTTTTTCTGCAGTGAGAAGATCAATTGCCCTTTGGTTCTGTAAAGCCACTTGTGCCAATGAAGTAACCTGCCGCTGCAAGGAACCCAGAGACTCAGCCATGGTATTGAGTGTTTCCTGCAGTTTTTGTTGAAGGTCATTGGATCCCATAGAGCATGACCTATAGCTCCACCAGAGAGTCTGAGACCCGTCACTGAGGTTGTTAAAATGAGGCCTACCAGAACCGGCAGAAAGACTACCCTACGGGTGCGGGAAGGTAGGGCCAACTGTCAGAATTCGGTGGGAGTATACAAAGATAACTGAGGAACTACAGTAACCAAGAAACAGGCGCCAGAGACATTGATGGTTGAGGTACTTAAAGAACCATTACACCAGAGGAAATGTCCAGGTTGCATAAACACAGGGCTCTATGGAGTGCTGTAGCTCAAGGAACAAATGGGTAAAGCATTCATTATTGGCAGGTGGAAACAGATGAAAGGAAATAATGTATTGGTGGAATAACTTTCCCACAGTGGGATACGTGTCACATGTAGGGGTTGTCCTTTTTAGAGAAATTGTAGGGTTTTGCTGGAATATTTCCTGCCGCTAATGGGACTGCTGCTAGAAGTGGACGACTAAGTGAAGCACAGAGAAAGCACTGAGAAGTAGGCACAGAAAGAGGGGTGGAGTTTAATAATCAAAAAGTTTGGTGTAGCAAATTGAGCCATGTGGGAGGGGGACCTGAGAGGGTTGAAGGCTCTGAATCCTTTTTGGATGAGCTATGGATATGATCTCGAAGTTTTGATTCTGAGTCCTTAATGTGTTCGACTACCTGGATGGTTGCCTTAGGTTGCGTAATCAGGGTGCGGCCAATAGTCATCCACCCTGTGGGTCTGACTGAGGTTGTCCGAGCATAGACAGCAAACTCAACATAGCCCCATCGTTTGGCCTTGGGGTCAGGTTTATCTAAAGTATACCATCCATTGTTACTGGATGAAGAGCCTTTATGCCACTTTATGTAACTAGAAGTCCACCCTTCAGGGTAACCAAATGAGTGGTAAGAATAGCTACCACGTTCATCATGGAACATGCATGACCAATAGGGGCACCCATTATATATCTCAGGCCACCAATGACAATAGTCTTTTGTTTGATCAAAAAGGAAGCAAATGAAAGGCCAGTTCCAGCTACCAGGGACGAAGGTCCTTGAAGGTGACAATTTTAGGGAAATAGAGGTGCAGTTGTGGATGAAGCAAGTAGTTGCATCCACTGCGCAGACCTTCTGCATGCCATGTTCTGAGTATCGTTCCCGAAAAGTGAATAAATGCATGGTAGGTGAGGAGGGTAAAGACCAGTCCTGACAGAGCACAGAAAATAAGCAGAGCACAAAAAACAAGCAGTTAGAGAAGACTAGGGTGTTGGGAGAGCTCATTGTGCCTTCTTTAAGAGGAATTGGGCTGCACGGAAAACCGTGTGAGCCACAACTAAAATGGGTGAGATGGGTGTGGAGAGCAGGAGTAAAGGGGAGGTTCAGTAGGTGATTCTTGGAGTTCCTCTGGGGTGGCCCTGTCTTCAGCAGGTGGGGCCTCCTGGTGATGTGGCTTCAACCTAGACATGTGAATCCAGGGAGTGAGACAGTTGTCTGGTAAGGAGAGTTTGGCGGCGGTAAGGGTAAAGAGAATGACAGGATAGGGGCCTTCCCATTTTGCGGCAAGAGTCCCTTTCTCCTCTGGGGTATTATAATAGACTAGACTAACAGGTGTTAAGGGAGGAGTGTTTGGAGAGGAGACTGGGTCCGGAAGAAGCCAGTCCTGATATTTCCAGAGTTCCGAGCGGAGATGGAGCAAGAGAGGCAAAGACAAATCTCGGGTGAGAGGTCCTTGTGAAATGACCAACCCAGGGGTTATAAGAGGTCTTCCATACATTATCTCAAAAGGAGACAGTAAAGATGGTTTCTTAGGGAGAGCTCTGATTCGAAGCAAAGCCAAGGGAAGGAGTTTGAAACAGTCTATGTTTAATTCCATTGTCAATTTGGTAAGGACTTCCTTTAGAGTACGATTTACCCTTTCCACTTTCCCTGAAGCCTGGGGGAAATATGGACAGTTGAAATGCCACTTGAAGGAGAGGGCTTGAGAGACCTTTTGTGTGATCCTAGAAGTAAACTCAGGGCCATTGTCATATTGTAGGGAAGTGGGCATACCAAACCTGGGGATGATGTCTGTCAGTAAGATTGAAGCTACAGTGGAAGCCTTTTTATTGGAAGTGGGAAATGCCTCAACCCAACCAGAGAAAGTGTCCACAAAGACAAGGAGGTATTTAGTGCGCCATACTGTGGGCATGTTGGTGAAGTCTACCTGCCAGTCAGCAGCGGGAATGTGTCCCCGGGCTTGGTGGAAAGGGAAAGGTTTGGGCCTTAAAGGAGTATGAGGGTTGGTCCGCTGACAGATCTGACAATTAGAGGCTATATTCTGTAGCATGGCTTGTCAGAGGGGGTGAGGGAAAAGAAACTCTGTAAAAAGAGGGTCAAAGACTGAGAATTGGAAAGGAATAGAGTATGAAGGAACTTGAAAAGATTCTTGTTCTTACTGAAAGACGTAGGGGCTTCAGATGAGCTGTCTAAAGTGGCCATTATATGTCCCCCATGGAGGCCATAATTGAAAGTGGTAGCAGCCATTCGTGCCGCCTGGTCAGCTTTGGCATTGCCCTCAGTGATAAGAAAGCCGTCCTTCTGATGGGACCTACAATGGACAACTCCCAACTGGGTGGGTAAGTGGCCTCTATTAGATTGGTTATAAAAGCTGAATTAGTGATCGCATTACCTTTGGTGGTAAGTAGGCCTCGCTACTTTCAAATATCAGCATGGGATAATAAGATATGGAAGACATATTTTGAATCAGTTTAGAGGGTGAGGGATTTGCCTTGTGCTAGAAGGCAGGCACGAGTGGATGCTATAAGTTCAGCCTACTTGTCTGTAGTTCCTGAAGGCAAAACTTTGGCCTCTATAATCTCAGTGGCTGAAAATACAGCGTATCCAGAGTAATGAGTTCCGTTCTCCCTAAAGGAACTGCTGTCAGTAAACCAGATAAGGTCAGGCTTGCTGAGTGGTCTCTCAGAAATGGAAGAATGACAGGGGAGGAAATCATCTAAGGTTTCCAAGCAATTATGAGTTGGTATGTGAGACATGGGAGTCATTGGGAGCAGTGAGGCAGGGTTCAGTGCAGAGCAGGGGAGGAAAATAATATTAGGGTTTTCCAGAAAGGAAGTGAGGGGCGACAGAAATCTGGATGTAGGGAGAGTTTGAAGGCCCTTTTAAGCTAAAAGATCCTTCAAGTGATGTGGGGAGTGGATAGTTCAAGGGGCCCCAAAAGTCAGATTAGAGGCTTCTTTGTGTAAAATTTGTCCAGTAGCCAGAGCTCTTAAGCAAGGGGCCCACCCACGGATGGTAGGGTCTAGTTGCTTGGACAAATATGACACAGGTGCAAATGTACGCCCATAGTTTTGACCTAAGACCCCAAGTGCTTGCCCCCCTTTTTCATGGACATATAGATGAAATGTTCTTGAAAGATCTGGAAGGTGAAGGGCAGGTGCCTTTAAGAGGAGTTGCTGAAGCCTGCGGAAGTGGTAGATGGGAAAGGAGGCAAGAGATTCACTAGGGGGTCCCTTTGCTAGGTCATACAGGGGTTTGGAGAGAAGAGAATAATTTGGGATCCAGGCCCTAAAATAACCTGCTAATCCTAGGAATGATAGTATTTTGGCTTTCGTATAGGGCACTGAAAGATCACAGAGGAGTTGCCTCCTATCCAGTGTTATTTCCTTTTTCCCGGGTGTAAGGCAAAAACCAAGATAGGTGACCGAAGACTGGGAAACCTGGGCCTTGTGGGGAGACTCCCTATATCCCTTGTCTTCTAGGAATTTATGAAGCTGAGCGGTGTGGGATTGAGAGTGTTCCAGAAAGACTACATAGAAGAAAGTCATAGACATATTGAAGTAGAGTAGAGTCAGGACAGGTCAGGTGAAAGGATGTGAGGTCCTGGGCAAGAAATTGGCCAAAGAGATGGGGGCTATCCCTGAATCCCTGTGGGAGGACAGTCCAGGTAAGCTGATGAGAATGGCGGGTGTGAGAGTCAGTCCATGAAAAAGCAAAGATATCCTGAGATTCTGAGAACAGGGGAATAGAAAAGAATGCATCTTTTAAATCTAGGACTGAGAAGTGAGTAGTAGTGGCATGGATCTGAGAGAGGAGGGTGTAAGGGTTGGGCACTAGCGGGTGGATGGGGTCCACAGAGGAGTTGACAAGGCGAAGTTCTTGAACCAGCCTGTAGGACACGTTAGGTTTCTTAACTGCCAGAATGGGTGTGTTGAAAGGAGAGTGTGTAGGCCTAAGATACCCCTTTCATAATAAATCCTGGATGATGGGTTCTAATCCAAGGAGAAATGTGGTTGTGAGTGGATATTGTGGTTGACTAACATATCTTGAAGGGTCCCGTAAGACAATATGAATAGAACTGCATTTAGCCATAAAGGGTGTAATTGTGTCCCAAACCTCAGGGTTAAATGGTTTAGATAGTCGTGGGAGAGTGCATGAAGGAGGTGTATCTGCCCCTAGGAATATCATGAGGAAATGAGAGGTAGGAGAGGTGTGGGTTGATAAGTGAATGGTGACTTTTAATAGTGAGAGTATGTCCCTTCCCAGAAAGGGAATGGGGCAATGGCTCATAACAAGAAAGGAGTGAGTGAAGGACAAAAGGGATCGCTGCATATAACATGATTGGGCGGGGTTTGAGGAAAAATCTTTTTACCTCCTACCCTGACAATAGGAGTTTTTGAGGGTGTGGTAGGACCCTAATACTCCCTCAAAATCGAAAAAGCGGCACCAGTATCCAAGAGGAAGTTAATGAAGCGTCCATCCACCAGGAAGGTGACCCTAGGCTCTTGATTCTTGATGGTAATAGTCTGGAGGGAAGGCCCAGGACTCCATCAATCCTCCTCTGCCAAGCCCAGGTGAGGCTGGGGTTGCAGGGCAGCAGACCAACCTTCCTTCTGGGTTGTTGGGCAGTCTGCCCCCCAGTGTCCACTTTGATGGCATTTTGCGCAGGGGTTGTAGGGTGTCCTCGGCGAAGAACAATTCCTGGTCCAATGTCCCTCCTTACCTCATTTGAAGCAAGCTCCAGGAGGGGTCATATTGGGACGGCATGGTGATGGCCTTCTCTGAATGAGCTGGGCCAACATTTGGAATTTGGCATTTTCAGCCCTCTGCCTACGGAATTCACTTTCATCCTCTCTACCATGAAAAACCTTGAAAGTGACAGCGAGGATTTTGGTCTGAGGAGTAGCAGGGCCCTGTTCAAACTTTTTAAGCTTGGCTTTAATGTAAGGGTAGCTTTGGGCCAGAATATATGTCATTAAGACATGACGGCCATCAGGGGTTTCTGGGTCGAGGTTTGTGTACTGCTGAAGGGACTTGGTTAGTCTATCCAGGAATTCTGAAGGTGTTTCCTCCTTCCTTTGAATGACCTCCTGCATCTTTTGAAAGTTAACAGCCTTGCGGGTGGACTTTTTCAGTCCCGCCAAGAGGCAGGATGTAAAAAGGTCACTAGACTGTAAGCCCATAGGGGATCCTGCTCTGGGACAACATGAGGGCCTGTGGGTGGTTATGATTGGTCCTATGATTTTCATCAGCATGGGCTTGGGCTAGCTCCCAGAACCATTGCCTTTCCTTGGGGAGAAGTTTATTGGCCAAGAGCATGTAGATGTCATGATGAGTGAGGCTATATGGTTGCAGTACCCATTGAAACTCCCGAATGTAAGTGGTGGGGTCAGTGGTGAAAGAGCCTAACTTCCTCTCTAGCTGAGTAATGTCCGACATGGAGAAGGGCACGTGGACTCTGATGACACCCTTGGGACCAGCTACCTCACGAAGGGGTGCGATTGTCTTGGGCATGGGAAGGAGTCCCTTAGACCTGATAACAGGAGGACTGAAAGAGGCAGGCGGTGGACAGGAAGGAGAGGGAGGGGAAGGGAATGTCTCTGTGGAAGAGGAGGAGGTGGAGCAGGCAGAAGAGTGGGGAAGGGAGGGGGATGAAATGGAAGGTTGAGGATCCGTGGAATCAGGCAGAGGAAGAGGAGGAGTTTGCGGGAGAGAAGGGTCAGTTGGGGCTGGGGGATAAGGTGGGGGTTGATCTGCTGGGTCGAATGAGGAAGAATCTGCGAAGTCAGGAGTAGAACTAGGGGAAGAGAGGGGTTTGCAAGCAAGAAGGACCTGAGAGGGAGGGCAGGAGGAGCAGAGACAGGGTGCTGTGCGAGAAGGCTAAAACATTCAATACAGGGAATCTCACTCCACTTTTTCAGATGCTGGCAGTAATTAAAAAGGTCCAAGAGGAGGTTTGGATCTAAGGAGCCTTCTGGAGGCCAATGATTGCCATTATCCAGTGGATATGTAGGCCAATCTTGGGTACAGAATTTGATTAGAAGTTTGGGCTTGATGTCTGGTGTGAGGGAGAGTGTGGCCAGATTTTTTATTAAACTTTTGAGAGGTGAGGTTTCAGGTACAGATAAAGAGGTGTCCACAGTCACAGGGAGAGATGGAAGAGAGAGAGAGAGAGAGAGAGAGAGAGAGAGAGAGAGAGAGAGAGAGAGAGAGAGAGAATAAGTGTAAGCAAGAGAGACAAAGAGAAAACCCGGCCTGGAACGGACTCCGGGAAGCGCTCAGGGCGAATGGGGGTCAGGTGGGCATCCCCAAAATGACCAGCCATCATGAGGAAATACAGAGGGCACTACCTGATCGTCACCAGTGAAGTGCGATCTGTGAGACCCAATGGGTTCGGAGCCACGGGCAACCTGACATCAGGAAAGTTTTCGAACACAGCAGAAGAAGTAAGTAATGAAAACAGAACTCCGGCTCCAGCAGAATGCAGTTCCAGGATGGGAGTTCAGTTTTCCCCGAGCAGAGAGGCAGCTTCAGCCAGACACAGCAGGCCCGCAGGAAACAGCAACTCTAGCCAGCAGCGGCAGCAGCAGCAGAGGAGGAAAAACCACAGAGCCTCTCATGTAAACTCAGAAGCCTCACACCCCAAAGGGAAACGGATCACCAGAGGGTCCACTGCAACCAGTAAAGGTCTTAGTGGGAGGAATTCCCTCCCCCCTACCAGGCGTCTAGAGTGTGACAGACGATCATGGTCACAAAGCCAGCGGTAGCAAGAAGGGAGTTGGCGAGCCGGGGTCAGGGGAGGCTTACATACAACAAATCAGTGGTGAGTGCAGGAAGCCTGCGTCTGAAAAGAGCAGACCAGGGCAGAGTGCCACGGTGGAGCAGTGGACGGGGCTCTTGTTGGAAAGAGCTCACCCATATCCTCACACGGGGCACCAGAATGAAAGAACTCCCCACGCAAAGGCACTTCACCGGGAGAATTCCAATTTTATTGCAAAAAGCTGTGTGCTTATATAGAACTAAGGAGG
Source organism: Callospermophilus lateralis (assembly GCF_048772815.1). Classification (NCBI taxonomy): domain Eukaryota; kingdom Metazoa; phylum Chordata; class Mammalia; order Rodentia; family Sciuridae; genus Callospermophilus; species Callospermophilus lateralis. The sequence goes on along the minus strand of NW_027514351.1, from coordinate 1,234,140 downwards.
AGATTGGAGGGCTTAGATAAATGGCAGGCAATCCGTTTATTGGCAAGTTCTTTCAGATATCAGCTCCAGAGCCCAGGAATTAGTTCTTATTGGGGCTAAGATTCCCGGCCAGCAAGGTTTGAAATTGGCGCCAGCAGATGAGTTCACACGGGCGGGAACATTTCGCACCACTGCAGAAAAGAAGAATGTAGGAAGAAGAAGTGCTTAGGCGCCATGTTGGGTTTTTTTTTCTGGGGTATGGCTGCCGTTTATACTTTTCCCAACAATGAGTATACCAGACAGTGCCTTGATTGACTGGTTTTTATGAAAATGGTGTTTAACAGAGATGCCAGAAAGTTGGATCCTGCTGATTAGTGGGCCAAGAGCAAAGGTGGGCATGTGTGTGATAAAACATCAGTGGTGGGACCATGTGGATATGCCATTGGCTTCCAAATGGCTTGTGACTGACATGGTGAAGCCAGCAGACCCTTATATGTAAAGGCATCTTGTTACATGGAGAGGATTCAGGACATTGTTCAGAATCAGGTTGCTATGTTCAAGAGGGCAAGCTATGTGGAATAGAAGCCTGGTTCTTTTATTCTCCTACAGACCCTGACCCACCACATGTGACAGAAATCCCTCACACACTGTGTCCCCGTTGAACTCCTTGTATTTCATGAAGCAAATACCAAACTTCCAGTGCAGCACCAAGAAACACCACGAAAATAGAGGATGACCATATGGCTTCATAGTCCACACTAGAGACATTTAGCCCCAAGGGGCCACAGTTTACCTTCAAAGGGAGAATTCAGCACTGGTGTCTCATGTTCATTGGAAAATAAGAAACCATGTCCTCCAGGTCACATAGATGCCCAGGTTTATGGTTTCACTAGAAAGGAAGCTAAAGCACGTGACAACAACATATATTTCAAGTGCCCAACCGCACAGGCAGTATCTCAAGAAGTCTCTAGGACAACAGACCTCCATGTTTTTGAAGTGTTTACCCTGTCCCTTACTTTTGGAAACTCCTCTATCACTTCCAAGGTTGTGAACTCCTGATCGCATTCCATTCCAGATATGTATTCATGGATTTTCTAACTCTTCTCCTCTAATTGTGTCTTACATGGGGTGAAGGTGTTGTCAAGGTATTGTTCTGGATGAGAGTGGGAAGATTTTTGTGTAGCACATATTTACATACACATTGGATTATTCATTTTCCAATTTTCCATTCGAAATACTGAATCCCTGTCAGTAACCCATACCCTAATAGACTCTGACTACTAATCCTAATATGATGGAGACAAATAACCCAAACATAATATTAATACAAGCAGTTCAGAGGAGGCATGGTGTATAGTTGGTCTTGCCTTTTGCATGATATAGTGTAGGAGTTATAAATCTTGTCAATTGTTTGTTGAAATAGTACTCCATGTGTTTTTAAAGTTAACACATATGTGAATTTCTGTCTCCTTTTTTCTGTAGCCAATTCAGCACATGTATTTTTATATGCACATAAAAAATCCTACTTGGTATCACACGTACATTTTTGTGAGGTGGCTAACTTAGCAGAAACAAAGTATGAGAAGAGATCACCCCTCCTAAACGCTTTTGGAACTGAAAATTCAAACTATGAGTGAGATTTTTAGTTGAACAACATTATACATAAATCCATGTTCAGTAAAATTAATATTTTTGGATCGGTGGATGATATATATTTCACGATGAATTTTGATTGGCATATATATTGCTACTTTCTAATGTTTCTCTGTGAGATATATATATATATATATATATATATATATATATATATATATATATATATATTGTCTAGATTTTTCCAAATATAAAATATATGTGTCCTATTATACACTCCCTAAATAATTCACTCATGCTCATGTATGTGGTTTTACAATCAAATTTTCATACGATTATTTTCAGAAATATTCATCCACCTGAAATACATATTTGTTTTCTAGTACTGAAAACTCACTTCACTGAATGGTGCAAACAAATCCTTATATTTCTACTGTAACTGACCCAATTTAACATCAATGCAAGTAGATTCCAAAGGGGCATGATGTGTATTTTGACGTTCATTTTTATTTAACACTGGTACATTATTATTTCTTCAGTTTTTGTACATCATAGTATATACATTTCATCCACAAGTTCACAAATTTAAAGACATTTGAAACACATTCAATCACTTCCTGCTTCAGGACACATGTATTCCTCCTTGCTTTTGACTGGTTATTTATTGAGACTTCTTTCCAAACACATTATTTTCGATTTCCATAATCAATTTTGAAGCAAAACTCACACACACTTTATGATAAACCACAACCCTAATATTACCATTAGATGTATAACTGGTTGGAATGAATGTATGTATGTCAATATGACATTTCCTGTGTATTTCCAGATATCAATTTATTCCAATTTCTAAAGTTGGAATCAGTTATATTATATATTCACACATGGTACACCTATTTGTGCCCCCAATACTAATTTATATCTCTTCTAAATATTGCTCCCAGAAATGGTGCAAGAAAGACTCATGTCACCTGATCTACATATATATTCTGTCAACAAAATGCAAAGTCACACTTACAATTGTACCAAAGCCTAAATGGAATGTGAGTATGGATTATGAAAATCACCCATGTCCAGGTTGCCTAATGCTCTCAAATGTCAATCCTATTGGTGACTACATATTTGTTTCTTCCTAAGATTATGTATTCAACCTCAAGCCTGTTGAAAATGTCTAATCCTATCAATCACTTCATCATTTGCCTGATTTCCTAATGTCTCTAATGATATCTGCTTTCCTACATATTTTCCCCAGTTCATCATTGTGACTGACTCTTCACATGTGCTGACATTTACATTTTCTGTCTACCTGAAACCCTATTGCTAAAGAACTTTTTGTCCAAATCCTATACTGACTCTTTTTTTCTAATCCTACCAACTATCTTCCTAATCCTACCAACTATCCTTTTTTGACTGGATGTTCTCTTCGACATTCAATTATCCAAGGTACAAGGTCCTATGCCATAATGTATAGATTTATCTGAGACACATGTGCACAACATAATTCCGAGTGAAGTATCCCAATCAAGGATCCAATGCCCTTTTGGGCTTCAAATCTTACCTAGATTTGTGTTTTCATACATATATTTCACCTCTATATATACTTATAAATATTGCAGGTTCCCAATACCATTATTCATGCAGCAGAATGATTCCTAACCCAAATCAAACATGTTATTAACCCTAACCATACTTTGTTTCCTCAATCTAACTTTACAGAAAAGCAAGGACAGAGTTGGTCTTATATAGAAATGTAAGAGATCTTCCACCTGCTGAGAACCTCAAAGGTCCATGCAGAAGTGAACCCTGGGGAAGATATAGAAAGCTATGAAGGACCTCAGAGAGCAAAAGTCATCTTTCATGACAAAAAAAAAAAAAAAAAACAGGTCAGGATGAAGGGGTGTGTCTGAAGCAGTCTATCTCTTCTTAATGTAGAGAAGATGGACCAAACCAGGCCTGTGTGGAGAGCTGTTCACGGGTGCCTATGTTTGATATACCATTCTTACTTGTGAAAGTGTCACAGGAAGTAGGGGCAGCCTCCATCTATTGGGACACTTGGAAGCAACTGTTAGGACAAAGAGGTTGCCAAGGCAGTGACCTCATTCAGTTCCTGAAGGAAGTGACCTATATCATTTTCTTGGTGATGGAACTCTCTGAACTTGGGATCCAGGATGCCAGGCACCCAGAGGCATTCCCAGTCACAGTCCCAGTGGCCACACATGTTTGGATTTACCAAGGACAGAATCGGTCTTTCTTGGTAACTACTGATGTGAGGATGGCCAAATTCCAGGAGAGGTCTGAAGAGGGGTCTTTCCTGAGAAAGCAGGTAGTGTCTCACTACTGAACTGAAACCCACAGTGCCTCCAACTTCATCCATGAAAAATGGCTAGATAAATACAATAAAATTTTTTAAATTCCCTTAACCAGGTGGCACTGGAGAACCTTTGGATGTCTTTTTCCTGGTCATGAGTGTACAAGAGAATGCCATGATTGACGGTATTTCATGAAAATGGTGTAGAACAAAGATGCCAGTAAGTTGGACCCTGCTGAGTAGTGGGCCTTTTGCAGTGGTGGGCAGGTGTGTGATAATACAGCTGTGGTGTGGCCAGGAGGATTTTCCATTGCCTTCAAAATGGCTTGTGACTGATATGGTGCAGCCAGCAGACCCTTCTTGTTATATGGAGAGGTTTCCGGGCAAAGTTCAGAGTCAGATTTCTATGGACAAAGGGGCAAGCTTTGTGAGATAGAAGCCTGGTTGTTGCATTCTCCTGCAGACCCTGACCCACCACAAGTGACAGAACTCCCTCTAATACTGGGTCCCAGTTGAACTCATTGTATTTCATGAAGCAAATACCAAACTCCCAGTGCAGCAGCAAGAAACACCACGAAAAGTGGAGGATTACCAAATGGCTTCACAGTTCACACGGGGAGACACTTAGCACCAAGTGGCCACAGTTTACCTACAAATAGAATATTCAGCACTGCTGCCTCATGTTCATTAGAATACAAGAAACCATGTCCTCCAGGTCACGTAGATGCAGACCCAGCTTTTATGGTGTCACTAGAAAGGAAGCTAAATCTCCTTGCAACAACATATATTTCAAGTGCCCAAACTCAGAGGAAGTTTCTCAAGAAGTCTTTAGGCCGGCAGAGCTCCATGTTTTTGGAGTGTTTACCTGTTAGACCAGGACGCTAGAAAAGACCACTGACTCAAATTAAAATCAAATAAAATTAAGCTTATTATTTCCACCGGCCATGCTGCCTCTCCCTCCCAAAACGAAGGGAACAAGACAGCAACCCCAGCTTTCCTACAGCCCAGCTTTATAGCCCAGAAAGTTGCACAAAAGGGGGGTTACAGATAACAGAACTCTGATAAACATCACACTAAAGGTAGTTTACAATTTTTTTGCTGTCCCTACATGAGAATTCATGAGGACCATTAGAGCCTCAGAGAGGGTTGTTGTCTTGCCAGAGAAGGCAAATATTTATGATGTGTCACTAAAGTTTCAGAGAGGGCTGCTATCTGGTCAGAGAGCCAGGCATGTGTGAGTTCAAGGCGCGGGCAGGCATTCCACGCAGGTTCAGAATTTGAAGTAATTAATGGTAAAGCCAAAATTATCTTTTCATGGCTTTGTGGCATGATGGCTCCCAATTTTAATAAAAGATCAGGTTGGGTCTACAATTCCCCCCTTTTCTCTGTGTCCCTTTCAAATCTTTGAGAGATTATGGGAAGAGCACTGAGGAAATTTTAATCCCTCAGGTAAGAGTCTCCAAATTTTTAGAACTCACCCAAAACCGATCTCGCTGATTTTACCCTTCTTAATTACTTATATTGATAGTCTATTTATCTTTCTCTCCATTGTTGTAAGAAGAGTGGCATCACTAATTTTTTCTTCTTCTGTCCTGAGACAGGGTGACGTAAGTGGGCTCGGCGTGAGGGACATGAGTTGCCTATTAGAAGTCAGTTGAGAGACATGAGTTGCCTTTTAGAAGTCAGTTCGGTTTGAAGTCAGGTTGGGGAAGAACAGGTTGTAAAGTCATCTGTGAATGGGTTCTTCTATGAGTGAAACAAAAACCATGAGTACTGGATAAATGTTGCAGCAGCTAGAACATGTCACTGTATAGACATTCCCTCACCAGTCTTTAATATCCCCAGTTATCAGGACTGTCAACTTAATATTTAACTTTAAGTGTTACAGTTGGCCCTCCCAATAAGACACAGTTTAATAATTTAATGTCATCTGATCTTGTAAAATCCTTTTACTAGTATGACCTCTGCGTCTAATAGAGAAACCTTTAATTCTGTTACTCAGGGCTGGATAATCATACTAGCAAACACCAAGCCTACCTTTGTAGGTTAGGAATATCTGTAGGTCTTAAACTGAAAACTTCTGCCTGTGGTAGCTCTTCTTGATAGTCTCTTTTTATAAGTATTAGGCATTCCTGTGTGAGAATCCTTCTTTGTAGCCTCCAGTCTTACTTGTTTTGGGAGGATAAGATAAAGTGCATACCTTAAAATTTTATTATTATTATTATTATTATTATTATTATTATTATTATTATTATTATTTAATATGCCCAGGAGTGGCTGTATTTTGGTCTTAACTGTCTTTGCTAAGTGTTTAAGATGAAGCAGTCAAACTGACTTTTGTTTCCATTTATTGTTAACAGTCAGCTGACCTTTTATGGGAGTCAATTCTGGGGAAACTTGAGAAGAGATTCTCAGTTCTGCTAGTGCCATTTGCGCTAGGTGGGTCCAGGTCTTGCTTGACCATTTGGCTTCCCTCAGAAGCATCATGGATGTCTCCTTTTTATGATGACTCTCCTCTTTGTAACAAATGCACTGATTGGCTTTCTGTTATCCAGTGGTCTCATTAATCTCCCTGATCAGGAGGTTATGTGGCTCAGAGTTGCAAAGCTCTTTAGAGAAGTCCCCTGTTCCCTGGATTCAGACTGACTCAGAGGGCAAGAGCCAAATATTGGGTTTCTTGGCCCTTTTCATTTAACATTAATTTTAAATCCTAATCTTAAACATCCAGCAAATAAATTTTAACAGCCTTATATTAAGAGTACTGGGCTTTAATGTCTATAACTTTATAATTACCTTTTTATTAATTGGGATCTGTATTATTCTGTCTGTATTGTAGTTGATGACTTATTATCTTGAATAAACCCATGTTGTGTTCTTATAGCAACGCATTTGTAAAACACTAACAGGGAATCTTTAGATCACTTATAAGAAAATTTCAAACTAAAATTAACAAAAGTAAAAATACTTAGTTCGTGTAATATCTTCCCTGAATTTTTTGGCTGAGTTATACATTATATCCCCTGTTTGAGATCCTAGGAATATTGACAATAAAAAAAAAAACTTTTTAACATAACTTTAAAGAAATATTATCTGACCTACATGTTTCATAGTCATTCTCACATGTAGTAAGATGGGACACACAGCCTTATCTCAGGTAAGGCAGGGCTCTTTATAAATCTTAAGTATTTTAATTCTAAAGCTGATCTTTATTTTTAAATATCTTTTGATAAAGTTTACATAAATTGTTTGAGGTCACATGAACATTAGCTAACACCATATGATATCACATTTAAAACATGAATTAAAGAAATGCTGAAAGTTTTTAACCTTTACAAAGATTAGGCTCTAATTAACTTAAAAATACATTTAAATTGTTCCCCAATGTAAAAAGTAACATAAAAATTTACATATCTTATTGATAACAGGTAAATAAATCCACAATATATTTTTTACCACACAACTTCAGAGCACCAGCTTGATATAATGCTCTTTTAAGGTTTCTACCTTACAGACTTGCATACCTGTAAGATATGAAAACATTAATAGCATAACAATTACATTTATGTTTCTACATTAATCAAGTTTGGCTTTTAAAGAAATGGCAGTACAGTGCTCTAAAATAACAGTTCTTATTTAATCAGTTGTTTAATTTTTATGGTTGCTTGCTCTAGAAAACATAAATCTTAATAAACTCAATGTTATGGGTAAACTTATATTTTAAGAAATTTTTGCCTCATTAACACATGACTGATTTTTACAATCTTATACAGAGTTTACTAAAAAAAATACAGATCTTAGTAAATCAATCAGATATCTAACTAAAGTACTCATGAATGAGTAATCCCATATCAAATTTACTTTACTTATTTATCAAAAAGTTAGAGAAACGTATTGAACAGTGTAAACCATTTTTATGTTGAAGGAAAGGTACTAGAGCCAAGGCATATTAGACATTTTGTAGATGTTAATATTTTGTTAGATGTTTGAACACCTAGAAAACTTTGTAAGCTTAAATTTAAAGACATTTGTTTTTATCTCTTTATTCAATTTAAATTGAAACATTTAAATCACGTGAATTAAAGATCTTTGGATCCACTTTTTAAAATTTGTTTTTATGAGCGCTTTATTTTATGAGCACTCCTTATATATTTTAATTTATGTATCATATATATGATATACGGACATATGTATATATAGACATACAACACATAACAAAATTGTGCACACATAATAATAGTAAAGGCCTCGTAGCATTTCGCAGGTGAAATCTTTATTGCAATGTTTCAAGAAGTCCACAGTTGGTCAAAGATAGAACTGATCAGAAAAACATTAACCTAGGTCTGTATGCTCAAAATCATGAGGTCAAAAAACATAAAGTATCTCAGAAAAAAATAAGAGTCCTAGAAAAAATGACTTGCCAGCAATTAGAAAATACCATACAATTTACCTTTTTTTCCCTTAGATCTCAAATCCGTCTCCTACAAAGCTTGCAGGCTTCTTTCATTTGCATTTCAACATAAGTCATGGCTGAGGTCTGGAAGGAGCAGGAAAAAAACTGCTATTCTGAACAGACATCTCAGGACTAAGGCATTTTAACCATAATTTTCAGGTTCGGATGTTGAAAATTATGATACAAGTTTAAGATACAATTCACAAAATTTTATATCTTTACATCTTGTTTGGTCAACAGACACCATACTATGATTTACTATCCATGTCCAAATTAATGCACTGGTACACACAGTGACATTTTCCCAGGCTACCCAATTCAAAATTGGTGAAAAAAAAAGACTGTATGATTGGGAAGTTTCTTGCCAACTTGGAAGTAGAGTTCTTCAGTTATCCATTGTAAGTATTTAAGTTCTCTGGCATGAATTATCTGAAATCATAAACTAAACAATTACCTAAACCCGACTTTTAACTGCAAGATTGTGCAATGCTTCAAAAACCCATTCAGATACCAGATTGTTAAAATAAAACATCATCATTTCAACACACATTCAGCTAAGATCATTCCCAAAAAACAATTTATAATATCAACACATTATTGCACATGCCTAAAAGGGCCAGAAAGAAAGACACAATACAGACCAAAAGGAGGTCCAGACTATGGCTGTCAGAGAGAACCCTTTAAACCAGAGCAGATAAGAGAAAAATCTCATACACCAGTGGGACCATAGCTGTCCCCACAAGGGGACCAGATGTTTTCACAGAGGGGCAACCTGAAATGTAAAATAAAGTGTCTCCATGGTGATTTTACTGCATTTAGTGTCACCTTTTTCTTTTTCTCTTTTTTTAACAAGACAGAGGTGGCATAATCCTTACAGTGCAGGTAAGGAAGGAGGTAATTCCCTGAATCAACAGGGCTTTGGCAGCTGCTGGGAGTCCCTCAGTTTCTCCTTTTACATACAGGATTAGCTCCTCTGATTCAGTTCCACACCAAGCATGCTCTATCTCCTAACATTTCAGTAGATAGGTCTCACAATGTTCCGGGGCGGAGGGGGGGTACAAGATTTGTAACTTAAAGTTTGGTTCCTGACCTTGAAGCCAATTAATACCAATTTAATAATGAGGACTGGGTTTTGAGAAAAAGAAAAAAGGAGGTTTATTGCTTGGCTAACAAAGGAGAAACACAGGGGACTCTGCCAAAGTTGTGACTCTCTTTATCTGGAGGGACAAGGGGTTTTAAAGGAGTTTCACTTGTTAACCTGGGAGATACTCTGTTCTTAGGTCCCCAGCAGGCATTTCCCTCTGCAATGGGTGTGCTCCAGGCAGCCAGCTAGGGGCTTCTATCATCCTGCTTCGCAAAGGGGGATAAAGTTCATTGCAGTTCCTTAAAACACAGTCCAAAGGGGTGTCAGGCTTACTCTCTTTATTTCTGATTTTCATGTCCAATATACTTAAGTTTTTACCACCAAAATCACACAACAAAACGAACAAAAACAAACAAACAAAAAAACAAAAAATAGAACACAGAACAGAAATAAACAGAAACCCGGTGGCTAAACACAGAAACAGGGGAACAGTGCAACATCTTGCTAAAGCTCCAGGGTAGAAGCGCGTGCGTGCTCATCGCCACCTCTCTACAGTTCCAGAGGAATTCCCTACAGAACAGAACAGAGGACAGAATGATTCTCGTTACTGTTCTGCACAGAAGTATATGTGAGCCTCCCCGTGCCACATCTCTGTCATCAGAAGAGATCTCCCTTAACTGGATATCAGATGTTATAAAGGAGCCAGTTACCTATGGAGGCCTCCTCCATCAGGTGCTTGCTAATAGTTTTAGTGCAGAGGTTCACTGTAGTGCTCCCTGGACTAAAGGCTCTTTTCCAAATATAAAGAAGATGGACCAAATCAGGCCTTCGTGGAGAGCGGTTCCTTGGTGCCTATGGTTGATATACCATTCTAATTTGTGAAAGTGCCTCAGAAAATAGGGTAAGCCTCCTTCTCATGGTACGCTTGAAAGCAACTGTTTGGATAAAGTGGTTGCCAAGGCAGAGACCTAATTCAGTTCCTGAAGGATGAGACCTCACCTCAATCCCTTGGTAATGGAACTCTCTGAACTTGGGATCCAGGAAGCCAGGCACACAGAGTCAGTCTCAGTCCCAGTCCCAGTGTCTCACTTGCTTCAATTTAGCAAGGACATAGTCAGTCTTTCTTGGTACCTACTGATGTGAGGATGGCCAAATGCCAGGAGTTCTCTGAAGAGGGGCCTTTCCTGAAAAAGCAGGTAGTGGCTCACAGCTGGCTCCTGAACACTTCACAAAGTTGGACAAGGAGACCAGATCTGAGACAGGACACGCCATATTGGGGGAACATAGTATGGCCCAGCAGTCAGAGGATACTCTGGAGAGTGAGAGACCTACTTGGGGAAGGAGGTGCCTTTGTGGGTGTAGATGTGTGTTTGTGGTTTTGTCTCATGTTCTGAGAATAGGCAGGAAAGTCGGTTTGTTTGGTTTGGAGTGAACTGTTTCTAGTAAGTTGTTTCACAAGGCGAGTGTTTCTATGTCTGTGTATCCCACAGTGTCCGTGCTTGTAGACATTAGAAAAGAGAATGCATCAATGGATGTTTCCTGTCAAGTAGAAAGCTTCCCAGCATTCATCCTGCCCAATTTATGAATGCACTAGGGCTTGCCTTATCGATGGGCAACACCTGCTATTTTCCTAAGTTCATGTTTTCTTCCTGAAATCTAGCCACTCTCCAGAATAGGTTCATGCATTTGCATCCAGGATATGTACCACCTCCAACCACTGTGACATGGACATGTACTGGATAGCTGAAGAGAATGGCAAGCATCTCAGAAAAGTCAGATATCAGTGTGACCCGGAAAGTCTCAGTAGAGAAACCCTGCAAAGGGCCTTTTGATTACCTATTGTTCTGTTGCCCTGAATGTCAGGAAGTTCTTTGCCTCAGGCCACGCTTTTGTGAAGCCTGAAGAAAACAGTTTTCAAATGGAAATGAATGGGCATCACCTGTGGCTCTTTGCTTAAGTGCGTTGTAAAGGGATGTGTCTGAATCAGCCTCTTGGCCCTGTGTGAGCCTGTGGCTTAGATTATCAGCACCTGATGGGTCTAAAGAAAGATCCCATGTGTGGATCCATAATCAAAATGGCCAAAAAATCAGTCATTGTTGATGAAGTCTCTCGCATTCCTCTGTAAGGTTCCTGACCTCCATCAAGTGAGAAAAGGGATCCATTGGGTCAATTGAGTTCTTCAAACCCTGCAGATGCTAGCCCATAGGTTCTTGGGTTTTCTTATGAATCCAATTCAAATAAAGACTCTAAACCCCACAGACAGTAGGCCTCAAATTGAAGAACAGAGCTGTATTAATGGCAGGCATATTTGATCACTCCTGGTTCACAGGAAGGGTGTCCAGGCCACTCTGACTTTTGGCAAATGAGGGGAAAGGGAGATTATTTGGGACACTGTCTTGTGCTGCGCCTCTCATGGAATCCTCCTGCCAGAAGTTATGATGAGTGTCTATTTGGAAGAAGATGAGTGCCATTTCGGAGTGTTTTGGTTTTAATTGTGGGCATTTGTGTGGCGGTTGGTAGAGATAATTGGGTCCACCTTGTCTTGAATTTTGGTGTGATTCCCCTTAGAGACTGTGTTTTGGAACTGACCTCTGAGAAGGTACAAGGTCCTGTGTCATTGTATATCCATAATTCTAGGACATCTCCACGGAATGTAATTCAAAGCTAAGTATACCAATCAAGGACCAAATGAACTTCTGGGCTTCAAATCTTACCTAGATTTCTGTTTTCATACTTATATTGAAAGGTTAATAAAATAGGTACTTGTCACGTCCTGTTTTTCTGTATGCTTAATAAAACACTGTTGAAATCTTGAGAACTGTTTGCTCTTCTTGTTCCCAGAATGTGCTGCCCCCAACTGCCAAACTGCAGAATGTACTCCATCAACCATTTGCACGCAAACCGCCCACTCGCCCTTAACCATCAATAAACTTCCCTCCCTGCCCTCTCCAAGGAAAATATATAAGCACTTCTTAAGCTGTTCTCAGGGCTCTCTGCTCTATTCAACTGATCTCTGAGCCCTTGCATGCCGGACTCCCAATAAACCCTTTGAGGTTGCATTAGACAGTCTCTTGGTGGTCTCTTCCAGCGACGCTCACCCGACCTTTACTTCTGGTGGCCCCAGCGAGATCCGGCAGCTGCAGATGAAAGACCCCCAATGGGCTCCTCTGGGGGTAAATAAGGCCCCTCTTTCTGGTTTCAGGATTCAGGTTAGGGTTTGACAAAATGGCTATTGGTAAAGAGCGTGAGCTCTCTCCCACGGTGGCTGACACACATGTCACAGAGCCACAGGCCATGTTCCTGTGGGATGGACTCGGGAAATCGAAGAACCATAGTCTCCTCGACTCAGTGATATTTTCTTTCAGATTTGGAATTGGCAGCCCATCAGGATTTGCCCGCTACTCAGTCCTGGTCTCAGTATTGGACGTCCATTGTCTGTCTTTATTGTCTTGTCTTGTCTGTGTCGTGTGTCTTTGCTTTCACTGTCTGTGTATATTTCATTATGGGACAGAGCACTTCAATGCCTCTGTCCCTGACCCTTAATCACTGGACCAAAGTCTGCTTAAGGGCTCAGATTCTTTCTTTTTCATTAAAACACCAGACCTGGCAGATTCTGTGTCTCAGAATAACCCACCTTTGTAGTCGGATGGCCCCTAGAAAGATGTTTCTACTTCGCACTAATTTGAAAAGTCTGAGATATTGTCTTTCAGCCGGGGCCACATAGCCATCCAGATCAATAGCCATATATCTTAACTTGTCAGGACCTCTGCAAATCTCCTCCTCCATGGATGAAGCCTTTCCTTGTCCCTGCACCCACTCCTACTCCTTCCCCTACGATTCTATCTCTCAAACTCTCTGCTCCTCAACCTCCACCCTCTGTTCTCCCTGAGTCTCAAGACTCTACTCGTCCTTATCCTCTGCCCTTGTCCCCCAACCCCCAAAACCCTGTAAGTAATTCCCCTGCTGCTTACTCAGCCTCTCCACCATTCGAGGAAGCCAGGATGGCCCAGCACCCTCCAGATGACTGTCGAATGGCACACACAGCCCCTCCTTCCCTAGAGGAAGCTGGCCCGGCTAAAAAAACTCAGAGAACTCACCAACGTTTTCACACCTGCCTACTTGGGATGACTGCCAACAACTTTTAGGGACTCTCTTCACGACAGAGGAATGAGAGGAAAAACCTCCTGGAAGCTAGAAAAAAATATCCTCGGACTTGATGGGCGACCAACACAACTTCCTAACATAATCAAAGCCGGCTTCCCCTTAAACCAACCCAACTGAGACCCCAACACCTTTGAAGATAGGGAGCATATGTCCAATTATTGCCAGGCTCTAATAGCGGGTATCCAAGGGGCCGCTAGGTGACCAACTAATTTGGCCATGGTAAGAGAAATTATTAAAAGGCCTGATGAATCTACCTCTATGTTTCTAGAGAGAATTATGGAGGCATATAAGAGATATACTCCTTTCGATCCTCAGGCAGCAGATCAAAAGGCATCTGTCATGATGGCCTTAATTGGGGAAGCTGCCATGGATATTAAAAAAAAAAAAAAAGTTAAAAGAGAGATTTAGTCAGAGAAGCCAAAAAATATACTATAAAAGAGAAACAGGGAAAAAGAAAGGGAGCAAAGGGATGATGAGAGAAGCAAAAGAAAGACTAAGGCATTGACTTAGATCCTGGTCACAACAAGAAAGAGGCCAGAAATTAAGACATAAGGTGACAGGAAGGGATACCTGGGCCCGTGCCAGAGGCCACCCCTGGCCTCAGATCAATGTGCCTACCGTAAAAAAAAAGGACACTGGGCCAAAGAGTGCCCTATAAAGAGACAGACACGCCAGCCAGCCATTCTGACTCTGGAGGATGACTAAGAAAGTTGGGGCTCAGATTCCTTCCCCTAGCTCAGGGTAACTTTTGAAGAGTAGGGGACCCCAGTAAACTTTGAAATGAATACAGAAGCAGTATACTCAGCCCTTAGGGCCCCATTGGGCCGTCTATCAAATAAAAGGTCTGTAGTTCAAAGGGCTAATGGCAGTAAATATCGGGCTTAGACTACTAAGAGGACCATGGACCTGGGGAAAGGAAAAATCCATCACTCCTTCCTAGTAATCCCAGAATGCCCACACCCATTGATGGGCAGAGATCTGCTCACGAAGCTCTGGGCCAAAATAACTTTTAACCCTGAAAGCCCCCAAAAGAAATTTCTAAATCCTTCAGTAAAAACTCCTATAGTCACGGCTGTAACTATATTAGTAGAAGATAAACATCCACTCTTCACACCCCCCAAGACTGATCAAACAGGCAAGCTACCACAGAAATGGATAACAGATAACCCAGATGCCTGGGCAAAAACTGCTGTGTTAGGCCTGGCCGTGAAACAACCTCCAATAACAGTGGAGTTAAAAACCTCAGCCTCCCCAATCAATGTCAAATAATATCTTCTAAGCATAAAAAGCTAAAGATGGGATAAGGCCCTATATTCAGAAATATCTGGCCTTAGGGGTCCTAAGGCCCTGTCAATTGGCCTGGAACACTCCCCTGTTATTAGAAGAAAAAGCCAGGAACCGGGGACTATCAACCTGTTAAAGACCAAAGAGAGATCAACAACAGAGTGCAGGACATTCACCCCACAGTACCTAATCTGTTCCAACTGCTTAGCACTCTGAACCCTGAGCAGAAATGGTATACTGTTCTGGACTTAAAACAAGCTTTCTTTTGCTTGCCTCTGCATAAAGATAGTCAGTTGCTGTTTGCTTTTGGGTGGGTAGACCCAGAAACTGGAAAGTATAGTCAACTAACTTGGACTAGACTCCCAGAGGGGTTCAAAAACTCCCCCACTCTCTTTGATGAAGCCCTCCACAGAGATCTCAACAATTTCAGAACTACACACCCCAAAGTCACCCAGCTTCAATACGTGGATCACCTGCTACTGGCATCCAACACCAAGGAAAACTGAACTGGGACCCAAGCACTATTATCGGAGCTTGCTCAACTCGGGTATAGAGCTTCTGCCAAAATTGCCTAATTTGCCAGCAAGAAGTAACCTTCCATGACTATTTCCTCAGGGGCGGTAAACGATGGGTCACTGAGCCCAGAAAACAAACCGTTGAGCAGATACCAACCCCATCTTACAGCAGACAACTAAGAGAGTTTCTTGGGATTGCTGGGTTTTGCAGGTTATGGATAAATGGGTTCGCGTCCTTAGCTGCTCCTTTATACCCGCTGTTAAAGGGAGATGCCCAATTCCAATGGACCCCTGAGTAACAGGAAGTTTTAGATAACATCTAAGGACACTGACACTGAACGCCTCAACTTTACTGAGCTCAGCCTGCAATTACAGAAAGCCCTACACTAAGTTAAAAATGTACGTCAACTCACTCACCTTGGTTCAAAGAAACTGCAGGCACTCCTGTAGGATTAAGAACAGAGTTTTCCACTAACCAACACACAGCGAAAGAAAAAAACTGAACCGGTAACAAAAGCCTGTTGGGTCAGTCAATTGTTTAATGCTTACCCTTCCAAGTTTCTTAGAGGAAAGCACCTATGAGGAACCAGACCAGGAAAATTCTGGGAAGTGGACATTACTGAAATTAAGCCAGCAAGGTATGGACTTAAATATCTCCTAGTCTTTGTCGATACATTTTCAGGATGGATTGAAGCCTTACACACACACACACACACAAACACACACAGGAAAAAAAAAAAAAAAACAACGGCCCAAATGGTTCTCAAGAAGATCCTGGAAGATATTTTTCCAAGATATGGTCTGTTTAAGGTAATAGGGTCTGATAATGGACTTGTGTTCATGGCCCAGGTAAGTCACGTGTGGATTAATTGTAAGTTACATTATGCTTATATACCCCAGAGCTCAGGAGAGGTAGAAAAAATAAATAGAACCATTAAAGAGACCTTAACAAAATTAAGCTTAGAGACTGACATAAAAGATTGGACTATGCTCCTGCGTTATGCACTGTTTCATGCGAGAAATACTCCCTCAGTTTCTCTGTGTAACCTCACCCCCTATGAAATTCTCTATGATGCCCATCATCCAGTAAGGGACCTAATCCCCAACTCTAAGGCCTAACAATCCCTTCCACACCCCTTGCTTGACAGACTTAAAGCCATTGAAAGAACTCAGTGATAACTGTGGAAACAGCTGGCCACTGCCTACCAACCTGGGGACGAGGGGATTCCACATCAATATCAAGTAAGAGACTTCGTCTACATAAGACAACATCAGGTGTCATTCCTAGAACCCCGCTGGAAAGGAACATACCAGGTGCTACTTATAACACCTACAGCGGTAAAAGTAGACAGAATCACTTTTTGGATCCATGCCTCTCATCTAAAGCCTTCGCTGTGTCCAGACTCTGGTTGGAAACTGGAAAAGACTGGTAACCATTTCAAATTTCGTATTCGCTATGTGGACAAGACTGTAGACTCTCAACTTGGCCACCAGTACTCCTAACCCTCATCAGCCTGTTCAGCAGTGAAGGCTGATCTCAAATCCTACTAGACAAGAAGTATGGTATATCTCGCATACAGCCCCCTTAGGGACCTGGTGGCTATCTCTCCACCCAGACATTTTTCAGCTTGGTATACGTCTTTCCTATTGAGATAACCCTGATGAAGAGGATCCCACTAAAGTTTCATTAAATCCCTTCCGTTCCATAGATAATTGAAACAAACATTATGGATGCACAGAAACGCGAGCCAGATTCAGGTGGGCTAGCCTAGATTATGATGTATGCCCGGCGGACTATCAAAGCCACAAACAGCCATGGCTGTGTGGGGGAAAAGCCAACTTCTTGTGTAACTCACGGGGATGTGAGCATACCGGGGCTGCCTGGTGGAACCCAAACTCCTCATCACATTCAGTACACAGCATTGGCCATATTACCAATTAGACAACCAAAAGCTATGGCCCCCAGAGGGTTCTCTAGATCCTCAAATTCTGCGTGACATTTTTAACTTCAGCAAGTGCTCAAAAGGGGAAAATTCCCCTATGTGGAATCCTTTTCCCTCCTTCACTCACATCCTGTACTATGCTTCTCCAATAGTTCCTCACCCTCGGTCTTCTGCTCTAGAGTCTCTGCTGTCACCCCCACCTCAGCAACGTGATTTCTCACCTCCAATTACTAGATCAAAAACCCAAACCTCTGCCAGTTCTCAGACCATTGCCCCCTTGCTGAGGTAGCAGGTACCGAGGTACCCCTCCACTCACTCACTCCTCTCTTTTTCTGTCTGTGCGTGCACTAGGTCCCACCAAGTCCTCTAAGAAGCTAAACCAAAGCTCAAACCAGCTGAGAAGAACCCTCAGACCCCTATCCAAGATGTAATAAAAATGGTCTTTAAAGTTGCTTTGTCATCACTGAAAACAGGTTTCTAAAAATTTAAAGTCCCTCAGGGGTTTTTGGAATACTCACTCCCATCTTCACCTCTGCTCTACCTGTTCTACTGCTCAAGTTTTGTTCTAGGAAAATCCCAAACCCCTTTTCCATTATTCTTTTACATCTCATCTTCCTCATTCTCAGATCCACGGAGCTGCTCTCAGCCTCGCCTTCCCAGTCTTCCCCCTCTGTACCAGGTCCATAGATATGTCTTAAATAACCTTCTCCAGAAGTCTTCACCGAGGCTTACATTAGGTCTTTCAGCAAAAGAGTCCCTCTGAAAGAGTTCAATGTAGATAAACTTCCACTTTTCGTGTTGCCCTGTTCTACTTGGCCACTGGCTGGAAAAATCACCACCCCTAAGCTTGACACCGCCTTACTAGGTTTTCACAAAATATGTGAACAAAGCCTCTGGCCTTGAGCTGGGGCTTCACAGAGATGACTACATTTCTAAGATAAAAAAGTTACCAACTGGGCTTCATGGTGACAGCTGGCAGGGAGAAAAAAAAGAGACAAAAAAGCTCTCCCTTTCCAAGGTGTCCTTGAAAAGTTAACTTGCCCAGAACAGAGGAACAAAAACAGAAACAAAAACTGATTTTTGTGAATTTCTACAGACTGTGAACTTCTGATCCACTTCCCTTACATATTGGGTACAAATTCTAAAACTACCAAAACTTGGGGTTCAGGGGATTAATTGATTACAACAGAAGCAATGCCCTCTAAATCCGGATGCAACCAAATAAGGCTGTTTTCCTGTGTTTGGTGCTATCTTAGGTCCCTTTCCTTGTCCATCCCTACAACAGTATAATTCTATACACTTTAACATTATTTATGTTTTCATAAAATGGTCAATATATGTGATTAATTATGTAATGATGCAGATGTTTTCCAGAGTTCTCTATCATGACGTAGGTTCATTTAAAGATCAAATAGGGGGGCATACAACCCGGTTCCAGCGGGAACCTGTATCCCTCACTTTAGCCATCCTATTAGAAATAATAGTTGCTTAAGGGGTGGGCTAGTCCATGAGACACAACAAAGACACAATTAGAAGCAGAAATAGGCCAAACCTTAAAGACATTAAAAACCGACATCACAGCTTTACAGGAATTTTAACCTCTCTCTTTCTGAAGTTGTTTTACAAAGCAGGCGAGTGTTGGACCTCCTCTTCATGAGAGAAAGGTGCCTTTTTGCTTGCATTGAGGGAAGAATGTTGTTTTTGTGCCGACAATACTGGAGTTGTAAAAGAATCTATGAATAAATTAAGAAAACGACTTGAAGAGCGTCAAAGAGAGACAGAGGCCCCAAAAGGGAGGTTTGAGTCTTGGTTCACATAGTGACCTGATTAACTGCGCTTTTATCTGCCATGGCCGGTCCATTAAAATTCCTCATATTATTGCTAACTGTAGGACCCTGTTTGCTCAACCGTGTAGTTTTCTTTCTAAACCAAATCGAACCTGTTATTAATCCTAACCATACACTGTTCTCTCAATCTAATTTTACGGAAGAGCAGGGACAGAATTGGTATTAAAATACAGGAAAATAGAGGATCTTCCACCTGCTGAAAACCTCAAAGGTCCACGTAGAAATGATCCCTGGAGAAGATGTAGGCAAGTATGAAGGACCTGAGAGAGCAAAAGTCTTCCATGGCAAACAACCTGCTCAGGATGAAGGGATGTGTCTGAATCAGCCACTCTCTTCTTAATGTAGAGAAGATGGACCAAAGCAGGCATGTGTTGAGAGCTGCTCCTGCATGCCTATGGTTGACATACCTCTCTGACCTGTGAAAGTGTCACAGGAAGTAGGAGCAGCCTCCCTCTCATGGGAACCTTGGAAGCAACTGTTAGGACAAAGTTGTTGCCAAGGCAGTGACCTCATTCAGTTCCAAAATTAAGTGACTTCACCTAACTTCCTTGGTGATGGAACTCTCTGAACTTGGAATCCAGGAAGCCAGGCACCCAGAGCCAGTCCCAGTCCCAGTCCCAGTGGTCAAACTTATTTTGATTTACCAAGGACAGACTCAGTCTTTCTCGGGACCTACTGATGTAAGGATGGCCAAATGCAAGGAAAGCTATGAAGAGGGGCCTTTCCTGAGAAAGCACGCAGTGGCTCACCGCTGGCTCCTGACAACTTCACAGAGTTGGCCAAAAGACCAGATTTGAGACAGAACAGGCTATTTCCAGGGAACATAATAAGGCCCACCAGACAGAGGACACTCCGGATAGTCACAGACCTACTTGGGGGAAGGAGGTGCCTTTGTGGTGTGGGTGTGGGTTTGCGGTTTTGTCTCATGTTCTGAGAATAGGTATGAAAGGCGGTTTGTTTTGTTTGGAGTGAACTGTTTCTAGTAAGTCGTTTGACAAGGCGAGAATTTCTATGTCTGTGTATCCCACTGTGTCCGTGGTTGTAGACATTAGAAAACAGAATGCATCAATTAATATGTCCTGTCTAGTAGAAAGCTTCACAGCATTCATCCTGCCCTATTTATGAATGGACTGCAGCTTGCCTTATTGATGTGCAACACCTGCTATCTTCCTTAGTTTCTGTTTTATTCCTGAATTCTGGCCACTCTCCAGAATATGTTCATGGTTTTCTGTTTAAGATATGTACAACCTCGAAGCTCTGTGACATGACCATGTCCTGTATAGCTGAAGGGAATGGTGAGCATCTCAGAAAACTCAGATATCAGTGTGACCAGGAAAGTCTTAGTGGAGAAACCCTGCTTGGGGCCTTTTGTTTACCTACCCTTCTGTTGCCCTGAATGTCAGGAAGGTCTTTTCCTCAGTCCACCACTTTGTGAAGCCTGAAGAAAACAGTTTTCAAATGGAAATGAATGGGCATTACCTGTGGCTCTTTGCTTAATTGCTTTGGAAAGGATGTGTCTGAATCAGCTTATTTACCCTGTGTGAGGCTGTGGCTTAGATTCTCAGGTCCTGATGGATCTAAAGAAAGATCCCATGTGTACATCCAAAACCAAAATGGCCAAAAGAGCAGTCCTTGTGGATGAAGTCTCTCGCCTTCCTCTGTAACTTTCCTGACCTCCATCAAGTCAGATTAGGGATCCTTTGGGTCAAATGAGTTCTTCAAAGCCTTGCAGAGTCTAGCCCATAGTTGCTTGGGTTTTCTCAAGACTCCAATTCACATAAAGAATCCAAACCCCACAGTCATTTGGCCTCAAATTGAAGAAGCGGAGCAGTATTAACGGGAGGCCTATTTAATCTCTTCTGGTTCACAAGAAGGGTGTCCAGGCCACCCTGAATTTAGGCAAATTAGGTGCAAAAGAGCTTATTTTGGACACGGTCTTGGGCTATGCCCCTCATGGAAAACTCCAGCCATAGTGGAGTTTATTGTGAGTGTCTATATGGAAGAAGATGGGCGCCACGTTGGAGTGTTTTGGTTTAAATTGTGGTCATTTGGGTGGCGGTTGGAAGAGATGACTTGGTCCACATGTTCTTGAACTCTGGTGTGATTCCCTTAGAGTCTGAGTTCTTCAACTGACCTCAGAGAAGTATTGCCATGAATAGTGTTGAGATTTTTGGAAGCCAGGCATGAGCATCGCCCTTGGAAACTGAGTTCTAGGCCCAGGGTGGCTTTCCACAGAGCACTGAGCCTCTCAGCCAGGATACCACGAATTTTATTCTGAAAAACTTGACACCCATAGTTGAGAGTCAAAACTCATATGGACCTCACATTGTAGACCTAAATGGGCATAGCATCATATGATCTTCTGGCCACTCTTTGGGAAGCCTTACCTGTGAGTGTTCTCCAGAGATTTCATTGAAATGAGCTTCCTAAACATTTAATGGTTCCTGAAAAAATTGAAACTCACAGTGCCTCCAACTTCATCCTTAAAAAATGGCTAGATAAATACCATGAAATTTTTGAATTTCCCATCACCAGGTGGCACTGGAAAACCTTTTGATGTCCTGTTGCTGATCATGAATATACCAGACAGTGCCTTGATTGACTGGGTTTCATGTAAATGGTGTAGAACAGAGATGCCAGTAAGTTGGACTTTGTTGAGTAGTAGGTTAGAGCAGTGGTGGGCAGGTATGTGATAAACATCTGTGGTGGGGCCATGTGAATCTTCCATTGGCTTCCAAATGGCTTGTGACTGACATGGTGCAGCCAGCAGAACCTTCCATGTAAAGGCAAGTTGTTATATGGAGAGGTTTCAGGACATTGTTCAGAATCAGGTTGCTATGGTCAAGGGGGCAAGATATGTGGGATAGGATCCTGGTTCTTGTATCCTCCTGCAAAACCTGACCCACCATACATGACAGAACTTCCTCTTGCATTGTGACCCAGTTGAACTCCTTGTATTTTGTGAAGCAAATACCAAACTCTCAGTGCAGCAGGAAGAAACACCACGAAAATGGAAGATGACCATATGCCTTCACAGTGCACACCGGCACACATTTAGCCCCCAGTGGCCACAGTTTATCTAAAAAGAGAATTCAGCACTGCTGCCTCATGTACATTGGGAAATAAGAAACCATGTCCTCCAGGTCTCATAGATCCAGACCAAGCTTTTATGGTCTCCCTAGAAAGGAAGCTAAAGCTCTTGACAACAACATATTTTTCAAGTGCCCAACCTCACAGGCAGTTTCTCAAGAAGTCTCTAGGCCAGCAGACCTCCATGTTTGTGGAGTTTTTACCCTGTCCCATACTTTTGGAAACTACTCTACCACTTCCAAGGTTGTGAGCTCCTGAGCATATTGCATTCCACAAATTTATTCACAGATTTTCTAAATCTTCTCCTCTAATTGTGTCTTACTTGGGGTGAAGGGATTGTCAAGGCATTGTTCTGGTTGAGAGTGGGAATAATTTTGTGTAGCACATATTTAATACACATTGGATTCATTGTTCAATTTTCCATTCGAAATACTGAATCCTTGACACTAACCCATACCCTACTAGACTCTGACTATTAATTCTAATATGATGGAGAAAAATAACCGAAACAGAATAGAAATACTAGCACTTCAGAAGAGGCATGGTGTATAGTTGGTCTTGCCTTTTGTATGATATAGGGTAGGAGTTATAAATCTTGTCAATTTTTTGTTGAAATAGTTCTGCATGTGTTTTTAAAGTTAACACATCTGTGAATTCCTGTCTCCATTTTTCTGTAGCCTATTCAGCACATGTATTTTTATACGCACATATAGAATCCTACCTGGTATCACACGTATATTCTTGAGAGGTGGCTAACTTGGCAGATACAAAGTGTGAGAAGAGATCACTCCTCATTAATACTTTTGGAACTGAAAATTCAGACTATGAGTGAGCTTCTTAGTTCAAGAACATTATACATAAATCCATGTTCAGTAAAATTAATATTTTTGGATCTGTGGATGATATATATTTCACAATGAATTTTAATTGGCATATATATAGCTACTTTTCAATGTCTCTGTGTGTGTTTTGTGTGTGTGTGTGTGTGTGTGTGTATATATATATATATATATATATATATATATATATATATATATATACATATATATATATATATACTCTCTAGATTTTTCAAAATATAAAATATATGTGTCCTATTATACACTCACTAAATTCATTCTTGTTCATGTATGTGGTTTTATATTAAACTTTTCATAAGATTATTTTAAAAATATTCATCCACCTGAAATACATATTTGTTTTCTAGTACTAAAAAGTTACTTCAGTGAATGGTGCAAACAAATCCCTTTATTTTTACAGTAGCTGACCCACTTTAACATCAATGCAAGTAGATTCCTATGGGACATGATGTGTATTTTGACGTTCATTTTTATTAAACACTGGTACATTACTATTTCTGCAGTTTTTGTACATCATAGAATATACATTTCATCCACAAGTTCACAAATTTAAAGAAGTTTGTAACACATTCAATCACTTCCTGCTTCAGAACATATGTATTCCTCCTTGTTTTTGACTGGTCATTTCATGAGACTTCTTTCCAAACACATTATTTTCGATTTCCATAATCAATTTTGAAGCAAAATTCACACACTCTTTATGATAAACCACAACCGTAATATTACCAT
The DNA here is from genome assembly GCF_048772815.1 of Callospermophilus lateralis. NCBI lineage: Eukaryota > Metazoa > Chordata > Mammalia > Rodentia > Sciuridae > Callospermophilus > Callospermophilus lateralis. The sequence continues at coordinate 1,210,294 of NW_027514351.1, read as the reverse complement.
TAGATGTATTACTGGTTGGAATGAATGTATATATATCAATATATGATTCCTGTGTATTTTCAGATATCAATTCAATCCATTATTTAAAGTTGGAACAAGTTATATTATTTATTCGCAGTATGGTCTATTCATGCATTATCTCTATATTCATACATACATGGTACACCTATATGTACCTCCAATACTAATTTATACCCCTTCAAAATATTGCTCCAAGAAATGGTGCAAGAAAGACTCATGTCACCTGATCTACATATACGTTTTATCACAGTAATATTCTGGCCACAAAATGCAAAGTCACACTTACGATTGTACCAAAGCCTAAATGGAATGTGAGTATGGGTTATGAAAATCACCCATGTCCACGTTGCCTAATGCTCTCAAATGTCAATCCTATTGGTGACTACATATTTGTTACTTCCTAAGATTATATATTCAATCTCAAGCCTGTTGAAAGTGTCTATTGCTATCACTCACTTTATACTTTGCCTGATTTCCTAATGTCGCTATTGATATCTGCTTTCCTACATATTTTCCCCATTTCATCACTGTGACTGACTCTTCACATGTGCTGACATTTACATTTTCTGTCTACCTGAAAACCTATTGCTAAAGAACTATTTGTCCAAATGCTATACTCACACTTTTTTCTAATCCTATCAACTATCTTCCTAATCCTACCGACTCTCCCTCTTTGAATGGTTGTTCTCCTCAACATTCAATCATCCAAGGTATCAGGTCCTATGCCATTGTGTATAGATTTATCTGAGACATCTGTGCAGAACATAATTAAATGCTAAGTATCCCAATCAAGGACCTAATGCCCTTCTGGGCTTCAAATATTACCGAGATTTCTGTTTTCATTCATATATTTCACCTATATAATCTTATATATATCGCAGGTTCCCAATACCATTATTCATCCAGCAGAATGATCCTAACCCAAATCAAACATGTTATTAACCGTAACCATACACTGTTCCCTCAATCTAACTTTACAGAATAGCAGGGACAGAGTTGGTCTTACAATACAGGAATGTAGGAGATCTTCAACCTGCAGAGAACCTCAAAGGTCCATGCAGAAATGATCCCTAAAGAAGATGTAGGCAGCTATGAAGGACCTGAGAGTGCGAAAGTCATCTTTCATGACAAAAAAAAAAAAAAACAGGTCAGAATGAAGGGATGTGTCTGAAGCAGTCTCTCTCTTCTTAATGTAGAGAAGATAGACCAAACCAGGCTTGTGTGGAGAGCTGTTCCCGGGTGCCTGTGGTTGATATTCCATTCTAGCTTGTGAAACTGTCATAGGAAGTAGGGGCAGGATCCATCTCAGGGACCCTTGGAAGCAACTGTTAAGACAAAGTGGTTGCCAAGGCAGTGACCTCATTCAGTTCTAGATGAAGTGACCTATGTCACTTTCTTGTTGATAGAACACTCTGAACTTGGGATCCAGGAAGCCAGGCACCCTGAGGCAGTCCCAGTCCAAGTCCCAGTGGTCTCAAATGTTTGGATTTAAGAAGGACAGAGTCAGTCTTTCTTGGCAACTAAATTGAAGATGGACAAATGCCAGGAAAGCTCTGAAGAGGGGCTTTACCTGAGAAAACAGGCAGTGGCTCACCGCTGGCTCCTGATAACATCACAGTTTTGGCCAAGGAGACCAGATCTGACATAGCACAGCCCGTCTCGGGGGAACATAGTATGGCCCACCAGTCAGAGGACGCTCTGGATAGTCACAGACCTATTTGGGGAAAGAAGGTGCCTTTGTGGGTGTGTGTGTGTGTGTGTGTTTGATTTTATCTCATGTTTTGAGAATATGTAGGAAAGTCGGTTTGCTTGGTTTGGAGTGGACTGTTTCTAGTAAGTCCTTTGAGAAGGCGAGTGTTTCTATGTCTGCATATCCCACTGTGTCCGTGGTTGTAGACAATAGAAAAGAGAATGCATAAATAGATGTGTCCTGTCTAGTAGAAATCTTCGCAGAATTCTTCCTGTCCAATTTATGAATGGACTGCAGGTTACCATATGGATGGGCAACACCTACTACCTTCCTACATTCGTGATTTCTTCCTGAATTCTGACCACTCTCCCATAGGCTCATGGTTTTGTGTTCAAGATATGTATCTCCTCCACAATCTGGGACATGGCCATGTACTGGATAGCTGAAGAGAATGGTGAATATCTCAGAAAACTCAGATATCAGTGTGACCAGGAAAGTCTCAGTGGAGAAAATCTGCTTTGGGATTTTGCTTACCTATTGTTCTGTTGCCCTGAATGTAAGGAAGGTCTTTGCCTAAGGCCCCACATTTCCAATGCCTGAAAAAAACAGTTTTCAAATGGAAATAAATGGGCATCACCTGTGGCTCCTGGCTTAATTGCTTTGCAAAGGGATATGTCTGAATCAGCCTCTCAGTGCAGTTTGAGATTATCGCTTAGATTCTCAGCACCTGATGGACCTAAAGAAAGATCCCATGTGTGCATCCAAATCCAAAATGGCCAAAAGAGAAGTCATTGTGATGAAGTCTCTTGCCTTCCTCTGTAAAATTCCTGATCTCCATCAAGTGATAACAGGGATCTTTGGGTCAACTGAGTTCTTCAAGCCCTGCAGAGGCTAGCCCATAGGTGCTTGGGTTTTCTTATGACTGCAAATCACATAAAGAAACTATACCCGACAGTCAGTATGCCTCAAATTGGAAAAGCGGAACAGTATTAATGGCATGCCTCTTTGATCAGTCCTGGTTCACAGGAACGTTGTCCAGGAAACACTGACTTTAGACAAATGAAGGGCAAGGGAGCTTATTTTGACATTGTCTTGGGCTGTGTGCCTCATAAAAACTTCCAGCCAAGGTTATGATGAGTGACTATATGGAAGAAAATGAGGGCCATGTGGGAGTGTTTTGGTTTTAATTCTGGTCATTGGTGTGGCGGTTGGAAGAGATGACTGGGTCAACTGGTCTTGAACTCTGGTGTGTTTCCACGTAGAGACTGAGTTTTGAAACTGATCTCAGAGAAGTATTGCCATGAATTGTGTTGGGATTTTAGGAGGCCACGCATGAGAGTCGCCCTTGGAACCTGAGATCTAGGACCAGGGTGGCTTTCCACAAAGAACTGGGAATCTCAGCCTGGATATCACATGATTTTATTCTGAAAGACTTGGCAGCCATAGTTGAGAGTCAAAAGACATAGGACCTCACATTGTAGACCTCAATGGTCCTGGCTTCAAGTGACCTTTGTCCACTCTTTGGAAAGCCTTGCCTGTGAGAGTTCTCTAGAATTATTTTGAAATGAACTTTTTCAATATTTAATGGTTCCTGAATAATTGAAATCCACAGTGCATCCAACGTCGTCCTTGAAAAATGGCTAGATAAATAACACGAAATTTTTGAAATTTCCATGACCAGGTGGAACTGTAGAAACTTTCGATGTCCTGTTGCTTACCATGAGTGTACCAGACAGTGCCTTGATTGACAGGGTTTCATGAAATTTGTTTAGAACAGAGAAGCCAGTATTTTGGAGCCTGCTGAGTAGTGGGCCTAGAGCAGTGGTGGAGAGGTGTGTGATAAAACATCATGGTGGGGCCATTTGTATCTGCCATTGGCTTCCAAATGGCTTGTAACTGACAGAGTGCAGACATCAGACCCTTATATGTAAAAGCATCTTGTTATATGGCGTAGTTTCAGGGCAATGTTCAGAATCAGGTTGCTATGGACAAGCGGGCAATCTTTGAGAGATAGAAGCCTGGTTGGTGAATTTTCTTGCAGACCCTGACCCACCACACGTGACAGAACTACCTCAAGCACTGTTTCCCAGTTGAACTCCTTGTATTTCGTGAAGCATGAACCAAACTCCAAGTGCAGCAGCAAGAAACACCACGAAAAGTGGAGGATGACCAAATGGTTTCACAGTCCACACGGGGAGACAAGAAGCCCCCAGTGCCCACAGTTTACCTACAAAGAGAGAATTCAGCACTGCTGCCTCGTGTTCATTGGAAAATGAGAAATGTTGTCCTCCAGGTCTCATAGATGCAGACACAGCTTTGAGGGTCTCACTACAAAGGAAGCTTAACTCCTGACAACAACCTATATATCAGTGCCCAATTTCACTGGCAGTTTCTCAAGAAGTTTTAGGCAAGCAGAGCTTCATGTTTGTGGAGTGTGTACCTTGTCCTTACTTTTGGAAACTCCTATTCCACCTCCAAGTTTGTGCACTCCTGAGCATTTTCTATTCCAGAAATGTAATCACAGATTTTGTAACTCTTCTACTCTAATTGTGTCTCCCTTGGGGCAAAATTAATGACAAGGCATTGTTCTGGATGAGAGTCAGAAGATTAATTTTTCTATTTTCCATTTGAAATTCTGAATCCCTGACACTAACCCATATTCTACTAGACTCTGACTACTAATCCAAATATGATGGAAGAAAATAACCCAAACAGTACATAAATACTTGCAGTTCAGAGTTGGACTTGCCTTTTGCATGATAAAGGGTAGGTGTTATAAATCTATTCAATATTTAATTGAAATAGTTCTCCATGTGTTTTTAAAGTTAACAAATATGTGAATTACTGTCTCCCATTCTCTGGAGCTTATTCAGCACATGTATTTTTATATGCACAAATAGAATCCTACAAGGTATCACACGTACATCCTTGTGAGGTATATGACTTAGCAGATACAAAGAGTGAGAAGTTATCACTCCTCCTAAACGCTGTTGGAACTGAAAATTCAACCTATGGGTGAGCTTCCCAGTGGAACAACATTATACATAAACCCATGTTCACTAAAATGAATGTTTTTGCATCTTTATGATATATATTTCATGATAAATTTCGATTGGCATATATATTGCTACTTTTTAATGTCTGTGTTAGTGTGTGTGTGTGTGTGTGTGTGTGTGTGTATATGTATATATATATATACATATATATATATATATATGGAGAGTATATATATATATATATACTCTCCATATTTTTAAAAATATGAAATATGTGTGTCTTATATACACTCCCTAAATTCATTCATGTTCATGTATGTGGATTAATAATCAACTTTTCACAAGATTATTCTTAGAAATATTCATCCACCCGAAATACATATTTGTTTCCTAGTACTGAAAACTAACTTCAGTAAAAGGTGCATACAAATCCTAATATGTCTACTTTAACTGACCCAGTTTAACATCAATGCATGTAGGTTCCTATGGGACATGATGTGTATTTTGACATTAATTTTTATTCCACACTGGTACATTACTATTTCTTCAGTTTATGCAAATCTCAGTATATATATTTTATTCACTAGTTAGCAAATTTATAGGCATTTGTTTCACTTTCAATCACTTCCTGCTCCAGAACACATGTATTCCTCTATGTTTCTTGACTGGTCTATTCATGAGACTTTTTTCCAAATATATTATTTTCGATTTCCATAATCAATTTTGAACCAAAACTCACACACCCTTCATGATAAACCATAATCCTAAGATTATCGTTAGATATATAACTGGTTGGAATGAATGATTGCATATCAATATAAAATTTCTTATAAATTTTCAGATATTTATTCAATCCATTATTTAAAGTGGATCCAGTTATATTATTTATTCACAGTATGGTCTATTCATGCATTATGTCTATATTCATTGAAACAGGGTACACCTATTTGTACCCCCATACTAATTTGTAAGTCTTCAAAATATTGCTCGCAGAATTGGTGGAAGAAATACTCTTTTCACCTGATCTACATACACATTTTATTACAGAAATATTCTGGACACAAAAAGCAAAGGTCACACTTACAATTGTACCAAAGCGTAAATGGAAAGTGAGCATGGATTACTAAAAACATCCATGTCCAGGTTGCCTAATGCTCTCAAATATCAATTCTATTTTTGACTACATATTTGTTTCTTCTTAAGATTATATATTCAACTTCAAACCTGTTGACAATGTCTAACCCTATCACACAATTTGTACTTTGCTTGATTTCCTAATGTCTCTATTGATATCTGCTTTCCTATATTTTTCCCCAGTTCATCATTGTGACTGACTCTTCACATGTGCTTACATTTACATACACTCTCTACCCGAAATCTTATTGCGAAAGAACTTTTGGTCCAAATCCTATACTCACTCTTCTTTCTAAACCTACCAACTACCTTCCTAATCCTACCGACTATCAGTTTTTGACTGGATGTTCTCTTCAACATTCAATATCCAAGGTACAAGGTACGATGCCAGTGTATATTGATTTATCTGAGACATCTGTGCTGCACATTACTCAAAGCTAAGTATCCCACTCAAGTCCCCAATGCCCTTCTGGGCTTCAAATCTTACCTAGATTTCTGCTTTCATACTTATGTTTCACATATATACTCTTGTAAATATCGCATTTTGCCAATACCATTATTCATCCCGCAGAATGATTTGTAACCCAAATTGAACATGTTATTAACCCTAACCATACACTGTTCCCTCAGTATAACTTACTTAAGAGCAGGGACAGTGTGGGTCTTACAATATAGGAATGTAGATGATCTTCCACCTGCTGAGAACATCAAAGATCCATGGAGAAATGATCCTTGCAGAAGATATAGGCAGCTATGTAGGACCTGAGAGAGCAATAGTCATCTTCCATGGCAAACAACCTGGTCAGGATTAATTGATAGTCTGAATCAGCCTCTCTCTTCTTAATGAAGAGAAGATGGACTGAACCAGGCCTCTGTGGAGAGCTGTTCCCTGATGCCTATGGTTGATATACCATTCTAACTTCTGAATGTGTCACAGGATGTTGGGGCAGCCTCCATCTCATGGGAACCCTGGATGCAACTGTTAGCACAAAGTGGTTACCAAGGTAGTGACCATATTCAGTTCCTGAAAGAAGTGACCTCACTTCACTTCCTTGGTGATGGAATTCTCTGAACCTGGGATCCAGGAAGGAAGGCACCCAGAGCCAGTCCCACTCCCAGTTCCAGTGGGCTAACTTGTTTGCTTTTCCCAAAGACATAGTCAGTCTTTCTTGGTACCTACTGATGTGAGGATGGAAAAATGCCAGCAGAGCTCTGATGAGGGGCCTTTCCTGAGAAAGCAGGTAGTGGCTCACCTTTGGCTCCTGACAACTTCACAGAGTTGGACAAGGAGACCAGATCTGAAACAGGACAGGCCATTTTGTGGGAACATAATATGGCCCACCAGTCAGAAGACACTCCGGATAGTCACAGACCTATTTGGGGGAAGTAAGTGCCTTTGCCGTTGTAGGTGTGAGTTTGTGGTTTTTTCTCATGTTCTGAGAATAGGTAGGAAAAGTGGTTTGTTTGGTTTGGAGTGGACTGTTTCTAGTAAGTCGTTTGACATGGTGAGTGTTTCTAGGTCTGTGTATCCCACTGTATCCGTGGTTGTAGACATTAGAAAAGAGAATGCATCAATGGATGTGTTGTCTCTAGTTGAAAGCTTCCCCGCATTCATACTGCCCAATTAATGAATGGACTGCAGCTTGCCTTATGGATGGGCAACATCTACTATCTTCTAAAGTTCCTGTTTTCTTCGTGAATTCTGGCCACTCTCCAGAATAGGCTCATGGTTTTGTTTCCCAAATATGTAACACCACAAGATTCTGTGACATGGCCATGTGCTGGATTGCTGAAGTGAATGGGAGCATCTAAGAAAACTCAGATTTCAGTGTGACCAGTAAAGTCTCAGTGGAGAAACCCTTCTTTGGGCCATTTGCTTACTTCTATTTCTATTACCCTGAATGTCAGGAAGGTCTTTGCCTCAGGCCACCCCTTTGTGTAGCCTGAAGAAAACTGTTTTCATATGGAAATGTATGGACATCACCTGTGGCTCTTTGCTTAATTGATTTGGAATGAGATGTGTCTGAATCAGCCTCTTGTCCTTGTATGAGGTTGTGGCTTTGATTCTCAGCACCTGATGGATCTAAAGAAAGATCCCATGTGCTTCCAAAACTAAAATGGCCAAAAGAGCAGTCATTGTTGATGAATATTTTTGCCTTCTTGTTTTAGGTTCCTGACCTCCATAAAGTGAGAATAGGGATCCTTTGGGTCAAATGAGTTCTTGAAATCCCTGCAGAGGCTAGCCCATATTTGCTTGGGTTTTCTCATGACTCCAAATCACATAAAGAATCTATACCGTACAGCCAGTAGGCCTCAAATTGGAGAAGTGGAACACTTTAACAGCAGGAATATTTGATCATTCCTGGTTCACAGGAAGAGTGTCCAGGCCATCATGATTTTAGGCAAATGAGGGGCAAGTGAGCTTATTTGGGCTCATAGAAACCTCCAGCTGGAGGTTATGATGAGTGTCTATATGGAAGAAGATGATGGCCCTGTGGGAGTGTTTTGATTTTAATTGTGGTCATTTTTTGGCGGATGGAAGGGATGACTGGGTCCACCTGGGCTTGAACTCTGGTGTGATTCCCCTTAGAGACTGAGTTCTGAAACTGACCTCAGAGAAGTATTGCCATGAATTGTGTTGGGATTTTAGGAGGCCACGCATGAGACTCACTCTTGGAAACTGAGATCTAGGCCCAGGGTGGCTTTCCACAGAGGCCTGAGAATCTCAGCCAGGATATCACATGATTTTATTCTGAAAGACTTAGCACCCATATTTGAGAGTCAAAACACACATGGACCTCACATTGTAGATGTCAGTTGGCCTGGCTTTAGGAGACCTTTTGGCAACTGTTTGAGAAGCATTGACTGTGAGAGTTCTCCAGAGCGTTCATTGTAATGAACTTTCTCAACACTTAATGGTTCCTGAATGAATTGAAACCCACAGTGCCTCTAACTTCATCCTTGAAAAATTTCAAGATAAATACCAAGAAATTTTTGAAATTCCCATGACCAGGTGGCACTGCAGAAACTTTTGATGTCCTGTTGCTGATCATGTGTATACCAGACAGTGCCTTGTTTTTGACTGGGTTTCATTAAAATGGTGTAGAACAAGAGAAGCCAGTAATTTGGAGCCTGCTGAGTAGGGGGGCTAGAGCAGTGGTGGGCAGGTGTGTGATAAAACATCATGTTGGGGCCATGTGAATCTGCCATTGGCTTCCAAATTTTTTGTGACTGATATAGTGCAGACATCAGACCCTTATATGTAAAGGCATCTTGTTAAATGGAGAGTTTTCAGGGCAATATTCAGAATCAGGTTGCTATGGTTATTGGGGCAAGCTATGTGGGATACAAGCCTGGTTGGTGCATTCTCCTGCAGACCCTGACCCACCACACGTGACAGAACTCCCTCCAGCACTGTATCTCAGATGAACTTTTTATGTTTTGTGAAGCAAATACCAAATTCCCAGTGCAGCAGCAAGAAATACCACGAAAAGTGGAGGATGACCAAATGTCTTCACAGTCCCCACTGGGAGACACTTAGCTTCCAATGGACACAGTTTAGCTACAAAGAGAGAATTGAGCACTGCTGCCTCATGTTCATTGAAATATAAGAAACCATGTCTTTCGGTTACATAGATGCAGACCCAGCTATGATGGTCTCACTACAAAGGAAGCTAAAGCTCATGACAACAACATATATTTCAAGTGCCCAACCTCAGAAGCCGTTTCCCAAGAATTCTTAGGCCAGCAGAGCTCCTTTTTGTGGAGTGTTTACCCTGTCCTTTACTTTTGGAAACTCTTCTACCACCTCCAAGGTTGTGAACTCCCGAGCATATTCCATTCCATATATGTATTCATAGATTTTCACACTTTTCTACTCTAATTGTGTTTTACTTGGGGCGTAGGTAATGTCAAGGCATTGTTCTGGATGTGAGTGGGAAGATTTTTGTGTAGCACATATTTACATACACATTGGATTCATTTTTCAATTTTCCATTTGAAATACTGAATCCCTGTCACTAACCCATACCCTACTAGTCTCTGACTAATAATCCTAATATGATGGTGAAAAATAAGCCAAAAAGAGAAGAAACACAAGCAGTTCAGAGGACGCATTGTGTATTGTTGGAATTGCCTTTTGCATTATATAATGTAGGAGTTATAAGTCTAGTCAATTTTTTTGTTGAAATAGTTCTAAATGTGTTTTTAAAATTAGCAAATATGTGAATCCCTGTCTCCCTTTCTGTGTAGCCTATTCAGTACATGTATTTTTATATGCACATATAGAATTCTACCTGATATCACTCGTATACACTTGTGAGGTGGCTGAATTGGCAGATGCAAATTGAGAGAAGAGTTCACTCCTCCTAAACGCTGTTGGAACTGAAAATTCAACCTATGGGTGAGCTTCCTAGTTGAAAAACATTATACATGAATCCATGTTCAGTAAAATGAACATTTTTCGATCTGTGGATTATATACTTTTCATGATGAATTTCTATTGGCATATATGTTGCTACTTTTTTTTTCTTTTATTGGTTGCTCAAAACATTACAAAGCTCTTGAATATCATATTTCATACATTAGATTCAAGTGGGTTATGAACTCCCATTTTTACTCCAAATACAAATTGCAGAATCACATTAGTTACACATCCATATTTTTACATAATGCCCTATTAGTTACTGTTGTATTCTGCTACCTTTCCTATACTCTACTATCCCCACTCCCCTCTCTTCCCATCTTCTCTGTCTACCATACCTACTGTAATTCATTTCTCTCCTTGTTTATTTTCCCACAACCTCTTATATGTAATTTTGTGTAACAATAAGTGTCTCTCTCCATTACCATGCAATTTCCCTCTTCTCTCCCTTTCCCTCCCACATCATGTTTCTGCTTAATGTTAATCTTTTCTTCATGCTCTTCCCCCCCTTCTCTGTTCTTAGTTGCTCTCATTATATCAAAGAAGACATTTGGTAATTGTTTTTTAGGGATTGGCTAGATTCACTAAGCATAATCTGCTCAGTGCCATGCATTTCCCTGCAAATTCCATGATTTTGTCATTTTTTAGTGCTGCGTAATTCTCGATAGTATATAAAAGTCACATTTTTTTATCCATTCATCTATTGAAGGGCATGTGGGTTGGTTCCACAGTGTAGCAATTGTGAATTGTGCTGCTATGAAAATCCATGTGGCAGTATCCCTGTAGTACGCTCTTTTAAGGTCTTCAGGGAATAGTCCGAGAAGGGCAATAGCTTGGTCAAATGGTGCTTCCATTCCCAGCTTTCCCAGGAATCTCCATACTGCTTTCCAAATTGGCCACACCAGTTTCAGTCCCACCAGCAATGTACAAGAGTACCCTTTTCCCCACATCCTCGCCAGCACTTGTTGTTGTTTGACTTCATAATGGCTGCCAATCTCACTGGATTGAGATGGTATTTTAGGGTGGTTTTTATTTGCATTTCTCTTACTGCTAGAAATGGAGAGCATTTTTTTCATGTACTTGTTAATTGATTCTATGTCCTCCTCTGAGAAGTTTCTGTTCAGGTCCTTGGCCCATTGGGTTATTGGTTATCTTATTGTCTAATTTTCTAAGTTCTTTGTATACTTTGTATACTCTGGATATTAGGGCTCCATGTGAAGAGTGAGGACTAAAAATTTGTTCCCATGATGTAAGCTCCATATTTACCTCTCTTATTGTTTCTCTTTCTGAGAAAAAATAATTCAGTTTAAGTAAGTCCCATTTGTTGATTCTTATTATTAACTCTTGTTCTATGGGTGTCCTATTAAGGAATTTGGAGCCTGACCACACAATATGTAGATCGGAGCCAACTTTTTATTCTATCAGACGCAGAGACTCTGATTTGAATCTAGCTCCTTGATCCACATTGAGTTAACTTTGGTGCATGGCGAGAGGAGGGGATTCAGTTTCATTTTGTTGCATATGGATTTCCAGTTTACCCAACACCATTTGATGAAGATTCTATCCTTCCTCCATTGCAGGCCATTAGCTCCTTTATCAAATATAAGATAGTTGTAGCTTTTTGGATTAGTTTCTGTGTCCTCCATTCTGTACCATTGGTCCACCCGCCTGTTTTGGTACCAGTACCATGCTGTTTTCATTATGATTGCTCTGTAATATAGTTTGAAATCTGGTATCGCTATACTGCCTGATTCACACTTCCTGCTTAGAATTGCTTTTGCTATTCTGGGTCTTTTATTTTTCCATTTGAATTTTATGATTGCTTTATCTATTTCTACAAAAAGTTTCTATGGGATTTTGATTGGCATTGCATTAAACCTATAGAGAACTTTTGGTAATATCACCATTTTGATGATGTTAGTTCTGCCTATCCATGAACACGGTATATTTTTCCATCTTCTAAGATCTTATTCTATTTCTCTTTTTAGGGTTCTGTAGTTTGCATTATATAAATCTTTCACCTCTTTTGTTAGGTTTATTCCCAAGTATTTAATTATTTGAGGAAATTGGGAATGCAGTGTTTTGACTCATTTTTGTTTCAGAAGTTTTGTCGCTGATATACAGAAATGCCTTTGATTTATTCATGTTGATTTTGTATCCTGCCACATTGCTGCATTCATTTATGAGTTCTAGTAGTTTTTTCTGTAGACCCTTTTGGGTCTTCTATGTATAGAATCATGTCATCTACAAATAGTGATAATTTAAGTTCTCCTTTTTCTATTTTTATGCCTTTAATGTCTTTCATCTCTCTAATTGCTCTGGCCAGTTTTTTGAGAACTATATTGAATAGAAGTGGTGATAGAGGACATCCCTGTCTTGTTCCAGATTTTAGAGGGAATGCCTTCAATTTTTCTCCATTCAGAATGATGCTAGCCTGAGGATTAACATAGATAGCTTTTACAATGTCGAGGTAAGTTCCTGTTATCCCTAGTTTTTAAAATGTTTTGAACATAAAGAAATGCTCTACTTTGTTGAATGGTTTTTCTGCGTCTATCGAGATGATCATATGGTTCTTATTTTTAAGTCTATTGATGTTGTGAATAACATTTATTGATTTCCATATATTGAACCCTCCTTGCATCCCAGGGATGAATCCAAGTTGATCATGGTGCACGATTTTTTTGATGTGCCTTTCTATCCAATTCGCCAGAATTTTAATGAGGATTTTTGCATCTAGGTTCATCAGAGATATTGGTCTGTAGTTTTCTTTCTTTGAGGTGTCTTTGTCTGGTTTCAGAATCAGGGTGATGTTGGCCTCATAGAATGAATTCGGCAGAGCTCCCAGTTTTTCTATTTCCTGAATAACTTGAGAAGTATTGGTATTAATTCTTCTTTAAAGGTTTTGTAAAACTCTGCTGTATACCCATCCGGTCCTGGGCTTTTCTTGGTTGGTAGTCTTTTGATTGCTTCTTCTACTTCATCCATTGATATTGGTCTGTTTAAATTGTGTGTTTCCTCCTGACTCAGTCTGGGCAAATCATATGACTTAAGAAATTTATCGATGTCTTCACTATTTTCTATTTTATTGGAATACAGGTTTTCAAAATAATTTCTAATTTTCTTCTGTATTCATGTAGCATCTGTTGTAATTTTGCCTTTTTCATCCCGTATGTTAGTAATTTGATTTCTCTCTCTTCTTCTCTTCGTTAGCATGGCTAAGTGTCTGTCTATCTTATTTATCTTTTTGAAGAACCCCTTTTAGTTTTGTTAATTTTTTCAATAGTTTCTTTTGTTTCAATTTCGCTATGATTTTAATTATTTCTTGCCTTCTGCTACATTTGCTGTTGTTTTGCTCTTCCTTTTCTAAGGCTTTGAGATGAAGTGTGAGCTCATTTATTTGTTTTTCTTTTCTATTTTGAGGAATGACCTCTAGGCGATGAATTTACCCCTTAAAACTTCTTTTCATTGTACCCCATAGAATCTGATATGTTGTGTCTGTATTTTCATTTATCTCTAAGAATTTTTTGATTTCCTCCTTTATGTCTTCTGTAACCCATTGATCATTCAGTAACATATTCTTCATTTTGGATGTGATGTATAATTTTTTCTTCCTTCTTTTATCATTGGTTTCCAGTTTCATTCCATTATGATAACAAAAAATTCATGGTATTATCTCCACCCCTTTATATTTACTGAGGGTTGCCCTATGGCATAACATATCGTCTATTTTTGAGAAGGATCCATGTGCTGCTGAGAAAAAAGTATATCCACTTGATGATGGTTGATATATTCTATATATGTCAGTTAAGTCTAGGGTATTGATTGCGAGATTGAGTTCTATAGTTTCTTTTTTCAACTTTTGTTTGGAGGATCTGTCCAATGGTGAGAGAGGTGAGTTGAAGTCACCCATAATTATTGTATTGTGGTCTATTTGATTCTTTAACTTGAGGAGAATTTGTTTTATGAACATCGCAGCACCATTATTTGCTGCGTGAATATTGATAATTGTTATGTCTTGTCGGTGAATGGTTCATTTTAGCAGTATATAATGTCCTTCTTTATCCCTTTTGATTAAATTAGTCTTGAGGTCGATTTTATTCGATAGGAGGATGGCCACCCCTGCTTGCTTACGAGGACCGTGTGCATGGTATAAATTTTCCCAATCTTTCACCTTCAGCCTGTGTATGTCTTTTCCATTCAGATGTGTCCCCTGGAGGCAATATATTGTTGGATTTTTTTTTAATTTCAAGTTACAAGCCTATGTCACTTTATTCGAGAGTTTAAGCCATTTACTTTTAGAGTTACTAATGATATATGGTTTGTACTGCCACCCATGTTTGCTTATATCTTTTTTTTAAATTAGTTTGTTTCTCCATGATTAGCTTTTCCCCCGCCCTCTGTCATTACTGAGGCACTTCTCACTAATGGTTTTCGTTGTTGATTTTCATTTCTTCCTCGTGTAGTGTTTTGCTCAAGATGCTTTGCAATGCTGGTTATCTTGCTGCAAATTCTTTTAGGTTTTGTTTATCATGAAATATTTTTATCTCGTTGTCTTACCTTAAGCTTAATTTTGCTGGATACATAATTCTTGGTTGGCATCCATTGTCTTTCAGTGTTTGAAGTACGTTGTTCCAGGATCTTCTCACTTCCAGCATCTATGATGAAAAATCCATTGTTAACCTTTTTGGTTTACCCCTGATTGTAATGATTCTAATCTGCCTCCTTTCTCTGGTAGCTTTTAATATTTTCTATTTGTTGTGTATATTGGATATCTTCATAACAATGTTTCTTGGCATTGGTCTACTGTGATTTTGTGTGCTCGATGTCCTGTAAGCATCTACAATTTGTTTATCCCTTTCCATTTTTATTTCTGGAAAGTTTTCTGTAATTATTTCATTCAGCAGATTTCTCATTCTCTTGGTTTGAATCTCTGTACCTTCCTCTATCCATATGACTCATTAGTTTTTTTTTTTATGTTATTCCATATCTCTTGAATGTTTTCTCATAATTTTTTACAGCATTTCTTTGTTGGCTAGACTTTTTTCAAGATGATATATTTTGTCTTCATTCTGTCTTCTACTTGCTCTACACTGTTAGTGATACTCTCAATTGAATTTTTAATTTGGTTTATCATTTCCTTGATTTCTAGAATTATTGTTTTATTTTTCTAATAATCTCTATCTCCTGATAAAGATGCTTAATTTCTTATTTTATCTGTTTATGTAATTTATTTTCAATGCGTTCTATCACTGTTTGTTTTTGCTGTCTCGTATCCTCTTTAAGGTTCCATTCCATCTGTCTAAGGTATTCCTTGAGTTCTTTATATGACCATTTTTCTGATGACTCTAGGTGCTCTTGAATATTTAGGCTGTCCTTCATTGTTCGTACTCCTTTTCTTCCTTGCTTTTTTATGCTTCTCATGTTACTTCTCGTTCTTTTGACTACTGAGTTACTGCTTACTCTTATAAATTTATTTGATGCTTGAGAGGAAAGATATTAGAAGGGAAGGGAGAAGTCACTAAAGAGAATGAGAGTAGGCAGGTAGAATTCAAGTAAGGGGGAATAAAAAAATTGAAATGAAATGAAAAGACAAAAAAAATAGAAAATAAAGAAAGAAAATTTTAAGTAATAATGATGATTAAAAAATTGAAAATTAAAATTTAAAATAATAATATTAATAATAATAATAATAAAATAAAAGAAATTAAAAAAATAAAAACATTTAAAAAAGTTAATGAACAACAACAACAAAAATGAAAATGAAAGAAAAAGAAAAAAATACAAATAAAAAAATAGTAATAATACATGCAGTCCTAGAGTTCAATTAACTTCTCTTCCAGTAGGTGGAGCTGTGCGCACTGGGCCAAGCTTCTCCTCTCAATAAGTGGGAACCAATCACTGTGCAGCAGCTCTTCCTCCCAGACTGGGCGGGTCTCCAACCCTGAGTGCCTAGGGCCTTCTCTTGTGCTTCCTCAAGCCAGGCCCCACTCACCTGTGACGCTCACCACAATACTGGTTACAAGCCAGGCCTCTGCTCCTGGTAGCCCTGTTTCCATGAACGGCTGGGCACACTCTCCTTAACTGCCTCCCTCAGACCCTAAGTTTGTAGAGCTTGGGGCTGAGAAACCCCAGTGAATTTGCTTGCTCTTCGGGAGCCATGGCCCCGGTAGGTGGTGTAAGAGACCTCAATTGTCAGCACTGGTGGGAGCGGTAGCCGGCAATTACACGCCTCGAGTCCCGAGCCAATCCTGATTCCCTAGGTCTGGGTATTGCGCTCCTTGGAGAGCTGGGAGGGGCCATTACGGCAGAGGTGGGAAGGGCCCTTGAGGTTTCCCTGTGGTGTTGAGAGAGATGGCAATGGGATAACATACTTGTCGCACTGGTTTCAATGAAGTTATCTCCTCCGACTGTGACGTCAGTTCGCTGCCATGGTGGTATACCATTAAAATGGTGACCGTTCGTTCCCTTTGCTGGGTGACCAATGCAACAGCTGGGTCCTGACTATCTCTCCCAAGCCCCATTTCAATCCTGCGGCCACTGCCTATGAAGGCTCAGTTGGCTTTTAACTCTGTCAATTCCGAAAGCCCGACCAATTATTTCAGCGGGAATGTTAGTGCTGAGTCACAAAAACCAGATGAATCTAAGCTTGAATGCAGCCAATCCGGGCTTTGTGTGTGTTCTGAGGGGCCCAGACTGTTCGCCCCAGATTCACAACAGGTCAATATTGCCTAGTGATTCTGAGCAAACAGCATTTAGACAGTTTACGACTCCCTATGCCCGCGCAGCTGAAGAGATCAGAGACTTGAATTCTCCATGCCTGCCTTCATAATGGATCTCCTGTATTGCTACTTTTTAATATCTGTGCATTTGCGTGTGTGTGTGTATATATATATATATATATATATATATATATATATATATATACTCTTTAGATTTTTCAAAATATGAAATATATGTGTCTTATTATGCACGCCCCTAAATACATTCATATTCATATCTGTGGATTTATAATCAACTTTCAACAAGATTATTTTCAGAAATAATCATCCACCTGAAATACATATTGTTTCCTAGTATTGAAAACTAAATTCAGTGAATGGTGCATACAAACCCTAATATTTCTACAGTTACTTAGCCAGTTTAAAATGAATGCAAGTAGATTCCTAGGGGACATGATGTGTATTTTGACTTTCATTTTTATTCAACACTTGTACGTTACTATGTCTTCAGTTCATGCACATGATGGGATATATATTTCAGTCATAAATTAGAAAATTTATAGGCATTTGTTTCACGATCAATCACTTCCTGATTCAGAACACATGTATTCCTCCATGTTTCTTGACTGGTCTTTTCATGAGACTTCTTTCCAAACATATTATTTTTGTTTAACATCATCACGTGTAAAGCAAAACTCAAACACCATTCATCATAAACCATAATCCTAATATTACCATTAGAAATATAACTGGTTGGAATGAATGATTGTATATCAATATAAGATTTCTTATATATTTTCACATATCAATTCAATCCATTATTTAAAGTGGAATCAGTTACGTTATTTATTCATAGTATGGTCTATTCATGCATTATCTCTATATTAATAGACACAGGGAACACCTCTTTGTACCCCTAATACTAATGTATATGTCTTCAAAATATTGCTCCCAGAAATGGTGAAAGAAATACTCATGCCACCTGATCTACATATACATTTTATCACAGTAATATTCTGAACAAAAAAAAAAAACCATAAAAATGTCACACTTATGATTGTACCAAAGCCTAAAAGGAAAGTGAACGTGGATAACTAATAACATCCATGTCCAGGTTGCCTAATGCTCTCAAATGTCATTCCCATTTGTGACGAGATATTTGTTTTTTCCTATGATTATGTATTCAAACTCAACCCTGTTGAAAATGTCTAATCCTATTACTCACTTTATACTTTGCCTGATTTCGTAATGTCTCTATTGACACCTGCTTTCCTACATATTTTCCCCAGTTCATCATTGTGACTGACTCTTCACATGTGCTGACATTTCCATTCACTCTCTAAACGAAACCCTATTGCTAAAGAAGCTTTTTATTCCAAATCATATACTCACTCTTCTTCCTAAACCTACTGACTATCTTCCTAATCCTACTGACTATCCCTTTTTGACTGGATGTTCTCTTCTACATTCAATCATCCAAGGTACAAGGTCCTATGCCACTGTATTTCGATTTAACTGAGACAACTGTACAGAACATAATTCAACACTAAGTATCCAAATAAAGGGCCCAATGCCCTTCTGGGCTTCAAATCTTTCTTAGATTCCCGTTTTCACACATATATTTCACGTATATATTCTTATAAATATCGCAGGTTCCCAATCTCATTATTCTTCCTGCAGAATGATTCCTAACCCAAATCTAACATATTATTAACCGTAACCATACACTCACTTTGCAGGAGAGCAATAACAGTGTGGGTATTAAACTACAGGAATCTAGGGGATCTTCACCTTCTGAGAAACTCAAATGTTCATGCAGAAATGATCCCTGGTGAAGATGAAGGCAGCTATGAAGTACCTCAGAAAGCAAAAGTCATCTTCCATGGCAATCATCCTGGTCAGGATGGAGGGTTGTGTCTGAATCAGTCTCTCTCTTCTTAATGTATAGAACATGGACCAAACCAGTCCTGTGTGGAAGCTGTTCCCGGGTGCTTATGGTTGATATAACATTCTAACTAGAGAAAGTGTCCCATGAAAATCAGGACAGCCTCCACCTCATGATACTTTTGGAAGCAACTGTTAGGACAAAGTGCTTGCCAAGGCAGTGACATCATTCATATCCTGAAGGAAGTGATCTCACCTCACTTCCTTGGTGATGGAACTCTCTGAACTTGAAATCCAGGAAGCCAGGCACCAAGAGACAGTCCCTGTCCTAGTCCCAGTGGTCTGACATGTTTGGATTTACCAAGGACAGAGTCAGTCTTTCTTGGTACCTACAGATGTGAGGATGGCCAAATGCCAGGAAACCTCTGAAGAGGGGCTTTTCCTGAGAAAGCAGGTAGTGTCTCACCGCTGGCTCTTGAGAACTTCACAGAGTTGGCCAAGCAGAAATGATCTGAGACAGGAGAGGTCATTTTGGAAGAACATAGAATGGCCCACCAGTCAGACGACACTCCAGGGAGTCACAGACCTACTAGGGGGAAGGAGGTGCCTTTTTGGGTGTGGGTGTGAGTTTGTGGTTTTGTCTCATGTTCTGAGAATAGGTAGGAAAGGCGGTTTGTTTGGTATGGAGTGGAATATTTCTATTAAGTCCTTTGACAAGGCGAGTGTTTCTATGTGTGTGTATCCCACTGAGTCCATTGTTGTAGACATTAGAAAAGACAATGCATCAATGGATGTGTCCTGTCTAGTAGAAAGCTTCCCAGCATTCATCCTGCCTAATTCATGAGTGGACTCTGGCTTGCCTTATGGATGGGCAACACCTACAAGCTTCCTAATTTCCTGTTTTCTTTCTCAATTCTGGCCACTCTCCAGAATAGTATCGTGGTTTTGTGTCCAAGATTTGTACCTCCAAGATCTGTGACATGGCTATGTACTGGATAGCTGAAAGAAATGGCTAGCATCTCAGAAATCTCAAATATCTGTTGACCAGGAAAGTCTCAGTGGAGAAACCCCTCTTTGTTCCTTTTGCTTACCTATTGTTCTGTTGAATGTCAGGAAGTTTTTTGCCTCAAGCCACCACTTTGTGAACCCTGAAGAAAACAGTTTTCAAATGGAAATGAATGGGAATCACCTGTGACTCTTTGCTTAATTGCTTAGGATTGGGATATGTCTGAATCAGCCTGTTGGCCCTGTGTGAGGCTGTGGCTTAGATTCTCAGCACCTGATGGATCTAAAGATAGATCCCATGCATGCATCCAAAACCAAAATGGCAAAAAGATCAGATATTGTTGATGAACTCTCTTGCCTTCCTCTGGTAGGTTCCTGATATCCATCAAGTGAGAATAGGGATCCTTTGGGTCAAATGAGTTCTTCAAAGCCCTGCAGAGGCTAGGCCATAGGTGTTTGATTTTCATGACTCCAATTCACTTAAAGAATCTAAACCCCAAAGCTAGAAGGCCTCAAGTTGGAGAAGCCAAGCAATATTAAAGGCAGGCCTATTTGATCACTACTGGTTCACAGGAAGAGAGTCCAGGCCACCCTGACTTTAGGCAAATGAGGGGCACGGAGCTTATTTTGGACACTGTCATGGGCTGCGTCCCTTATGGAAACCTCCAGCCAGAGAATATGATGAGGGTCTATATGGAAGAAGATGAGGGCCATGTGAGAGTGTTTGGTTTAAATTGTGGATATTTGTCTGGCGGTTGGAAGAGATCTCTGGGTCCACCTAGGCTTGCACTTTGGTGTGATTCCCCTTAGAGACTGAGTTCTTTTACTGATCTCAGAGAATTATTGCCAGGAATTGTGTTGGAATTTTAGATGACCATGCATGAGAGTTGCCCTTGGAAAGTGACATCTAGGCCCAAGTTGACTTTCCACAGAGCACAGGGAATCTCAGCCAGGATATCACATAATATTATTCTTAAAGACTTGGCAGCCATATTTGAGAGTCGAAACACACATGGACCATACATTGTAGACCTCAAGGGGCCTGGCTTAATCTGACTTTTCGCCACTTTTGGAAGCCTTGCCTGTAAGAATTCTCCAGAGTTTTCATTGAAATGAGCTTCCTCACCATTTAATGGTTTCTGAGTGAATTAAAATCCACAGTGCCTCCAACTTCATCCTTGAAAATTGGCTATATCAATACCATGAAATTTTTGAAATTCCCATGACCGGGTAGCACTGGAGAATATTTGGATGTCCTGTTGCTGATCATGAGTATACAAGACAGTGCCTTGATTGACTGGGTTTTATGAAAATGGTGTTGAACAGAGATGCCAGTAAGTTGGATCCTGCTGAGTAGTTGTACTAGAGTAGTGGTTGGCAGGTGTGTAATAAAACATCTGTGGTGGGGGCATTTGGATCTGCCATTGGCTTCCAAATGGATTGTGACTGACATTTTGCAGCCAGTAGACCCTTATATGTAAAAGCATATTGTTATATGGAGAGGTTTTAGGGCAATGTTCAGAATCAGGTTGCTATGGTCAATGGGGCAAGCTATGTGGGATAGAAGCCTGGTTGGTGCATTCTCCTGACGAACCTGACCCACCACACTTGACAGAACTTACTTCAGCACTGTATCCCATTTGAAATCCTTGTATTTCATGAAGCAAACACCAATCTCCCAGTGCAGCAGCAAGAAATACCACAAATAGTGGAGGATGACCAAATGGAATTACAGTCCACAAGGGGAGACACTTAGACCCCAGTGGCCACAGGTTACCTACAAATAGAAAATTCAGCACTGCTGCCTCATGTTCATTGGAAAAGAAGAATCCATGTCATCCAGATCACATAGATGAAGACTCAGCTATGATGGTCTCACAACAAATGAAGCTAATGCTCCTGACAACAGCATATATTTCATTGCCCAACCTCAGAGGCAGTTTCTCCAGATGTTAGGCTGGCAGAACTTCATGTTTGTGGAGTTTTTACCCTGTCCCTTACTTTTGGAAACTCCTCTACCACCTGCAAATTTGTGAACTCCTGAGCATTTTTCATTACACATATGTATTCACAGATTTTCTAACTCTTCTCCTCTAATTGTGTCTTATGTGGGGCGAAGGTAATGTCAAGGCATTGTGCTGAATGAGGGTGGGAAGATTTTTGTGTAGCACATATTTGCATACACATTTGATACATTTTCCAATTTTCCATTCGAAATACTGAATCCCTGACACTAACACATACCCTACTAGACTTTGACTTTTAATCCTAATATGGTGGAGAAAAATAACCCAAACAGAATAGAAATACAAGAGGTTCACAGGAGGCATGGTGTATAGTTGGACTTGCCTTTCGTATGATAAATGGTAGGTGTTATAAATCTAGCGAATTTTAATTGAAATAGTTCTCCATGTGTTTTAAAAGTTAACAAACATGTGAATAACTGTCTCCCTTTCTCTGTAGCCTATTCATCACATGTATTTTTATATGCACATATAGAATTCTACCTGGTATCACTCGTACATTTTGTGAGGTGGCTGGCTTGGCAGATGCAAATTGTGAGAAGAGATCACTCCTACTAAATGCTGTTGGAACTGAAAATTCAACATATGAGTGAGCTTCTTATTTGAACAACATAAATCCATGTTCATTAAAATGAATATTTTTGGATCTGTGGATGATATATTACTTCGTGGTGAATTTCGATTGGCATACATAATGCTACTTTTTAATGTCTGTGTGTGTATGTGTGTGTGTGTGTATATATATATATATATATATATATATATATATATATATATATATTCACTCTCCAGATTTTTCAAAATATGAAGTATATTTTTCTTATTATACACTCCCTAAATTCACTCATATTCATGTATTTGGATTAATAATCAAGTTTTCACAAGAATATTCTCAGAATTATTCATCCACCAGAAATACATATTTGTTTCTTAGTACTGAAAACTAACTTTGGGGGATCATATGATGGTGGTGAAGGGAGTGCATCACCCCCATGTACCGCGTCACTGTGCGGGAGAATGACGAGTTATAATGGCTAAAACCTATCTTGTTAGAAATTTCCAGCAAAATTGGGGTGCTCCAAAACCTAGTCGACATATTTCCATCTCACGAGGATCAGCTACGCGGGCTCAAACACGAGTGATTTGTCCGCATAGAGGGTCATGCTGCTTATTCAGGAAATCGGTCTGCGGCTAGAGTCTGCGGCGTGCACTGGGAAACGAAGAGATAGCAATGCAAATATACAGCGGTGTGGATTCTGTGGGCTCCTGACAGGTATGCAATCACTGTGCTAAGTGCTGAATTCTGGGTTTGAGACGGGAAAGGATGCGGTCCAATTCGGTTCTCCACACCGGTCAGACCACAGAGGAAGCCAGCGGCCACCATCTTGGAGAGCTGATGTCACCATTCCTGTTTTCGACTGATCGAAGCTCATTCACCTATAGAACAGGTAATTTCAGGATGCCATTCACCTTTGTGTCACAGACAAATTACTCAGGCTCAGTGCCAAAGAACCTGCAGAAACTCCGTCTTGGAGCCTGCTCCTATTAGAACATACACCAAGCCCAGAGCGGCCGAATTCCGCCTCTCGGAACTGATCTGGCCCAGGGCTAAAGAACCCGCGGAAACTGCTTCTCGTTCTGGGTCTTGCTGAATACTGTGGAGGTAAATATCAACCGAGCCTTCATAGGCAGTGGCAACAGGATTGAGACGCGGCTTGTGAGGGCCGGTCAGGACTCACCCATTGCTTTGGTCACCCAGAAAAGGGAACAAAATGCTGCCTTTCACATGGGATACCAACATGACAAATTTCTGATGTCATCAGAAAGCAGCAGAGGAGATAACTTCATTGATACCAGCAGTGACAGAAACAGTTGGTCTCCTGGTGAAGAAAGTGAGTCACAAACACCCGGGTCTCTCTCACTTTGTCATCAAGCCAGAGGGGCAGAGCAGAGCAGCTGCCCGCACCTGGAACAGACCCAGTGACACACCTGCATGGTAGTCACGTCAACCCAATTGGAGTAGAGGCAGAACAGAGCTGCTACCCGGGCCCAGAACAGGCCCAGCGACCCACAGGTGTGGTAGTCACGTCACCCCAATTGGAGTTGTTGCAGAGCAGAGCCTTCTCCTGTGCCTAGTACAATCCCAGTGGGTCACCGGCATGGTAGTCACATTACCCCAATAGGAGTAGGGGCAGAGCAGAGCCTTTGCCCATGCCCAGAACAGGCCCAGCAACCTGCAGGCATGGTAGTCACGACACACCAATTGGAGTAGGGGCAGAGCAGAGCCACCACCCGCGCCTGCAAGGTAGCAGACCTGCACCTGACCAGAAGAAGAGGCCCAGCGGCCTGCTGGCGCGGCAGACACTTTACCCCATTTGGAGTAGGGGCAGAACAGATCTGTAGCCCGTGCTCACAAGGTATCCTGACCTGCGACCAACCGGCAGACCAGGCCCAGCGGCCCACTGGCGTGGTAGTCACGTCACCCCAATTGGGGTAGGGGTAGAGCAGAGCCGCCGCCCACGCAAGCAAGGTAGGCAGACCTGCGACCGATCGGCAGAACACCACAGGGGTCCACGGGCGTGGTAGACACGTCACACCAATTGGAGGAGGGGCAGAGGAGAGCAGCCTCCTGCGCCTGCATGGTAAGCAGACCTGCGACCGATCAGAATAACAGGCCTAGCGGCCCATCAGCGTGGTAGATATATCACCCCAATTGGTGGAACAGCACAGCCACCCCTGCCCCTGCAATGAAGACTTTTCAAATATACAAGAGCAATATAAATATATAGGGGGAAAATTTCAAAATCACAACAGTTTCACCAAGCAGAAAGAAACGCGAGCAGTATGAAAAGAAAAGGAAAAAAGAACCACAAGCAATGCAGGTCAACACAACTTTAGAAGAGGTAATAGCTGCAGCAGATGGAATGTCAGATAAAGAACTCAGGATATACATTCTTCAGATGATCTGAAGTCTCAAGGAAGACATTAGACAGCAAAATCAGACAATGAAAGATCACTTCAACAATGAATTACATAAACAAAACCAAGAAGCAAAAGATCAACTATACAGGGAGATAGAGGTTGTAAAAAATAACAAACAGAAATCCTAGAAATGCAGGAAGCAATAAACCATCTTAAAAACTCAATTGAGAATACTACCATCAGAGTAGAACACTTAGAAGATAGAACATCAGACAATGAAGACAAAGTATTTCAACTTGAAAAGAACATAGACAGCTCAGCCAAACTGTTAAGAAACCATGAACAGAACATCCAAGAAATATGGGATAAAATAAAGAGACCAAACTTAAGAGTCATTGGGATACAGGAAGGTATAGAGGTCCAAACCAAAGGAATGAGCAATCTATTCAATGAAATAATATGAGAAAACTTCCCAGACTTGAAGAATGAGACAGACTCCCACATTCTAAAAGCCTACAGGACGACGAATGTGAAAAATCATAAGAGATCCACACCTAGACACATTATAATGAAGATGCCCAACATACAGAATAAGGAGAGAATTTTAAAATCTACAAGAGAAAGGAAGCAGATTACATTTAGGGGTAAACCAATCAGGATAACAGCTGATCTTTCAACAAAGACTCTGAAAGCTAGAAGATCCTGGAATGACATTTTTCAATCACAGAAAGAAAATGGGTTCCAACCATGTTCTGTGTATCCAGCAAAATTAAGCTTCAGGATGGAAGATGAAATTAAAACTTTCCACAATAAACAAAAGTTAAAAGAATTTGTAGCTAGAAAACCATCTCTTCAAAACATCCTTGGCAAAATATTACAGGAAGAGTAATTGGAAAATAATGAAAACCAACAGTGGGAGGTAGGACATTAAAGGGGGGAAATAATCAAAGAGGAAAACAATCCATGTTTAATAACATAAATAAACAAATATGGCTGGAAGAACAACCCTTATCTCAATAATAACTGTAAATGTTAATGGCTTAAACTCACCAATTAACAGACACAGGCCAGTAGAATGGATCACAAAACAAGACCCAATAATATGCTGCCTACCGGAGACGCATTTGATAAGAAAAAGACATACATACACTGAAGGTGAAAGTTTGGAAAAAATCATATCACTCATATGGACTTGGGAAAAAAGCAGGAGTGTCCATACTCATATCAAATAAAATAGATTTCAAGCCAAAGTTAATCAAAAGGGATAAAGAGGGACACTACATACTGTTCAAGAGAACCATACACCAGCAAGACATAACAATCATAAATATGTATGCCCCAAACAATGGTGCAGCTATGTTCATCAAACAAACTTTTCTCAAGTTCAAGAGTCTAATAGACCACCATACAATAATCATGGGAGACTTCAACACAGCTCTCTCACCACTGGACAGGACTTCCAAACAAAAGTTGAAATAGGAAACTATAGAACTCAATAACACAATTAATAACCTAGACTTAATTGACATATATAGAATATACGACCCAACATCAAGCAGTTACATTTTTCCTCAGCAGCACATGGATCCTTCTCAAAAATAGATCATATATTATGTCACAGGGCAACTCTTAGACAAATTAAAGGAGTAGAGATAATACCATGCATCTTATCTTATCATAATGGAATGAAACTAAAAATCAATGATAAAAGAAGGAAGGAAAAACCATGCATCATTTGGAGAATGAACAATAGGTTACTGAATGATCAATGGGTTATAGAAGACATCAAGGAGGAAAATAAAAAATTCTTAGAGAAAAATGAAAACACAGACACAATATATCGGAATCTATGGGACACATTGAAAGCAGTTCTAAGAGGAAAATTCATTGCTTGGAGTTCATTCCTTAGAAAAAGAAAAAAACAACAAATAAATGATCTCATACTTCATCTCAAAATCTTAGAAAAACAAGAGCAAACAACAGCAAAAGAAGTAGAAGGAAAGAAATAATTAAAATCAGAGCAGAAATCAATGAAATCGAAACAAAAGAAACAATTGAAAAAATTGACAAAACTAAAAGTTGGTTCGTTGAAAAAATAAATAAAATGGACAGACCCCTAGCCATGCTAATGAAGAGGAGAGAGAACTGAAATTACTATCATATGGGATGAAAAAGGCAATATCACAACAGATATTTCAGAAATACAGAAGATAATCAGAAATTACTTTGAATCCTTATACTCCAAAATAATAGAAGATAGTGAAGGCATCGAAATATTTCTTAAGTCATATGATCTGACCAGAGTGAGTTAGGAGTATATAGACAACCTAAACATACCAATATCAATTGAGGAAATAAAAGAAACCATCCAAAGACTACCAACTAAGAAAATCCCAGGACCGTATGGGTATACATCAGACTTTTACAAAACCTTTAAATATGAACTAATACCAATACTTTTCAAGCTATTTCAGAAAATTGAAAAAGAGGGAGATCTTCCAAATTCATTCTACGAGGCCAATATCACTCTGATTCCTTCACCAGATAGACACTTCAAAGAAAGAAGACTAAAGACCGATATCTCTAATGAACCTAAATGCAAAAATCTTAAATTAAATTCTGGAGAATCAGATACAAAAACATATCAAAAAAATGTGGACCATGATCAAGTAGGATTCATCCCTGGGATGCAAGGAGGGTTCAATATACGAAAATCAATAAGTGTTATTCACCACATCAATAGACTTAAAAATAAAAACCATATTATCATCTAGATAGATGCAGAAAAAGCATTCGACAAAGTACAGCATCCCTTTATGTTCAAAACTCTCGAAAAACTAGGAATAACAGGAACATTCCTCAATATTGTAAAAACAATCTATGCTAAACCGCAGGCTAGCGTTATTCTTAATGGAGAAAAATTGAAGACATTCCCTCCAAAATCTGGAACAAGACAGGGATGCCCGCTCTCACCACTTCTGTTCAATATAGTTCTCAAAAGACTGGCCAGAGCAATTAGACAGATGAAAGAAATTAAAGGCATATAAATAGGAAAAGAATAACTTAAATTATCACTATTGCAGATGACATGATTCTATACCTAGCAGACCCAAAAGGGTCTACAAAGAAACTAATAGAGCTAATAAATGAATTCAGCAAAGTGGCAGGATATAAAATCAACACGCATAAATCAAATGCATTCCTGTATATCAGCGATAAATCCTCTGAAATGGAAATGAGGACAACCACTCCATTCACAATATCCTAAAAAAAAAATGGGAATCAACCTAACAAAAGAGGTGAAAGTCTTATACAATGAAAACTACAGAACCCTAAAGAGAGAAATAGAAGAAGATCTTAGAAGATGTAAAAATATACCCTGTTCATGGATAGGCAGAACTAACATCATCAAAATGGCGATATTACCAAAAGTTCTCTATAGGGTTAATCCAATGCCAATCAAAATCCCAAAGGCATTTCTTGTAGAAATAGAGAAAGCAATCATGAAATTCATATGAAAAAATAAAAGACCCAGAATTGCAAAACAATGCTAAGCAGGAAGTGTGAATCAGGTGGTATAGCGATACCAGACTTCAAACTATACTACAGAGCAATAGTAACAAAAATAGCATGGTACTGGTACCGAAAAAGGCAGGTGGACCAATGGTACAGAATAGAGGACACAGAAACCAATCCACAAAACTACAACTATCTTATATTTGATAAAGGGGCTAAAAGCATGCAATGGAGGAAGGATAGCATCTTCAACAAATGGTGTTGGGAAAACTGAAAATCCATATGTAACAAAATGAAACTGAATCCCTTTCTCTCGCCATGCACAAAAGTTAACTCAAAATGGATCAAGGAGCTTGATATCAAATCAGAGACACACTGTCTGATAGAAGAAAAATTTGGTTACGATGTACATACTGTGGGGTCGGGCTACAGATTCCTCAATAGGACACCCATAGTACAAGAGTTAATAACTAGAATCAACAAATGGGACTTACTCAACTAAAAAAGTTTTTTCTCAGCAAAAGAAACAATAAGAGAGGTAAATATGGAGCCTACATCCTGGGAAGAAATCTTTACTACTCACACTTCAGAGAGAGCCCTAATATCCAGAGTATACAAAGAACTCAAAAAATTAGACAATAAGATAACAAATAACCCAATCAACAAATGGTCCAAGGACCTCAACAGACACTTCTCAGATGAGGACATACAATCAATCAATAAGTACATGAAAAAATGCTCACCATCTCCAGCAGTCAGAGAAATGCAAATTAAAACCACCCTAAGATACCATCTCACTCCAGTAAGATTGGCAGCCATTATAAAGTCAAACAACAAGAAGTGCTGGCAAGGATGTGGGAAAAGAGGTACACTTGTACATTGCTGGTGGGACTGCAAATTGGTGCAGCCAATTGGGAAAGCAGTATGGAGATTTCTTGGAAAGCTGGGAATGGAAGCACCATTTGACCCAGCTATTCCCCTTCTTGGTCTATTCACTAAAGACCTAAAAAGAGCATGCTACACGGACACTGCTACATCGATGTTCATAGCAGCACAATTCACAACAGCAAGACTGTGGAACCAACTTAGATGCCCTTCAATAGAATAATGGATAAAAAAAATGTGGCATTAACACACAATGGATTATTACTCTGCATTGAAAAATGAAAAAATCACAGAATTTGCAGGAAAATGGATGGCATTAGACTGGATTATGCTAAGTGAAGCTACACAATTCCTGTAAAACAAATGCCAAATGTCATCTTTGATATAAGGAGAGTAACTAAGAACAGATAGGGACAAAGAGCATGACAAGATGATTAACATTAAACAGGGATGAGAGGTGGAAGGGAGGGAGAAGGGAAATTGCATGGAATTGGAAGGAGACACTCTGGGTTATACAAAATTACAAACAAGAGGAATTGAGGGGAAAGGGAAAAATAATACAAGGGGGAGAAATTTATTACAGTTGAGGGAGTAGAGAGAGAAGTGGGGAGGGGCAGGGAGGCTAGGGGGGATAGTAGAGGATAGGAAAGTCAGCAGAATACAACAGACACTAGTATGGCAATATGTGAATCAATGGATTTGTAACTGATGTGATTCTGCAATCTGTATACAGGGTAAAAATGGGAGTTCATAACCCACTTGAATCAAAGTGTGAAATATGATATATCAAGAACTATGTAATGTTTTGAACAACCATAAATAAAAATAAAAAAAAAAACTATCTTTGGTGCATAATGCACACAATTCTAATATTTCTACAGTAACTGACCCAGTTTAACATCAATGCAAGTAGATTCCTATTGGACATGATGTGTATTTTGACTTTCACTTTTATTCAACACTGATACATTACTATTTCAACAGTTTATGCACATAACAGGATATATATTTCATTCACAATTTAGAAAATTTATAGGCATTTGTTTCACTTTCAATCACTTCCTGCTTCAGAACACATGGATTCCTCCATATTTCTTGACTGGTCTTTTCATGAGACTTTTTTCCAAACATATTATTTTCGATTTCCATAATCACTTTTGAAACAAAACTCACACACACTTCATGATAAACAATAACCCTAAGATTACCATTAGATATATAACTGGTTGGAGTGAATGATTGTATGTCAATATATGATTTCCTATATATTTTCAGATATCAATTCAATCCATTATTTAAAGTGAAACCAGTTATAATATTTATTCACAGTATGGTCTATTCATGCATTATCTCTATATTCATAGACACAGGGTACACCACTTTGTACCCCCAATACTAATTTATATGTCTTCAAATATTGCTCCCAGTAATCGTGGAAGAAATACTCATGTCTTATGATCTACATATACATTTGATCACAATATTTTTCTGGGCACAAAATGCAAAAATCACACTTATGATTGTACCAAATACTAAATGGAAAGTGAACATGGATTACTAAAACGATAAATGTCCTGGTTGCCTAATGCTTTCAAATGTCATTCCTATTGGTGACGACATATTTGTTTCTTCCTAAGATTATGTATTCAATCTCAACCCTATTGAAAATGTCTAATCCTATCACTCACTGTATAATTGCCTAATTTCGTAAGGTCTGTATTGATATTTTCCTTTCTACATATTTTCCCCAGTTAATCATTGTGAATGACTCTTCACATGTGCTGAAATTTACATTCACTCTATAACCAAAACACTATTGCTACAGAACTTTTGCTCCATGTCCTATACTCACTCTATTTCCTAAACCTACTGACTACCTTCCTAATCCCACCGACTATCTCAATTTGAGTGGATGTTCTCTTCTAAAATCAATCTTCCAAGGTGTAAGGTCCTATGCCATTGATTATCGATTTATCTGAGACATCTGTGCAGAACGTAATTATAAGCTAAGTATCCCAATCAAGGGCCTAATGCCCTTCTGGGCTTCAAATCTTACCTAGATTTCTGTTTCCATACTTATATTTCACCTCTATAATCTTATAAATATCGCAGGTTCCCAATACTATTAATCATCCTTCGCAATGATTCGTAACCCAAATCAAACATGTTATTAACCCTAACCATACACTCTTCCCTCAATCTAACTTTGCAGAAGAGCAGGGACAGAGTTCGTCTTACAATGCAGGAATGTAGGGTATCTTCCTCCTGCTGAGAACCTCAAATGTCCATGCAAATTTGATCCCTGGAGAAGATGTAGGCATCTATGAAGGACCTGAGAGAGCAAATGTCATCTTCCATCGCAAACAACCTTTCCAGGATGAAGGGTTGTGTCTGAATAAGCCTCTCTCTTGTTAATGTACACAAGATAGACCAAACCAGGCATGTGTGGAGAGCTGTTCCTGGGTGCCTATGGTTGATATACCATTCTAACTTGTAAAAGTGTCACAGGAAGTAAGGGCAGCCTCCATCTCATAGGACAAAGTGGTTGCCAAGGCAATGACCTCAAAGAATTCCTGAAGGAAGTAATCTCACCTCACTTCCTTGGTGATGGAACTCTCTGAACTTGGAATCCGGGAAGCCAGGCACCCAGAGCCAGTCTCAGTCCCAGTCCCAGTGGTCTTATTTTTTGGATTTACCAAGGACAGAGTCAGTCTTTCTTGGTACCTACTGAGGTGAGGATGAACAAATGTCAGGAAAGCTCTGAAGAGGGGCCTTTCCTGAGACAGCAGGTAGTGGCTCACCGCTGGCTAGTGACAACTTCACAGATTTGGCCAACGAGACCATATGTGACACAGGACAGGCGATTTCATCAGAACATAGTTTGGCCCACCAGTCAGAAGACACTCCCAATAGTCACAGACCTACTTGGGGAAGGAGCTTCCCTTGTGTGTGTGGGTGTGGGTTTGAGATTTTGTCTCATGTTCTGAGAATAGGTAGGAAAGGCGGTTTGTTTGGTTTGGAGTGAACTGTTTCTGGTAAGTCGTTTGACAAGGCCAGTGTTTCTTTGTCTGTGTATCCCACTGTGTCCGTGGTTTTAGATATTAGAAAAGAGAATGAATCATTGGATGTGTCCTGTCTAGACTCAACTTGCCCAATTTATGAATGGACTGCGGCTTGACTTATGGGTGGACAACTCCAACAATCTTCCTAAGTTCCTCTTTTCTTCCTGAATTCTGGCCACTCTCCAGAATAGGCTCATGGTTTTTTGTCCAAAATATGTACCACCTCCAAGCTCTGTGACATGGCCATGTACTGGATAGCTGAAAGAAATGGGAGCATCTCAGAAAACTCAGATATTAGTTTGACCAGGAAATTCTAAGTGAAGAAACCCTTCTTTGGGCCTTTTGCTCACCAATTGTTCTGATGCCCTGAATGTCAGGAAGGTCTTTGCCTCAGGCCACACCATTGTAGAGCCTAAAGAAACAGTTTTCAAATGGAAATGAAAGGGCATCACCTGTGGCTCTTTGCTTAATTGCTTTGGAAAGGGATGTGTCTGAATCAGCCTTTTGGCCCTGTGTGAGACTGTGGCTTAGATTCTCAGCACCTGATGGATCTAAAGAAGGATCCCATGTGTGCATCCAAAACCAAAATGGACAAAAGAGCAGTCAGTGTGGATGAAGTCTCTCGCATTCCTCTGTAAGGTTCCTGTCATCCATCATGTGAGAATAGTGATAATTTGGTTCAAATGTGTTCCTCAAAACCCTGCAGAGGCTAGCCCATAAGTGCTTGGTTTTTCTCAAGACTCCAATTCACATAAAGAATCTAAAACACACAGTCAGTAGGCCTCAAATTGGAGAAGCAGTGCCATATTAATGGCAGGCCTATTTGATCACTCTTGGTTCACTGGAAGGATGTCCTGGCCACCCTTATTTTAGGCAAATGAGGGGCAAGGGAGGTTATATTGGACACTGTCTTGGGCTGCACCCCTCATGGAAACCTCCAGCCAGAGATTATGATGATTGTGTAAATGGAAGAAGATGAGTGCCATGTGGAAGTGTTTTGGATTTAATTGTGGATATTTGTGTGACACTTGGAAGACATAACAAGGTCTACCTGGGCTTGAACTCTGGTGTGATTCCCCTTATAGACTGAGTTCAGGAACTGATCTCAGAGAAGTATTGCCATGTATTGTGCTGTGATTTAAGAGGCGATGTATGAGAGTCACCCTTGGAAACTGAGATCTAGCCCCAGAGTGGCTTTCCACAGAGCACTGGGAATTTCAGCCAAGATAACACATGATTTCATTCGAAAGACTTGGCAGACATAGTTGAGAGTGAAAACACACATGGACCTCATATTGTAGACCTTAATGGGCCTGGCTTAATGTGACCTTTTGGCCATTCTTTGGGAAGCCTTGCCTGTGAGGGTTCTCCAGAGCTTTCATTGAAATAATCTTGCTCACCATTTACTGGTTCCTGAATGAATTGAAACCCACAGTGCCTCCAACTTTATCCTTGAAAAATGTCTAAATAAATACCATGAAATTTTTGAAATTCCCATGACCAGGTGGCACTGGAGAATCTTGGGATGTCCTGTTGCTGATCATGGATGTACCAGACAGTGCCTTGCTTGACTGGGTTTTATGAAAATTGTGTAGAACAGAGGTGCCAGAAAGTTGCAGCCTGCTGAGAAGTGGGCCTAGAGCTGTGGTGGGCAGGAGTGTGATAAAACATCTGTGTTGGAGCAATGTGGATCTTCCATTGACTTCCAAATGGCTTGTGGATTACATGAAGCAGCCAGCAGACCATTGTAATTAAAGGCATCTTGTTATATGGAGAGGATTCAGGGCAATGTTCAGAATCAGGTTGCTATGGACAAGGATGCAATGTGGCAAGCTTTGAGGGATAGAAGCATGGTGGTGCGGTGCGTTTCTTCGGCAGACTCTGAACCACCACACATGACAGAACTCCCTCCAGCCCTGTGTCCTCAGTTGAACTCCTTGAATTTCATGAAGCAAATACCAAACTCCCAGTTCAGCAGCAAAACCCCACAAAAAAGTGAGGAGGAACCAACATGGCTTCACAGTCCAACGGGGGAGACACTTAGCCCCCAGAGGCCACCAGTTTACCTAAAAGAAGAAATCAACACTGCTACCTCATGTTCATTGGAAAATAAGATACCATGTCCTCCACATCACATAGAGGCAGACCCAGCTTTGATGGTCTCACTACAAAGGAAGCCAATTCTCCTGACAACAACATATTTTTTCACGTTCCCAAACTCAGAGGCAGTTGCTCTAAAAGTTTTAGGCCAGCAGAGCTCCATGTTTGTGGAGTGTTTACCCTGTCCCTTACTTTTGGAAACTCCCTCTACAACCTCCAAGGTTGTGAACTCCTGAGCATTTTCCATTCCAGATATGTATTCACTGATTTTCTATCTATTCTCCTCTAACTGTGTCTTACTTGGGGTGAAGGTAATTTCAAGGCATTGTTCTGGATGAGAGTGGGAGGATATTTGTGTAGCATATATTTGCATACAAATTGGATTCAATTTCCAATTTTCCTTTTGAAATACTGAATCCCTGACACTAACCCATACATACTAGAGTCAGACAACTCATCCTAATATGATAGAGAAAAATAACACAAACCTATAGAAATACAAGCAGTTCATTGGAGGCATGTTGTATAGTTGGACTTGCATTTGCATTATACAAGGTAGGAGTTATAAATCTAGTCAATGTTTAATAGAAAAAGATCTCCATGTGTTTTTTAAAGTTAACAAATATGAGAATTCATGTTTCCCTTTCTCTTTAGCCTATTCACACTTGTAATATTTATATGCATATATAGAATCCTACCAGGTATCACACGTACATCTTTTGTGAGGTGGCTGACTTGGCAGATACAAATTGTGAGAAGAGATCACTCCTCCTAAATGCTGTTGGAACTGAAAATTCAACCTATAAGGAGCGTCCTAGTAGAACAACATTATACGTAAACTCATGTTCAGTAAAATAAATATTTTTGCATCTGTGGATGATATATATTTACTGATGAATTTCGATTGGCATTTATATTGCTACTTTTTAATGTCTGTGAGTGTTTTGTGTGTGTGTTTGTGTGTGTGTGTGTGTACACTCTCCAGATTTTTCAAAATATGAAATATATGTGTCAAATATACACTCTCTAAATTCATTTATGTTCATGTATGTGGATTTTTAATCAACTTTTCACAAGATTATTCTTGTGAAAAGTTGATTAAAAATATTCAGAAATATTCATCCACCTGAAATACATATTTGTTTCCTAGTACTGAAAACTAACTTCAGGGAATGATGCATACAAATCCTAATTATTCTACAGTAACTGACCCAGTCTAACATCAATGCAAGTAGATTCCAATGGGACATGATATGTAATTCTTTATTCATTTGTATTCGACACTTTTACATTATTATTTCTTCAGTTTTTGCACATCATAGGATATACATTTCATCCACAAGTTCACAAATTTGTAGGCATTTGTTTCAAATTTAATCACTTTTTGCTTCAGAACACATGTATTGTCAAGGTTTCTTTACTGGTATTTTCATGAGTCTTCTTTCCAAACACATTATTTCCATAGTCACTTTTGAAGCAAAACTCACACACTCTTCATGATAAACCAAAACACGAATATTACCATTAGATGTATAACTGCTTGGAATGAATGATTGTATATCAATATACGATTTCCTGTGATTTTTCAGATATTAGATCAATTCATTTTTTAAAGTTGAAAAAAGTTATATTATTCATTCACATTATGGTCTATTCATTCTTTATCTCTATATTCATAGACACAGGGTACACCTCTTTGTACCCCCGATTCTAATTTTACATCTTCAATATATTGCTTGCAGAAATGTTGGAAGACATACTCATGTCACCTGATGTACATATACATTTTATCAAAGTAATATTCTGGACAAAAAAATGTAAAGGTCACATTTATGATTGTACCAAAGCCTAAATGTAAAGTGTACATGAATTACTAAAAACATCCATGTCCAGGTTGCCTAATGCTGTCAATTGTCAATCCTATTGGTGACTACATATTTGTTTCTTCCTAATTTATATATTCAAACTCAACCCTGTTGGAAATGTCTAATCCTATCACTCACTTTATACTTTGCCTGATTTCATAATGTTTCTATTGATATCTGCTTTTCAACAAATTTTCCCAAGTTGATCCTAGTGACTGACACTTCATATGTGCTGACATTTACATTCACTCTATAATCGAAACCCTATTGCTAAAGAACTTTTGGTCCAAATCCTATACTCACTCTTCTTTCTAAACCTACCGACTATCTTCCTAATCCTACCGACTATCCCTTTTTGACTGGATGTTCTCTTCTACATTCAATAAAATGTCCTATGCCATTGTATATCGAATTATCTGAGACAATTTTGCAGAGCATAATTCAAAGCTAAGTATCCCAATCAAGGGCCCAATGTCCTTCTGGGCTTCAAATCATACCTAGATTTCTGTTTTCATACTTATATTTCACCTCTATATTCTTGTAAATATCGCAGGTTCCCAATAGCATTATTCATCGCACAGAATGATTCGTAACCCAAATCAAACCTGTTATTAACCCTAAACATACTCTGTTCCCTCAATCTCATTTTACAGAAGAGCAGGGACAGAGTGGTTTTTACAATACAGGAAACTTGGGGACCTTCCACCTGCTGAGAACTTCAAAGGTCCATGCAGAAATGATACCTGGAGAAGTTGTAGGCAGGTATGAAGGACCTGAGAGAGCAAAAGTCATCTTCCAATGCAAACAACCTGGTCAGGATGAAGGGATATGTATGAATCAGCCTCTCTCTTCTTATTGTAGAGAAGATGGACCAAACCAGGCCTGTGTGGAGAGCTGTTCTTGGGTGCCAATGGTTGATATACCATACTACCTTGTGAAAGTGTCACAGGAAGTAGGGGAAGGCTCCATCTCATGGGACCTTTGGAAGCAACTGTTAGGACAAAGTCGTTGCCAAGGCAGTGACCTCATTCAGTTCCAAAGAAAGTGACATACCTCATTTCCTTGGTGATGGAACTGTCTGAACTTGGTATCCAAAAAGCCAGGCACCAACAGGCAGTCCCAGTCCCAGTCCCAGTGGGCTCACTTGTTTGGATTTACCAAGGACAGAGTCAGTTTTCTTGGTACCTAATGATGTGAGGATGGCCAAATGCCAGGAAAGCTCTGAAGATGGACCTTTCCTGAGAAAGCAGATAGTGGTTCACCACTGGCTCCTGACAACTTCACAGAGTTGGCCAAGGAAACCAGATCTGAGAGAAGACAGACCATTTCAGGGTAACATAGTATGGCCCACCAGTCAGAGGACACTCTGGATAGTCACAGACCTACTTGGGTGAAGGAGGTGCCTTTGTGGGAGTGTGTGTGGGTTTATTGTTTTGTCTCATGTTCTGAGAATAGATGGGAAAGGCGGTTTGGTTTGGAGTGGACAGTTTCTAGTAAGTTGTTTCACAAGGTGAGTGTTTCTATGTCTGTGTATCCCACTGTGTCCATTGTTGTAGACATTGGAAAAGAGAATGCATTAATGGATGTGTCCTGTCAAGTGTAAATCTTCCCATATTTCAACCTGCCCAATATATGAATGGAGTGCAGCTTGTCTTGTCGATGTGCAACACCTGCTATCTTTCTAAGTTGCTGTTTTCTTCCTGAATTCTGTCCACTCTCTAGAATAGGCTCATGGATTTATGTTCAAAATATGTACCACCTCCAACTCTGTGACATGGCCATGTACTGGATAGCTGAAGAGAATTGCGAGCATCTCAGAAAACTCAGATATCAGTGTGACCAGGAAAGTCTCAGTGGAGAAACCCTGCTTTGGGCCTTTTGCTTACTTATTGTTGTTTTTCACTGAATGTCAGGAAGTTCTTTGCCTCAATCCACCCCTTTGTGAAGCCTGAAGTAAACAGTTTTCAAATGGAAATGAATGGCATCACCTGTGGCTCTTTGCTTAATTGCTTTGGGAAGGGATGTGTCTGAATTAGTCTCTTGGCCATGTGTGTGGCTTTGAGTTAGATTCTCAGCACCTGATGCATCTAAAGAATGATCCCATGTGTGCATCCAAAACCATAATGGCAAAAAAATCATTCATTATGGATGAAGTCTCTTGCCTTCCTCTGTTAGGTTCCTGAACTCCATCAAGTGAGAATAGGGATTCTTTGGGTCAAATGAGTTCTTCAATTCCCTGCAGAGGTGCTTGGGTTTTCGAGTAACTCCAAATCACATAAGAAATTGATACCTGAAATCAGTAGGCCTCAAATTGGAGAAACACAGAAGTATTAACGGCAGGCTTATTTGATCACTCCTGGTTCACAGAAACGGTGTCCAGGCCACCCTGACTTTAGGCAAATGAGGAAAAAGCGAGCTGATTTTGGACACTGTCTTGGCTTTTCTCATGACTCCAATTCACATAAAGAATCTACACCCCACAGTCAGAGAGCCTCAAATTGGATAAGCGGAGCAGTATTAAGGGCAGGCCTATTTGATCACTCCAGGTTCACAGGAAGGGTGCCCAGGCCACGCTGAAGTTAGGCAAAAGAGGTGCAAGAAGCTTATTTTGGACATTTTCTTGGGCTGCACAACTCATGGAAAACTCCAGGAAGAGGTTATGATTAGTGTCTATATGGAAGAAGAATAGGGCCATGAGGGAGTATTCTGGTTTTAATTGTTTTCATTTGAGTAGCGGTTGGAAGAGTTGTCTGGGTCCACCTGGACTTGAACTCTGGTGTGATTCTCCTTATAGACTGAGTTCTGGAACTGACCTGAGAGAAGTATTGCCAAGAATTGTGTTGGGATTTTAGAAGGCCAGGCATGAAGTTGCCATTGGAACCTGAGATCTAGGCACAGGTTGGCTTTCCACAGAACACTGCGAATCTCAGCCAGGATATTACATGATTTTATTCTGAAAGACTTGGCATGCATTATAGAGATTCAAAACCCACATGGACCTCGCTTTATAGACCTCAATTGGCCTCGCTTCATGTGACTTTTTGGCCACTCATTGGGTAGCCTTGCTTGTGAGAGTACTCCAGAGCTTTGCCTGAAATTACTTTCCTAACCCTTTAAGGGTTCCTGAATGAATTGAAACCCACAGTGCCTCCAACTTCATCCATGAAAAATTGCTAGATAATTACCATGAAATTTTTAAAATTCCCATGACCAGATGTCACTGGAGAACCTTTGATGTCCTGTTGATGATCATGAATATACCAGACAGGGCCTTGATTGACTGGGTTTCATGAAAATGGTGTAGAACAGAGATGCTAGTAAGTTGGAGCCTGGTGAGTAGTGGGCCTAGAGAAGTGTTATGCAAGTGAGTGATAAAACATCTGTGGTGGGGCCATGTGGATCTTCCATTGGCTTCCAAATGGCTTGAGACTGACATGGTGCAGCCATCAGACCCATATACGTAAAGGCATATTTTTATATGGAGAGGTTTTAGGGCAATGTTCAGAATCATGTTGCTATTGTCAAGGGGGCAAGCTACGTGGGATAGAACCCTGGTTGGTGCATTCTCCTGGAGACCATGCCCACCACAGCTGACAGAACTCCCTTCAGCACTGTCTCCCATTTGAACTCATTGTATTTCATGAAGCAAATACCAAACTCCCAGTGCAGCAGCAAAAAACACGACGATAATTGGAGGATGACCAAGTTGTGTCACAGTCCACACGGGGAGACACTTAGCCCTCAGTGGCCACAGTTTACCTACAAAGAGAGAATTCAGCACTGCTGCCTCATTTTTATTGGAAAATAAATAACCATGTCCTCCAGGTCACATAGAAGCAGATCGAGCTTTGATTGTCTCACTACAAATAAAGCTAAAGATAATGAAAACAACATATATTTTAAGTGCCCAACCTGAAAGGCAGGTTCTCAAAAAGTCTTTAGGCCAGCAGAGCTCCATGTTTGTGGAGTGTTTACCCTGTCCCTTACTTTTGGAAACTCCTCTACCACCTCCAAAGATGTGAAATCTGGAGCATTTTCCATTCCTGATAGGTATTCACAGATTTTCTAACTCTTCTCCTCTAATTGTGTCTTACTTGGGGCGAAGGTAATGTCAAGGCATTGTTCTGGAGGAGAGTGGGAAGAATTTTCTGTAGCATATATTTGCATACACATTGGATTCAGTTTTTTATTTTCCATTCAAAATACTGAATCCCTGACTCTAACCCATACCCGACCAGACTCTGACTACTAATTCTAATATGATGGCGAAAACTAACCCAAACAGAATAGAAATACAAGCAGTTCAGAGTAGGCCTGGTGTATTGTTGGACTTGCCTTTTGCATGATACAGAGTTGGAGTCATGAATCTAGTCGATTTGTTGTTGAAATAGTTGTCCATGTATTTTTAAGGTTAACAAATATGTGAATTCCTGTCTCCCTTTCTCTGTACTCTTATATGCACATATAGATTCCTACCTGGTACCACACGTACATTCTTGTGATGTGGCTGACTTGGCAGATACAAATTGTTAGAAGAGATCACTCCTACTAAACTTGTTGGAATTGGATATTCAACCTATGGGTGAGCTTGCTAGTTGAAGAGCATTATACAAAAATCCATGTTCAGTAAAATTAATATTTTTAGATCTCTGGATGATGCATATTTTATAATGAATTTTGATTGACATATATATTGCTACTTTTTGTCTGTGTGTGTGTTTTGTATATATATATATATATATATATATATATATATATATATATATATATATACACTCTCCAGATTTTTCAAAATATGAAATATATGTGTCTTATATACACTACCTAAATTCATTCATGTTTATGTATGTGGATTTATATTCAACTATTCACAAGATTATTCTGAGAAATATTCATCCACCTGAAATTTGCCTAATGATCTCAAATGTCAATCCTATTTGTGACTACATATTTGTTTCTTCCTAAGATTATATATGTAAACTCAACCCTGTTCAAAATATCTAATCCTATCACTCACTTTATACTTTGCCTGTTTTCGTAATGTCTCTATTGATATCTGCTTTCCTACATATTTTCCCCAGTTCATCATTGTGACTGACTCTTCACCTGTGCTGACATTTACATTCACTCTCTAATCGAAACCCTATTGCTAAAGAACTTTTTTTTCCAATTCCTATACTCACCCTTATTCCTAAAAGTACTGACTATCTTCCTAATGCTATAGACTATCCCTTTTTGACTGGATGTTCTCTTCTACATTCAATCATCCAAGTAAATGTGGGGCGAGCTTCAGAGGAGGAGACAACCAACAGACTATCTCATGCAACATCAAAGGGTTTTTTTGGTGTCCAGCATGCTGGGGCTCAGAGATCACTTGAATCGAGCAGATAGCCCTGAGAATAGCTTAAGTAGACCTTATATACTTTCCCTGGAGAGGGCAGGGAGGGAATTTTATTGATGGGTCAGGGCGAGTGGGTGGTTTGCGTGCAACTGGGTGAGGGAGTACATTCTGCAGTTGCGCAGTTGGGGACAGAACATTCTGGGAACAAGAGTTGCAAGCATTTCTCAAGATTTCAACAGTGTTTTGTTAAGCATACAGAAAAATAAGAAGTGACAAGTACCTATTTTATTAACCTTTAATTCCCCACTTCCTCTTCTGGCTACTTTTAATCATAAAAATGATCATTGGAGGGTGTCACATTCTATGTCTGCTAGTGGGGTATTACCATAAGTTTAACTCGTCCAATTTGAGCCTGGAGAAAAGAAATTACACGGTTGAGCAAACAGGGTTTTATAGTTAGCAATAATATGAGGATTATTATTGGACCTGCCAGGTTGATAAAAACGTAGTTAACCAGGAGGAGTGTGTGAACCAAGACTCAAGCCACCCTTTTTGGGCCTCTCTCTCTTGTTGATGCTCTTCAAGGTGTCTTTTAAATTTACTCATAGATTTTATTACAACTCCAGTATGGTCAGCATAAAAACAACATTCTTTCCTCAATGCATCACAAAGGCCCCCTTCTCTAATAAAGAGGAGGTCCAACCCTCAACTGTTCTGTAAAACAACTTCAGAGAGAGAGGTTAAAGATTCATGCAAAGCTCTGATGGGGGTTTCTAATATCTTAGTTTTGCTCTATTGCTGCTTCTAATTGGGTCATTTGTTGTGTCCCATGGACAATGGCAGT
Organism: Callospermophilus lateralis; assembly: GCF_048772815.1. NCBI lineage: Eukaryota > Metazoa > Chordata > Mammalia > Rodentia > Sciuridae > Callospermophilus > Callospermophilus lateralis. The sequence goes on along the minus strand of NW_027514351.1, from coordinate 1,167,863 downwards.
GGCTCCTGTGCCCACCCGTGCAGCAACTCCTATTCATAATAGGATGGCTAAAGTGAGCGATACATGTTCCCAGTGGAACCGGTTGTATGCCCCCCCATTTGATCTTCAAACGAACCTGCATCATGATAGAGCACTCTGGGAAACATCTGCACCATTTCAAAATTAATCCCATCTGTTGACCATTTCATGAAAACATAAACAATGTTTAAGTATATAGAATTATGCTGTTGTAGGGACAGACAAGGCAAGGCACCTAAGGCACTGAAGACAGGGAAACAGTCCTATTTTGTTGCAACCGGATTCAGAGGGCATTGCTTCTGTTGTAATCAATTAATCCCCTGAAACTCAAGTTTAGGTAGTTTCAGAATTTTGTACCCAGCATATAAGGATGGGGCTCAGAAGTTTACAGTCTGCAGAAGTTCAAAAAAGCAGTATTTGTTTCTGATTTTTCCTCTGTTCTGGGCAAGTTAAATTTTCAAGGACACATGGGAGGGGGAGAGCTTTTTATTCCCTTTCTTATTTTCCCCCTGCCAGCTGTTACAACGGAGCCCATTTGGTAATTTCTTTATCTTAGAAATGTAGCCATTTCTGTGAAGCCCCAGCTGAAGGCCAGAGGCCTTGTTCACATATTTTGTGAAAAACAAGTTAGGGGTTGTCTAGCTTAGAAGTACTGAGTTTTTTAACCAGTGGCCAAGTAGAACAGGGCAATACAAAAAGAGAAAGTTTATCTACATTGAACTCTTTATAGAAACTCTATGCTGAAAGTTCTAAATTCAGCCATGGTGAAGACTTCTGGAGAAGGACATTTAAGACTTTTCTGTGGGCCTGGTACAGAGGGGGAATACGGGGAAGGTGGGGCTGAGAGAAGCTCTGAGGATCTGAGAATGAGGAAAAAGAGAGATGTAAAAAAATAATTGGATAGGGGTTTGGGAATTTCCTAGCAACAAAACTTCAGCAGTAGAACAGGTAGAGCAGAGCAGAAAACGGGAGTGAGTATCCCAAAATTCTGTGAGGGACTTTAAATTTTAGTAACCTGTTTTCAGTGATGACAAAGCAACTTTAATGGCCATTTATATTACATCTTGGATAAGGGTCTGAGAGCTCTCCTCAGCTCGTTTGAGCTTTGGGTTAGCTGGAAAGAGGACCTGGTGGGACCCGGTGAGGGCACTGACAGGAGAAGAGAGGAATGAGTCGGTGGAGGGGTACCTCAGTACCTGCTACCTCACTAGTGGGCAATTGTCTGAGAACTGGTGGAGGTTTGGGTTTCTGATCTAGTAATTGGAGGGGAGAAATCAGGTTGCTGAGGTGGGAGTGACAGCAGAGAGTCTGGAGCAGAAGGCTGAGGATAAAAATCTATTGGAGAAGCATAGTTCAGGATGTGAGTGAAGGAGGGAAAAGGCTTCCACATAGGGGAATCTCCTTTCACCCTTTTGAGCACTTGCAGAAGTTAAAAAGGTCACGCAAAATTTGAGGATCTAGAGACCCCTCTGGGGGCCATCCTTTTTCTGTTTTCTACTTGGTAATATGGCCAATGCTGTGTACTGAATTTGATGAAGTATTGGGGTTCCATCAGGCAGCCCCTGTATGATCACATCTCCATGAAATACAGAAGAAGTCGGCTTTTCCCGCACACAGCCGTTACTGTTTGTGGCTTTGATAGTTTGCCGGGCAAACATAGTAATCTAGGCTAGCCAACCGCATCTGGCTCGCGTGTCCCTACATCCATAAAGTTTGTTTCCATTATCTATGGTACGGAAGGGATTTAATGGTATTTTAGTGGGATTTTCTTCATCAGGGATATCCCAATAAAAAAGACCTATGGCCAGCTGACAAATGTCTGGGTGGAGAGATGGCCACCAGGTCCCTAAGGGGGCTGTATGCGAGATAGATTATACTCTTTTCCAGTAGGATTTGTGATCAGCCATCGCTGCTTAACAGGCTGATGAGGGTTAGGACTACTTGTGGCCAAGGGGAGAGTATATAACCTTATCCACATGGCGAATACACAATTTGAAACTGTTACCAGTCTTTTCCAGTTTCCAGAAAGATTCTGGACAAGGAGCAGGCTTGAGATGAGAGGCATGGATCCAGGAAGTGATTCTGTATACCTTTACCACTGTAGGTGTTATAAGTAACACCTGGTATGGTCCTTTTCAGCAGGGTTCCAGGGATGACACCTGATGTCATCTTACATACATGAAGTCTCTTATTTGATATGGATGTGGAATCCCCTGGTACACAGTTTGGTAGGCAGTGGCCAGCTATTTTCACAGGTATCACTGAGTTCTTTCAAGAGCTTTAAGTCTGTCAACCAAGAGGGTGTGAAATGGATCCTTAGGTCTTACAGTTGGGCTTAGGACCCTTACTGGATGAGGGCCACCATAGAGAATTTCTCAGGGGGTAAGGCTACTCAAAGAAACAGAAGGATTTTTTCTTGCATGAAACATTGCATAAGTCAGGAGCATAGTCCAATCTTTTATGCTGGTCTCTAAGCTTAATTTCGTTAAGGTCTCTTTAATTGTTCTATTCATTCTTTCTACTTGTCCTGAACTCTGGGGTCTATAAGCACAATATAACTTCCAATTAATCCCAGGTTCCTGGCTAACCCCTGACTTACCTGGGCCATGAACATCGGTCCATTATCAGATCCTATTACCGGCTTAGCTTCCTCCAATGGTAGAGAGGCTTAGTCAGAAGCAGGGGAATCACTTAGAGTGTGTTGTGTGTTAGGGGACGAGGGCAGTGGATAAGGAGGGGAAGAAGAGTCCAGTAGAGTCAAATCTTGTGACTCAGGGAGAACAGAGGGTGGAGGAGGTGGAAGAGGTGAGGGTTTGAGAGATCATGGGGGAAGGAGTATGAGCAGAGGCATGGGCAAGGAAAGGCTTCACCCATGGTGGAGGAGATTTGCAGAGGTTGGCAAAGTTAAGATATATGGCTGTTGATCAGGATGGCTATGTGGCCCTGGCTGAAAGACAATATCTCTGACTTTTTAAATTAGTGGGAAGTAGAAAGATATTTCTAGGGGCCATACGACTCCAAAATGGGCCATTCTGAGGCACAGAGAGTCTGCCAGGTCTAGCGTTTTACTAAAAAAAGAAAGATACTGAGCCCTTAAGCAGACTTTGGTTCAGTGATCAAGGGTCAGGGACAGAGCCATTGAAGTGCTCTGTCCCATAATGAAAGGTACACAAACAGTAAAAGCAAAGTCACATGACACAGATAAGACAAGACCATGAACACAGGCAATGGACGTCCAACACTGAGACCAGGAATGCGTAGCCGGCAAAACCCGATAGGATGGCAATACCTAATCTAAAACAAAATATCACTGAGTCGATGAAGCAATTGTTCCTTGATTCTCCGAGTCCTCTGCGGGGTCCCCCATGGAGGTGCCCTATGTCTCTGTGACACGTCTCTCAGCCACCGTCGGAGAGACCCCAGGCTCTTCATCTCCAGCAATTTTGCCAAGCCCTAACATGACACCTGAAACCAGAAAGAGGCGCCTTACTTGCTCCGAGAGGAGCCCGTTGGGGGTCTCTCATCCGCCACTGCCAGAACTCGGTGGAACCTCAATATGTAAAGGTCAGGCGAGTGTCGGAGGAAGAGACTACCAAGAGACTGTCTCATGCAACAGCAAAGGGTTTTTTTTGGGTCCAGCTTGCTGGGGCTCACAGCTAACTTAAATAGATCAGAGAGCTCTGAGAACAGCTTATGCAGAGCTTACATACATTTCTTGGAGAGGGAAGGGAGGGAAGTTTACTGATGTGTAAGGGTGAGTGGGCGGTTCGCGTGACACCGAGTGAGGCAGTACATTCTGCAGTTTGGCAGTTGGGAACAGTACATTCTAGAACAAGATTAGCAAACATTTCTCAAGATTTCAACAGTGTTTTGTTAAGCATACAGAAAAACAGGAAATTACAAGTACCTATTTTATTAACCTTTCACTACCGACTATCCCTTTTTGACTGGATGTTCCTTCTACATTAATTCATGCAAGGTACAAGGACCTATGCCATTGTATATCGATTTATCTGAGACATCTCTGCAGAACGTAATTCAATGCTGCGTATCCCAATCAAGGGCCCAATGCCCTTCTGGCCTTCAAATCATACTTAGATTTCTTTTTTCATACATATATTACACCTATATATTCTTATACACATAGCAAGTTCCCAATACCATTATTCATCCAGCACAATGATTTCTAACCCAAATCAAACATGTTTTTAACCATAATCATACACTGTTCCTTCAATCTAACTTTATAGAAGAGCAGGGAAAGAGTTGATTTTACAATAAAGAAATGTAGGGAAACTTCCACCTGCTGAGAACCTCAAAGGCCCATGCAGAAATGATCCCTGGAGAAGATGTAGGCAGCTATGAAGGACCTGAGAAAGCAAAAGTCATCTTCCATGGCAAACAACCCGGTCAGGATAAAAGGTTGTGTCTGAATTAGATTCTCTTCTTAATGTAGAGAACATGGACCAAAACAGGCCTGTGTGGAGATCTATTCCTGGGTGCCTATGGTTGATATACCATTCTAACTTGTGAAAGTGTCACAGGAAGTAGGGGCAGCCTCAATCTCATGGGACCCTTGGAAGCAACAGTTAAGACAAAGTGGTTGCCAAGACAGGGACCTCATTCAGTTCAGGAAGGAAATGACCTCACCTCACTTCCTTGGTGATGGAACTTTCTGAACTTTGGATCCAGGAAGCCAGGCACACAGAGCCAGTCCCAGTCCCCATCCCTGTGGTCTCACTTATTTGAATTTACCAAGGACAGTCAGTCTTTCTTGGTACCTTCAGACGTGAGAAGAACAAATGCCAGGAAAGCTCGGAAGCGTTGCTTTTCTTGAGAAAGCAGTTAGTGGCTCACCGTTGGCTCCTGAGAAGTTCACAGAGTTTGCCAAGGAGACCAGATCTGAGACAGGACAGGCTATTTTGGGGGAACATATTATGGCCTACAAGTCAGAGGACACTCCGGATAGTCAAAGACCTACTTGGGGGAAGAAGGTGCCTTTGTGGGTGTGGTTGTGGGTTTGTGGTTTTGTCTCATTCTCTGAGAATAGGTAGGAAAGTCAGTTTGTTTCGTTGGAAGTGGACTGTTTCTAGTAAGTCGTTTAACATGGCGAGTGTTTCTCTGTCTGTGTATCTCACTGTGTCCGTGGTTGTAGACATTAGAAAAGAGAATTCATGAATGGATGTGTCTTGTCGAGTAGAAAGCTTCTCAGCATTCATATTGCCCCATTTATGAATGGACTGTAGCTTGCCTTATTGATGTGCAACACCTGCTATCTTCCTAAGTTCCTGTTTTCTTCCTGAATTCCGGCCAATGTCAAGAATAGGCCTATGGGTTTGTGTCCAAGATCTTTACCACCTCAAAGCTCTGTGACATAACAATGTACTGGATAGCTGTAGGGAATGGGGAGCATCTCAGAAAACTCAGATATCAGTGTGACCAGGAAAGTCTCAGTGGAGAAACCCTGCTTTGGGCCTTTTACTTACCAATTGTTCTGTTGCCCTGAATGTCAGGAAGGTCTTTGCCTCTGGCCACCCCTTTTTGAAGCCTGAAGAAAACAGTTTTCAAAGGGAAATGATTGGGCATACCTGTGGCTCTTTTCTTAAGTGCTTTGAAAAGGGATGTGTATGAATCAGCCCCCTGGCCCTGTGTGTGGCTGTGACTTAGATTCTCAGCACCTGATGGATCTAAAGAAAGTTCCCATGTTTGCATCCAAATGAAAAATGGCCAAAAGAGCAGTCATTGGGATGAAGTCTCTTGACTTTCTCTGTAAGGTTCCTGAACTCCATCAAGTGAAAATAGGGATCCTTTGGGTCAAATGAGTTCTTCAAAACCTACAGAGGCTAGCCCATAGGTGTTTGGTTTTATCATGACTAAAATTCACATAAAGAATCTAAACCCCACAGTCAGTAGGCCTCAAATTGGAGAATTGGAGCGGTATTAATGGCAGGCCTATTTGATCACTCCTGGTTCACAGGATGGGTGTCCAGGCCACCTTGACTTTAGGCAAATGAGGGTCAAAGTAGCTTATTTTGGACACTGTCTTGGTCTGCGCCCCTCATTTAAACATCCAGCCAAATTATGATGAGTGTCAATATGGAAGAAGATGAGGGCCATATGGGAGTGTTCTTGTTTTAATTGTGGTAATTTGTGTGGTAGTTGGAAGAGATGACTGGGATCACCTGGGCTTGAACTCTGGTGTGATTCCCCTTAAAGAATGAGTTCTGGATCTGACCTCAGAGAAGTATTGCCGTGAATTCTCTTGGGATTTTACTAGGCCACGCGTGAGAATCGCCTTTGGAAACTGAGATCTAGGCCCAGGATGGCTTTCCACGGAGCTCGCGGATTCTGAGCCAGGATATCACATGATTTACTTCTTGAAGACTTGGCAGCCCTAGTTGAGAGTCCAAACACATATGGACCTCACATTGTAGACCACAATGTGTCTGGATTCATGTGACCTTTTTGCCAGTCTTTTGGAAGGCTTTTCTGTGAGTGTTCTCCAGAGCTTTCATTGAAATGAGCTTCCTCACCATTTAATGGTTCCTGAATTAATTGAAACCCACAGTGCCTCTAACTTCATTTTTGAAATATGACTAGATTAATACCATGAAATTTCTGAAATTCCCATGACCAGGTGGCACTGGATAAACTTTGGATTTCCTGTTGCTGATCATGAGTGTACCAAAGAGTGCCTTGATTGACTGGGTTTCGTGAAAATGGTGTAGAACAGAGATGCCAGTAATTTGGATCCTGCTGAGTACTGGGCGTAGAGAAGTGGACTGTAGGTGTGTAAAAAAATATTTTTGGTAGGACCACCTGGATCTTCCATTGGCTTTGAAAGACTTGCGACTGACATGGTGCAGGCAGCAGACCTTTATATGTAAAGGCATCTTGTCATATGGAGAGGTTTCAGGGCAATGTTCAGAATCAGGTTGCTATAGTCAAGAGGAAAGCTATGTAGGATAGAAGCCTGGTTCGTACATTCTCTTCGCGACCCTGACCAACCACACATGACAGAACTCCTCCAGCATTTTTATCCCAGTTGAACTCCTTGTATTTCGTGAAGCAAGTACCAAACTCCCAGTGCAGCAGTAAGAAACACCCTGGAAAGTGGAGGATCACCAAATGGCTTCACAGTCCACATGGGAGACACTTCAGCCCAGTGGCCTCAGTTTACCTACAAAGAGAGAATTCAGCACCGCTGCCTCATGATCATTGGAAAATAAGAAACCATGTTCTCCAGGTAACATAGATGCAGACCCAGATTTCATGGTGTCACTACAAACGAAGCTAAATCTCCTGACAATTACATATATTTCTTGTTCCCAACCTCAGAGGAAGTTTCTCAAGAAGTCTTTAGGCCACCACAGCTCCATGTTTCTGGATTGTTTACCCTCTCCCTTACTTTTGGAAACTGTTCTACCACCTCCAGTGTTGTGAACTCCTGAGCATTTTCCATTCCACATAAATTCACAGATTTTCTAACTCCTCTCCTCTAATTGTGTCTTACTTTTAGCGATGGTTATGTCAAGGCATTGTTCTGGATGAGAGAGGGAAGATTTATGTGTATCACATTTTTGCATACACATTAGATTCATTTTCCTTTTTTCCATTTGAAATACTGAATCCCTGACACTAACCCATAACCTACTAGACTCTGACTACTAATCCTAATATCATGGAGAGAAAGAAACCTAACCGAATAGAAATACAGGCCTTTCATAGGAAGCATGGTGTATACTTCTATTTGCCTTCTGCATTATCAAGAGTATGTGTTTTAAATCTAGTCAACTTTTCATTGTAATATTTCTCCATGATTTTTTAAAATTATCACATATATAAATTCCTGTCTCCCTTTCTCTGTATCCTATTCAGCACATGTATTTTTTTATGCATATATATAATATCCTACCTGGTATCACACGGACATTCTTTTGAGCTCCCTGACTTTGGAATATAAAATTGTGAGAACAGATGACTCTCCCTAAATAATGATGGAACTGAAAATTCAACCTATGGGTGAGCTTCCTAGTGAAAAACACTATACATAAATCCATGTTCAGTAAAATGAATATTTTTGAATACGTGGATGAATTATATTTCATGATGAATTTCGATTGGCATATATATTGCTAAATATTAATGTGTGTGTGTGTGTGTGTGTATGTGTGCATGTGTGTGTGTGTGTGTGTTTGTGAATTTTTTTAAAATCTGGAAAAAAATATATATATATATATATTTTTTTTTTCCTCCAGATTTTAAAAAAAATATGAAAAATATGTGTCTTATTATACACTCCCTAAATTCATTTATATTCATGTATGTGGGTTCAAAATCCAATCTTTACAAGATTATTTTCAGCAATATTTATATTCCTGTAATACATTTTTGTTTCCTACTACTGAAAACTAAGTTCAGTAGGTGGTGCATACAAATCCTAATATTTCTACAGTACCTGACCCAGTTTAACATCAATGCAAGTATATTGCTATGGGACATGATGTGTATTTTGAAGTTCATTTTTATTCAACACTGGTATATTACTATTTTATCTGTTTATGGACATCATAGGATATATTTCTTCATCCACAACTTCACAAAATTATAGGCATTTGGTTCACATTCATTTACTTACTACTTAAGAACACATGTATTCCTCCATGTTTCTTTACTGGTCTTTTCACTAGACTTCTTTCTAAACACATTATTTTTGATTCCATAATCATTTTTGAAGCAATACTCACCCTTCACGATAAACCGTAACCCTAATATTACCATTACATATATAACTGGTTGGAATGATTGTATATATATCAATATAAGATTTCCAATATATTTTCAGATGCAAACTCAATCCATTATTTAAAGTTGGAACTAGTTATATACTTTATCACAATATGGTCTATTCATGCAACATCTCAATAATCATCAACACAAGGTACACCTATTTGTATCACCAGTACTAATTTATAAGTTTCCAGAATATTACTCCCCATAATGGTGGAAGAAATACTCATGTCACCTTATCAACATATAAATTTTATCACGGTAGTATTCTGGACACAAAATGCAAAGGTCACACATATGATTGTACCAAAGCCTAAATGGAAAGTGACCATGGATTACTAAAAACATCCATGTCCAGGGTGCCTAATGCTCTCAAATGTCAATCCTATTGATTACTACATATTTGTTTCTTCCTAAGATTATATATTCAACCTCAAGCCTGTTGAAAATGTCTAATCCTATCACTCACTTTATACTATGCCTGATTTCCTAATCTTTCTATTGATATCTGCTTTCCTACATATTTTTCCCAGTTCATCATTGTGACTGTCTCTTCACATGTGCTGACATTTACATTCACTCTCTAACTGAAACCCTATTTCTAAAGAACTTTTGGTCCAACTCCTAGAGTCACTCTTCTTCCTAAACCTACTGACTATCTTCCTAATCCTACAGACTATCCCTTTTTGACTGGATGTTCTCTTCTACATTCAATCATCCGAGGTACACGGTCCTATGCCATTGTATATCGATTTATCTGAGACCTCGGTGCAGAACATAATTCAAGCTAAGTATACAAATCAAGGGTTCTGTTGCCCTGAATGTCAGGAAGGTCTTTGCCTCAGGCCACCCCTTTGTGAAGCCTGAAGAAAAAATTTTCAAATGGAAATAAATGGACATCACCTGTGGCTCTTTGCTTAATTGCTTTGGAAAGGGATTTGTCTGAATCTGCCTCTTGGCCCTGTGTGAGGCTGTGGCTTAGATTCTCAGCACCTAATGGATCTAAAGAAAGAACCCATGTGTGCATTCAAAACCAAAATGGCAAAAAGAGCAGTCATTGTGGATGAAGATTCTTACCTTTCTCTGTTAGGTTCCTGACCCCCTTCAAGTGAGAATAGGGATCCTCTTTGTCAAATGAATTCTTCAATGCTCTGCAGATATGCTTGGGTTTTCTCATGTCTCATGACTCCAAATCACATAAAAAATCTATACCTGACATTCAGTAAGCCTCAAATTATAGAAACAGAGCGGATTTAATGGCAGGCCTTTTTGATCACTCCTGGTTCACAGGAAGGGTGTCCAGGCCACCCTGACTTTAGGGAAATTAGAGGCAAGGGAGCTTATTCTGGAAACTGTCTTTGGTTGCGACCCTCATGAAAACTTCCATCCAGAACTTTTGATGAGGGTCTTTATGGACGAAGATGAGGGCCATGTGGGAGTTTTTTTGTTCTAATTGTGGTCATTTGTGTGGGGGTTGGAAGAGATGACTTGGTCCACCTGGGCTTGAACTCTGGTGTGATTTCCCTTAGAGCCTGAGTTCTGGAACGTACCTCATAGAAGTATTGAAATGAATTGTGTTGCTTTTTAGGAGGCCACGCATGAATGTCACCCTTTGAAACTGAGATCTAGGCCCAAGGTGGCTTTCCACAGAGCAATGGGAACCTCAGCCAGGAAATCACATGATTTTATTCTGAAAGACTTTGCAGCCATTGTTGGCCCTCGGAAGCAAGAAGGAGTGGCCATACTCATATCGATTAAAATCAACTTAAACCTAAGTTAATCAAAAGTGATAAAGAAGGACACTATATACTGTTAAAAGGCACCATTAACCAACAAGACATAACAATTATCAATTTGTATGCATCAAACAATGGTGGTGCAAAGTCATAAAACAAACTCTCCTCAACTTCAAGAGTCATATAGGCTATAACACAATAATTACGGGTGACTTCAGCACACAACTCTCGCAATTGGACAGATCCTCTAGAGAAAATCTGAATTAAGAAACTATAGAACTTAATAGAACAATCAATAACCTAGACTTAACCAACATATATAGAATATATCAAACATCATAAAGTGGATACATGTTCTTCTCAGCAGCACATTGGTCCTACTCAAATATAGACCATATATTATGCCATATGGAAACTCTTAGTAAATATAAAAGTATGGAGATAATACCATGCACCATATCTGATCATAATGGAATGAAACTTGAAATTAATGATTGAAGAAGGAAGGAAAAATTCTACATCACATGGAAAATGAACAATATGTTACTGAATGATCAATGGGTTACAGAAGACATAAAGGAGGAGATAAAAAATTTCTTAGAGACAAATGACAATACAGACAAAACATACCGGATTCTATGGAAAACAATGAAAGCAGTTTTAAGAGGGAAACTCATTTCTTGGAATTCTTTCCTCAAAAAAAAAAAGAAAAAAAACAACAAATAAATGATCTCACACTACATCTCAAAAACCTAGAAAAAAAAAAGCAAAACAACAAATGTAGTAGAAGACAAGAAATAATTAAAATTAGAGGAGAAATCAACAAAATTGAAACAAAAAAATTGAAAAAATAAAAGTTGGTTCTTTGAAAATAAATTAAATCGACAGGGCCTTAGCCATGCTAATGAAGAGAAGTAGAGAGAGAACTCAAATTACTAACATATGGGATAAAAAAGGCAACATCACAACAGACACTACAGAAATTCAGATGATAATTAGAAAGTATTTTGAAACCCCATATTCCAATAAAACAGAAGATAATGAAGATATTGATAAATTTCTTATGTCATATAATCTGCCAAGTTTGAGTCCGGAAGACTCACACAATTTAAATAGACCAATAACAAAGGAAGAAATAGAAGAAACCTTCAAAAGACTACCAACCAAAAAAAGCCCTGGACCAGATGGTTATACAGCAGAGTTCTACAAAACGTTCAAAGATGAATTAATACCAATACTTTTCAAGCTATTTCAAAAAATAGAAAAAGAAGGAGTTCTTCCAAATTCATTCTATGAGGCCAACATCACCCTGATTCCAACACCAGACAAAGACACTTCAAAGAAAGAAAACTACAGACCAATATCTCTAATAAACTAGGATGCAAAAATTCTCAATAAAATCCTGGCAAATAAAAAACAAAAGCATATAAAAAATTGTGCTTCATGATCAAGAGGGATTCATCCCAGGGATGCAAGGCTGGTTCAATATACGGAAATCAATAAATGTAATCCATCACATCAATAGACTTAAAGAGAAGAACCATATGATCATCTCGATAGATGCAAAAAAAGCATTCTACAAAGCACAGCATCCCTTTTTCTTTAAAACTCTATAAAACACTAGGAATAACAGGAACTTACCTCAACATGGTAATAGCTATATATGCTAAACCTCAGGCTAGCATCATCCTAAATGGAGAAAAACTGAAGGCATTCCCTCTAAAATTTGCAACAAGACAGGGATGCCCTCTATCACCACTTCTATTTAATTTAGTTCTTGAAATACTATCCAGAGCAATGATACAGACAAAGGAAATTAAAGGCATAAAAATAGGAAAAGAAGAACTTAAATTATCGCTATTTGTGGATGACATGATAATATATTTAACAGACCCAAAAGGGTCTACAAAGAAACTGCTAGAGTTAATAAATGAATTCAGCAAATTGGCAGGATATAAAATCAACACGCATAAATCAAAGGCATTCTTGTATATCAGCAACAAAACTTCTGAAATGGAAATGAGGAAAACCACTCCATTTACAGTATACTCAAAGAAAATAAAAAACTTGGGAATCAACCTAACCAAAGAGGTGAAAGATTTATACAATGAAAACTACAGAACCCTAAAGAGAGAGATAGAAGAAGATGTTAGAGGATGGAAAAATATGCCCTGTACATGGATAGGCAGAAATAACATCATCAAAATGGCGATATTACCCAAAGTTCTCTACAGGTTTAATGCAATGCCAATCAAAAACCCAATGGCATTTCTTGTAGAAATAGATAAAGTAATCATGAATTTCATATGGAACAACAAAAGACCCAGAATAGCGAAAGCAATTTTAAGCAGGAAGTGTGAATCCAGAGTTCAAACTGTACTACAAAGCAATAGTAACAAAAACAGTGTGGTACTGGTATCAAAACAGGCAGATGGACCAATGGTACAGAATAGAGGACACAGAGACATATCCACAAAATTACAACTTTCTTATATTTGAAAAGGGACCTAAAAGCATGCAATGTAAGAAGGATAGCATCTTCAACAAATGGTGCAGGGACAATTGGAAATTCATATGCAACAAAATGAAACGGAATCCCTTTCTCTCACAATGCATAAAAGTTAACTCAAAATGGATCAAGGAGCCAGATATAAAATCAGAGACACTGCGTCTGATAGAAGAAAAAGTTGGCTACGATGTACATACTGTGGGGTTGGGCTCCAAATTCCTTAATAGGACACCCATAGCCCAAGAGTTCATAAAAAGAATAAACAAATGGGACTTACTTAATCTAAAAAAGTTTTTTCTCAGCAAGAGAAACAATAAGAGAGTTAAATAGAGAGCCTACATCCTGGGAACAAATTTTTACCCCTTACACTTCAGATAGAGCCCTAATATCTAGAATATACAAAGAACTCAAAACAATTAAACAATGAGATAACAAATAACCCAATCAACAATGGGCCAAGGATCTTAACAGACACTTCACAGAGGAGGATATACAATCAATCAACAAGTACATGAAAAAATGCTCACCATCTATAGCAGTCAGAGAAATGCAATCAAAACCACCCTAAGATACCATCTCACTCCAGTAAGATTGGCAGCCATTATGAAGTCGAACAACAATAAGTGTTGGTGAGGATGTGGGGTAAAGGGTACACTTGTACACTGCTTGTGGGCCTGCAAATTGGAGAGTCCAATATGGAAAGCAGTATGGAGATTCCTGGGAAAGCTGGGAATGGAACCACCATTTGAGATATCGCCCTTCTCAGACTCTTCCTGAGGATCTTAATAGAGAGCAGTATAAGGATACTGCCACATCGATGATCATAGCGGCACAATTCACAATAACTAGACTGTGGAACCAAACTAGATGCCCTTCAATAGACGAATGGATAATAAAAATGTGGCATCTATACACAATGGAGTATTACACAGCACTGAAAATGACAAAATCATAGAATTTGCAGGGAAATGAATGGCATTAGAATAGATTATGCTAAGCGAAGCTATCCAATCCTTAAAAAACAAATGCCAAATGTTTCCTTTTATATAGAGAGAGCAAATAAGAAGAGAACAGGGAGGAAGAACATGAGAAAAATATTAAAACTAAACAGAGATGAGTGGGGGGAGAGAAAGGGAGAGAGAAGGAAAATTATATGGAAATGGTAGGAGACTACTCAATGTTACACAAAATTACATATAAGAGGTTGTGAGGCTAAAGAGGGGAAAACAAGGGAGAGAATTAAACAACAGCAGATGAGGTAGAGAGGGAAGATGGGAGGGGAGGGGGAATGGTAGGGGATAGGAAAGGTAGCAGAATTCAACAATAACTAGTATGCTATTATGTAAAAACGTGAGTGTGTAACTGATGTGATTCTGCGATTTGTATTTGGGGTAAAAATGGGAGTTCATAACCCAATTAAGTCAAATGTATGAAAGATGATATATCATGAGCTTTATAATGTATTGAACAACCAAAAAAAAGAATTGAATTTCCAATATTTGAGTCATATAACAACTTTATTTTTTAATAAAATTGTCTTTTATTTGTTATCTTACTTGCTGGTATCTGCCTTTCAGTTTTAAAAAACTATGTGCTTTAGCCATTCATCCATGTAGTATGTAACAGAAAATTTTGAGTGTCTCCATATAACCAGATTGGCAAGGCATCAAGGTTTCCTTCACAAACAAGGTGAAGGCTTTGCCATTAGAAATTTAATATTCTGCAAAACAATTTTTTTTAACTTTTCAATTAAATTTCCAAAAAAATTTAGAAAAAAAAAGAATCTAAACCCCACAGTAAGAAGGCCTCAAAGTGGAGAAGTGGAGCATTTACGGCAGGCCTATTTGATCATTGCTGGTTCACAGGAAGCGTGTTCAATCAACCCTGATGTTAGGCAAATGAGGGGCAAGGGAGCTTATTTTGGGCACTGGTTTGGATGTGCACCTCATGGAAAACTCCATCCAGAGGTTATGATGTGTGTTTATATGGAAAAAGATGAGGGCCATGTGGGAGTGTTTTGGTTTTAATTGTGGTCATTTGTGTGGTAGTTGGAAGAGATGACTGGGTCCACCTGGGCTTGAACTCTGGTGTGATTCCCCTTAGAAAATGAGATTTGGAACTGACTTCAGAGAAGTATTGCCATGAATGTTGTTGGGATTTCAGGAGGCCACGCATGAGAGTCGCCCTTGGAAACTGAGATCTTGGCCCAGAGAGGCTTTCCAGAGAGCACTGGGAATCTCAGCTAGGATATCACAGGTTTTATTCTGAAAGACCTGGCAGCCATCGTTGAGAGTCAAAACACACATGGACCTCACATTGGAGACCTCAATGGGCCTGGCTTCATGTGACAATTTGGCCACTCTTTGGGAAGCCTTGCCTGTGAGAGATCTCCAGATCCTTCATTAAAATGAGCTTCCTCAACATTTAATGGATCCTGAATGAATTGAAACCCACAGTACCAACAACTTCATATGTGAAAAATAGTTAGATAAATACCATGAATTTTTAGAAATTCTCATGACCAGGTGGCACTGGAGAACCTTTGGATGTCCTGTTGCTGATCATGAGTATACCAGACAGTGCCTTGATTGACTAGGTATCATGAAAATGGTGTAGAACAGAGATGCCAGTAAGTTGGAGCCTGATATGTAGTGGGCCTAGAGCAGTGATGTGCAGGTGTGTGATAAAACATCTGTGGTGGGGCCTGTGGATCTGCCATTGACTTTCAAATGCCTTGACACAGACACGGTGCAGCCAGCAGACCCTTCTATATAAAGGCATCTTGTTATATGGAGATTTTTCACGGCAATGTTTAGAATCAGGTTGCTATGGTCAAGGGGCAAGCTATGTGGGATAGAAGCCTATTTGGTGCATTCCCATGCAGACACTGACCCACCACACGTGACAGAACTCCCTCCAGCACTGTGTCCCACTTGAACTCCTTGTATTTCGTGAAGCAAATACCAAACTCCCAGTGCAGCAGCAAGAAACACAATGAAAAGTCGAGGATGACCAAGTGGCTTCACAGTCCACATGGGGTGACACTTAGCCCCCGTGGCCACAATTTAGCTACAAAGAGAGAATTTAGCACTGTTGCCTCATGTTCATTGGAAAATAAGAAACCATGTCCTCCTGGTCACATAGATGCAGACCTAGCTTTGATGGTCTCACTACATCGGAAGTTAAAGCTCCTGAAAACAACATATATTTCAAGTGCCCAAGCTCAGAGGCAATTTCTCAAGAAGTGTTTAGGCCACCAGATCTCCATGTTTGTGGAGTGTTTACCATGTCACTTACTTTTGGAAACTGCTCTATCAACTCCAAGGTTGTGAACTCCTGAGCATTTTCCATTCTAAATATATATTCACAGATTTTCTAACTCTTCTCCTCTAATTCTGACTTACTTGGGGCAAAGGGAATGTCAAGTCATTGTTCTGGATGAGAGAGGGAAGATTGTTTTGTAGCACATATTAGCATACACATTGGATTCATTTTCCAATTTTCTGTTTGAAATACTGAATCCCTGACACTAACCCATACCCTACTAAACTCTGACTACTAATCCTAATATAATGGAGAAAAATAACCCAAACAGAATAGAAATACAAGCATTTCAGAAGAAGCATGGTGTATAGTTGGAATTACCTTTTGCATGATATAAGGTAGGAGTTATAAATCTAGTCAATTATTTGTTGAAATAATTTTCCATGTGTTTTTAAAGTTAAGAAAAATGTGAATTCCTGTCTCCCTTTCTCTGTAGCCTATTAAGCAAATGTATTTTTATATGCCCAAATAGAATCCTACCTGGTTTCACATATACATTCTTGTGAGGTGGCTGACTTGGCAGATACAAATTGTGAGAAGAGATCACTCCTCCTAAACGCTGTTTTAACTGAAAATTGAACCCATGGGTGAGCTTCCTAGATGAATAACACTATACACATATACATGTTCAGTAAAATGAATATTTTGGGATATGCGGATGAGTTATTTTTCATGATGAATTTCAATTGGCATATATATTGCTACATTATAATGTGTGTGTTTGTGTGTCTATATATACATTATATATATATATATTCTCCAGATTTACCAAAATATGAAATATATGTGTCTTCTTATACACCGCCTGAATTCATTCATATTCATATATGTGGATTTATAATCAACTTTTAAAAAGTTTATTCTCAGAAATATACATCCACTGAAATAAATATTTGTTTCCTAGTACTGAAAACTAACTTCAGGGAAGGGTGCTTACAAATCCTAATATTTCTACAGTAACTGACCAAGTTTAACATCAATGCAAGTAGATTCCTATTGGATATGGTGTGTTTATTAAAGTTCATTTTAATCAAACCTGGTACGTTATTATTTCTTCAGTTTATAGACATCATAAATTATATCCTTTCATTCACAAGTTCACAAATTTATAAACATTTGGTTCACTTTCAATCACTTCCTCCTTCAGAACACTTATATTTCTCCATGTTTCTTGACTGGTCTTTTCACTAGACTTCTTTCTAAAGACATTATTTTCGATTCCATAATCATTTTTGAAGCAAAACTCACACACTATTTATGATAAACGGTAACCCTAATATAACCATTAGATATATAAGTGGTTGGAATGAATGTATGTATATCAATAAATGATTTCCTCTATTTTTTCAGATATCAATACAATCCATTATTTAAATTTGGAACCAGTCATATAATTTATTCACAGTATGGTCTGTTAATGCATCATCTCTATATTCATCAACACAGGGTAAGCCGATTAGTATCCCCAGTACTAATTTATATCTTTTCAAAATATTTCCCCCAGAAATGGTGGAAGAAATACTCATGTCACCTGATCTTCATATACATATTAACACAGTAATATTCTGGACACAAAATGCGAAGGTCACCCTTATGATTGTACCAAAGCCTCAATGGAATGTGAACATAGATTACTAAATATATCCATGTCCAGGTTGCCTAATGCTCTCAAATGTCAATCTTATTGGTGACTACAAATTGGTTTCTTCTTAAGATTATGTATTCAACCTCAACCCTGTTGAAAATGTCTAATCCTATCACGTTATACTTTGCCTGATTTCCTAATGTCTCTATTGATGTCTGCTTTCCTACATATTTTCCCCAGTTCATCATTGTGCCTGACTCTTCACATATGGTGTCATTTATATTCACTCTCTAACCAAAACCCTATTGCTAAAGTACATTTGGTCCAAATCCTAGACTCACTCTTCCTTCTAAACCTACTGACTATCTTCCTAATCCTACACACAATCCCTTTTTGACTGGATGATCTCTTCTACATTTAATCATCTGAGGTACAGGGTCTTATGCCATTGTATATCAATTTAACTGAGACCTCGGTGCAAAACATAACTCAAGCTAAGGATCCCAATCAAGGGTCCAAATCCTTCTGGGCTTCAAATATTACCTAGATTTCTGTTTTCATACTTATGTTCTACCTCTATATTCTTATAAATATCGCTGGTTCCCAATACCATTATTCATCCAGCAGAATGATTTCCAACCCAAATCGAACATGCTATTAATCCTAACCATACAATGTTCTTTCAATCTCACTTTACAGAAGAGCAGGGACAAAGTTGGTATTACAATACAGGAAGTTAGGAGATCTTCCAACTGCTGAGTACCTCAAAATCCTTGCAGAAATGATCCCTGGAGAAGATGCAGGCAGCTATGAAGGACCTGAGAGAACAAAAGTCATATTCCATGGCAAAAAACATGGTCAGGATGAAAAGATGTGTCTGAGTCAGCCTCTCTATTCTTTATGTAGGGAAGATGGACCAAACCAGGCCTGTGTGGAGAGCTGTTCCCAGGTAACTATGGTTTCTATACCATTCTAACATGAGAAAGTATCACAGGAAGTAGGGCAGCCTCCATGTCAGGAGACAATAGGAAGAAACTGTTAGGACAAAGTGGTGGCCAAGACAGTGACCTCATTCATTTTCTGAAGGTAGTGACCTCACCTCACTTCCTTGGTGATGGAGCTCTCTGAATTTTGTGATCCAGGAAGCAAGGCACCCTGAGCCAGTCCCAGTCCCAGTCGCAGTGGGCTCATTTCTTTGGATTTTCCAGGAACAGAGTCAGTCTTTCTTGGTACCTACTGATGTAAGGGTTGCCAAATACCAAGAAAGCTCTGAAGAGGGGTCTTTCCTGAGAGGATAGGAATTGGCTCACCACTGCGTCCTTACAACTTCACAGATTTGACCAAGGAGACCAGATCTGAGACAGAAAGGCCATTTCTGGGGAGCATTGTATGTCCTACCAGTCAGAGGACATTCCAGATAGTCACAGACCTACTTGGAAGAAGGAGGTGCATTAGAGGGTGTTGGTTTGTGTTTGTGGTTTTTTCACATGATCTTAGAATAGGTAAAAAAGGAGGTTTGTTTGGTTTGGAGTGGACTGTTTCTAGTAAGTCATTTGACAAGGAGACTGTTTCTGTGTCTGTGTATCCCATTGTGTTTTTCTTTGTAGATATTAGAAAAGAAAATAGCTCATTGGGTGTGTCCTGTCTAGTAGAAAACTTCCCAGTTTGCATCCTTCCCAATTAATGAATGGACTGAGGCTTGCCTCATCCATGGGCAACACCTGCTATCTACCTAAGTTCTCATTTTTTTCCTGAATTCTGGCCACTCTCAAGATTAGTATCATGTATTTTTGTACAAGATACGTACCACCTCCAAGCTCTGTGACATGGCCATGTACTGGATAGTTGAAGACAATGGCGAGCATCTCAGAAAACTCACATATCAGAGTAACCAGGAAAGTCTCCTAGGAGAAACCCTGCTTGGGGGCTTTTGATTACCTATTGTTCTGTTGCTCTGAATGTCAGAAAGGTCTTTGCCTCAGGCCAAACCTTAGTGAAGCCTGAAGAAAAGAGTTTTCAAATGGAAATGAATGGGAATCACCTGTGGCTTTTTACTTTATTGCTTTGGAAAAAGATTTGTCTGAATCAGCCTCTTGGCCCTGTGTGAGCCTGTGGTTTAGATTTTCAGCACCTGATGGGTCTAGAGAAAGATCCCATGTGGGCATTCAAAACCAAAATGGAAAAAAGATCAGTCATTTTGGATGAAGCCTCTCGCCTTCCTCTGTAATATTTCTGACCTCCATCAAGTGAGAATAGGGATCATTTGTGTCAAATGAGTTCTTCAAAGCCCTGCAGAGGCTGGACAATAGGTGCTTGCGTTTTCTCATGACTCCAATTCACACAAAGAATCTATACCCCACAGTCAGTAGGCCTCAAATTTGAGAAGTGGAGCAGTATTAACAGCAGTCCTATATGATCACTTCTGTTTCACAGGAATGTTGTCCAGGCCACCCTGACTTTAGGCAAATGAGGGGCAAGGGAGATTATTTTTGACACTGTCTTGGGCTGTGCCCCTGATGGAAACCTCCAGCTAGAGTTTATGATTAGTGTCTATATAAAAGAAGAAGAGGGCCCTGTGGGAGTGTTTTGGTTTTAATTGTCATCATTTGTGTGGCAATTGGAAGAGATGCCTGGGTCCACCTGGGCTTGAACTCTGTTGTGATTCCCCTTAGAGACTGAGTTGTGGAACTGAACTCAGAGAAGTATTGCCATGAATTGTGTTGGGATTTTTGGAGGCCACGCATGAGATTCGCCATTGGAAACTGAGATCTAGGCCCAGGGTGACTTTCCACAGAGCACTGGGAATCTCAGCCAGAATATCACAAGATTTTATTTTGAAAGATTGTCAGCCATAGTTGAGAGTCAAAACACACATGGAATTCACATTGTAGACCTCAATGGGCCTGGCTTCATGTGACCTTTTGCCCACTCTTTGGGAAGCCTTGCCTGTGAAAGTTCTCCAGAGCTTTCATTGAAATGAGATTCCTCACCTTTTAATGGTTCCTGTATAAATTAAATCCCACAGTGCCTCCAACTTCATTATTGAAAAATATCTAGATAAATACCATGAATTTTTTGAAATTACTATGACCAGGTTGCACTGGAGAACTTCTGAATGTCCTGTTCCTGATCATGATTGTACCAGACAGTGCCTTGATTGACTGGGTTTCATGAAAAAAGTGTAGAACATAGATGCCAGAAAGTTGGAGCCTGCAGACTAGTGGGCCTAGAGCAGAGGAGTGTAGGTGTGTGAAAAAAACATTTGTGGTGGGGCCACGTGGATCTGCCATTGGCTTAGAAAGACTTGTGACTGACATGGTACAGCCAGCAGACCCTTCTATGTAAGGGCATCTTGTTATATGGAGAGGATTCCTGCCAAAGGTCAGAATCAGGTTGCTATTGTCAAGTTGAAAAGCTATGTGGGATTGAAGCCTCACTGGTGCATTTTACTAACCCACCACACGTGAGAGTACATCCTCCAGCACTGTGTCCCAGTAGAACTCCTTGTATTTCGTGAAGCCAATACCAAACTCACAGTGCAGCAGTAAAAAACACCACGAAAGTGGATAATGACCAAATGGCTCTACAGACAACACAGTTAGATACTTAGACCCCAGTGGCCAAAGTTTACCTACAAAGAGAGAATTCAGCACTGCTGCCTCATGTTCACTAGAAAACAAAAAACCATGTCATCCAGGTCACATAGATGGAGACCCAGAATTGATGGTCTCACTACAAAGGAAGCTAAAACTCCTGACAACAATATATATTTTAACTGCCCGACCTCAGAGGCAGTTTCTCAAAAAGTCATTGGGCCAGCAGAGCTCCATGTTTGTGGAGTGTTTACCCTCTCCCTTTTTGTAACCCGTTCTACCTCCTACAAGTTTGTGAACTCCTGAGCATTTTTCTTTCCACATATGTATTCACAGATTTTCTAACTTTTCTCCACTAATTGTGTCTTATTTGGGGCGAAGGTAATGTCAAAGCATTGTTCTGGATGAGAGTGGGATGATTTTTGTGTAGCACATATTTGCATACACATTAGATTCATTTTCATATTTTCCATTTGAAATACTGAATCCCTGACACTAACCCATACCCTACTAGACTCTGACTACTAATCCAAATATGATGGAGAAAAAGAAACTTAACAGAATAGAAATACAGGCCTTTCATAGGAGGCATGGTGTATACTTGGACTTGCCTTCGGCTTTATCAACGGTATGTGTTATAAATATAGTCAACTTTTCATTGTAATACTTCTCCATGAGTTTTTAAAATTAACACATATGTAAATTTCTGTCTCCCTTTCTCTGTAGCCTATTCATCACATGTATTTTTTAATGCATCTTTAGAATTCTACCTGGTATCACATGTACATTCTTGTGAGCTTGATTATTTTGGAAGATACAAATTGTGAGAAGAGATCACTCCCTCTAAATACTGATGGAACTGGAAATTCAACCTATGGGTGAATTTCCTAGATGAACAATATTATGCATAAATAAATGTTCAGTAAAATGAATATTTTTGGATACGTGGATGATATCTATTTTATTATGATTTTCAAATGGCATATATATTGCTACATTTTAATGTCTGTGTATGTGAGTATCTATCTATCTATCTATCTATCTATCTATCTAGATATAGATATCTACTCTTTAGATTTTCCAAAATATGAAATATATGTGTCTTATTATACACTTTCTAAATTTACTCATGTGTGTGTATGTGGATTTATAATCAAATTTTCACAAAATAATTCTTAGAAATATTCATCCACCTTAAATACATATTTATTTCCTAGTACTGAAAACTAAATTCAGTGAATGGTGCATACAAATCGTAATATTTCCACAGTGACTGACCCAGTTTCACATCAATGCAAGTAGACACCTATGGGACCATGATGTGTATTTTGAAGTTCATTTTTATTCAACACTGATACATTACTATTTCTGCAGTTTATGGACATAATAGGATATATTCTTTCATCCACAATTTCACAAATTTATAGGCATTTAGTTCACTTTCAATCACTTCCTACTTCAGAACACATGTATTCCTCCATGTTTCTTGACTGTTCTTTTAATGAGATTCTTTCCAAACACATTATTTTTGATTTCCATAATCATTTTTGAAGCAAAACTCAGACACTCTTCATGATAAACCATAATGCTAATATTACCATTAGATGTATAACTGGTTAGAATGAATTTATGTATATCAATATAAGATTTCCTATATATTTTCAGATATCAATTCAATCCATTATTTAAAGTTTGAACCAGTTATATTATTTATTCACAGTATGGTCTATTAAGGCATCATCTCTATATTCATAGACCGATGGTATACCTATTTGTATCCCAAATACTAATTTATAAGTCTTTAAAATATTGCTTTAAGAATATTGGAAGAAATACTCTAGCCACCTGATATATATATACATTTCATCACAGTAATATTCCTCACACAAAATGCAACGGACACACTTATGATTGTACCAAAGCCTATATTGAAAGTGAGCATGTATTACTAACAACATCCATGTCCTGATTAACTAATGATCTCAAATATCATTCCTATTGGTGAGTACATATTTGTTTCTTCCTAAGATTAAATATTGAAACTGAACCCTGTTAAAAATGTCTCATCCTATCACTCACTTTGTACTTTGCCTGATTTCCTAATGTCTCTATTGATATCTGATTTCCTACACATTTTCCCCAGTTCATCACTGTGACTGACTCTTGAAATATGCTGACATTTACATTCACTCTCTAACAAAACCCCTATATCTAAAGAACTTTTGGTCCAACTCCTAGACTCACTGAAATGGGTTCTTCAAAGCCCTGCAGAGGGTAGCCCATAGGTGCTTGGGTTTTCTCATGACCCCAATTCACATAAAGAATCTATGCCCCACAGAGAGTAGGCCTCAAATTGGAGAAGTAGAGCAGTATTAATGGCAGGCCTATTTGATCACACCTGATTCACAGGAAGGGTTTCCAGGCCACCCTGAATTTAGGCAAATAAGGGGCAAATGAGCTTATTTTGGACACTGTCTTAGGCTGCGCCCCTCATGGAAACCTCCAGCAAGAAGTTATGATGAGAGTTTATATTGAAGAAGATGAGGGCCATGTGGGAGTGTTTTGGTTTAATTGTGGTCATTTGTGTGGTAGTTGGAAGAGATGACTGGGTCCACATGGGCTTGAACTCTGGAGTGATTCCCCTTAGAGACTGAGTTCTGGAAATGAACTCAGAGAAGTATTGACATGAATTGTGTTGGGATTTTAGGAGGCCACACATGAGAGTTGCCCTTGGAGACTGAGATCTAGGCCCAGGATAGCTTTCCAAAGAGCACTGGGAATCTCAGCCAGGATATCACATGACTTTATTCAGAAAGACGTGGCAGCCATTGTTGAGAGTCAAAACACACATGGACCTCAATTGTAGACCTCAATGGGCCTGGCTTAATGTGACCTTTTGGCCACTCTTTGGGAAGCCTTGCCTCTGAGAGTTCTCCTGAGCTTTAATTGAAATAATCTTCCTCACCATTTCATGGTTCCTGAATAAATTGAAAGCCACAGTGCCTCCAAATTCATCCTTGAAAATTGGCTATATAAATACCATGAATTTTTTAAATTCCCATGAACAGGTGGCACTGGAGAACCTTTGGATATCTGTTGCTGATCACGAGTGTACCAGACATTGCATTGATTGACTGGGTTTCATGAAAATGGTGAGAACAGAGATGCCAGAAAGTTGGAGCCTGCTGACTAGTGGGCCCAGAGCAGTGGTGGGCAGGTGTATGATAAAACATCTGTCGTGGGGACACGTGGTTCTGCCATTGGTTTCCGAATGATTTGTGACTGACATGGTGCAGCCAGCAGAACCTTACAAGTAAAGGGACCTTGTTATATGGAGAGGTTTCAGGGCAATGTTCAGAATCAGGTTGCTATGGACATGGGTGCAAGCTTTTTGGGATAGAAGCCTGGTTGGTGCATTCTCCTGCAGACCCTCATCCACTACACGTGAGAGTACTCCCTCTAGCACTGTGTCCCAGTTTTTCTCCTTGTATTACGTGAAGCCAATACCAAACTCCCAGTGCAGCAGTAAGAAACACCACGAAAAGTGGAGTATGACCAAATGGCTTCACAGATCACATGGTTAGACACTTAGACCCCAGTGTCCTCAGTTTACTAACAAAGGGAAAATTCAGAACTTCTGCCTCATGTTCAATAGCATATAAGGAACCATGTCATCCAGGTCACATAGATGCCGACCCAGGTTTGATGGTCTCAATACAAAGGAAGCTAAAGCTCCTGACAACAACAAATTTTTCAAGGGCCCAAACTCAGAGGCAGTTTCTCAACAACTCATTAGGCCACCAGAGTTCCATGTTTGTGGAGTGTTTACCCTGTACCTTACTTTTGGAAATTCCACTACCACCTCCAAGGTTGTGAACTCCTGAGCATTTTCTTTTCCAGATATATATTCACAGACTTTCAAACTCTTCTCCACTAATTGTGTATTACTTGTGGCGAAGGAAATATCAAGGCATTGTTTTGGAGGACAGTGGGAAGATTTTTGTCTAGCAAATATTTGCATACACATTAGATTCATTTTCCTATTTTCCATTAGAAATACTGAATCCCTGTCACTAACCCATACCCTACTAGACTCTGACTACTAATCTTAATATGATGTAGAAAAAGAAACCTAACAGAATAGAAATACAGGCCGTTCATAGGAGGCATGGTGTATACTAGGACTTGCCTTCTGCTTTATCAAGTGAATGTGTTATAAATCTAGTCAACTTTTCATTGTAATACTTCTCCATGAGTTTTTAAAGTTAACACATATGTACATTTCTGTCTCCCTTTCTCTGTACCCTATTCATCTCATGAAATTTATTATGCATATTTAGTATCCTACCTGGTATCACACGTACATTCTTGTGAGCTTGCTGTTTTAGGAAGATACAAATTGTGAGAAGAGATCACTCCCCCTAAATACTGATGGAACTGAAAATTCAACATATGGGTGAATTTCCTAGATGAACAGCATTATACATAAATCCATGCTCAGTAAAAAGAATAGTTTTGGATATGAGGATGATATATATTTCATGATGAATTTTGATTGGCATACATATTACTACATTTTAATGTCTGTGTTTGTATCTTTATATATATATATATATATATATATATATATATATATATATATATATATATATATATATATTTTTTTTTTTTTTTTCTCCAGATTATTCAAAATATGAAATATATGTGTCTTATTTTACATTCACTAATTTAACTCATGTTCCTATATGTGGATTTATAATCAAATTTTCACAAAATTATTCTCAGAAATATTCATCCACATGAAATACATATTTATTTCCCAGTACTGAAAACTAACTTCGGTGAAAGGTGCTTACAAATCCTAATATTTGTACAGTAACTGACCCAGTTTAACATCAATGCAAGTAAAATCCTATGGGACATGATGTGTATTTTGAAGTTCATTTTTATTCAACACTGGTACATTACTATTTCTTCAGTTTATGGACATTATAAGATAATACTTTTCATCCACAAGTTAACAAATCTGTACGCATTTGGTTCACTTGCAATTACTTCCTGCTTCAGAATATATGTGTTCCTCCATGTTTCTTGACTGTACTTTTCATGAGATTATTTCCAAACACATTATTTTCGATTTCCATAATCATTTTTGAAGCAAAACTCCCACACTCTTCATGATAAACCATAATGCTAAAATTACCATTAGATGTATAACTGGTTAGAATGAACTTATGTATATCAATATAAGATTTCCTATATATTTTCAGATATCAATTCAATCCATTATTTAAAGTTTGATCAAGTTATATTATTTATTTACAGTATGGTCTATTAAGGCATCATCTTTATAATCATAGGCACAGGGTACACGTACTTGTGTCCCCAATACTAATTTATAAGTCTTAAAATGTTGCTTTCAGAAATGTTTCAAGAAATACTGTAGTCACCTGATATACATTTACATTTCATCACAGTAATATTCCTGACAAAAAATGCAACGGACACCCTTATGATTGTACCAAAGCCTAAATTTAATGTGAGCATGTATTACTAACAACATCCATGTCCTGATTAACTAATGATCTCAAATATCATTCCTATTGGTGACTACATATTTGTTTCTTCCTAAGATTATATATTCAAACTCAACCCTGTTAAAAACGTCTTATCCTATTACTCACTTTGTACTTTCCCTGATTTCCTAATGTCTCTATTGATATCTGCTTTCCTACACATTTTCCCCAGTTCATCACTGTGACTGACTCTTCACATATGCTGACATTTGCATTCACTCTCTAACCAAAACCCTATATCTAAATAACTTTTGGAACTATCCCTTTTTGTCTGGAGGATCTCTTCCTCATTCAGTCATCCAAGGTACAAGGTCCTATGCCATTGTATAACGATTTATTTGAGACAACTTTGCGGAAATAATTCAAAGCTAAGTATCCCAATCAAGGGCCCAGTGTTCATCTGGGTTTCAAATCTTTCCTAGATTTCTGTATTCATACTTATATTACACCTATATATGCTTGTAAATATCGGAGGTCCCCAATACCATTATTCATCTCGCAGAATGATTCCTAACCCAAATTGAACATGTTATTAACCCTAACCATGCACTGTTCCCTCAATTTAACTTTACAAAGACCAGGGACAGAGTTGGTGTTATAATACAGGTAGGTAGGGGATCTTCCACCTGTTGAGAACCTCAAGTTCCATGCAGAAATAAACCCTGAAGAAGATGTAGGCAGCTATGAAGGACCTGAGAGAGCAACAGTAATCTTCCTTGGTAAAATACCTGGTCAGGATGAAGCGATGTGTCTGAATAAGCCTCTCTTTTCTTAAAGTAGAGAAGATGGACCAAACCAGGTCTGTGTGGAGAGCTGTTAACATGTGCCTATGGTTGATATACCATTCTATCTTGTGAATGTGACACAGGAAGTAGGGGAAGCCTCTCTCTCGTGGGACCCTTGGAAGCAAATGTTAGGATAAAGTGGTTACCAAGGTAGTGACCTCACTCAGTTCCTGAAGGAAGTGACCTACCTCACTTCCTTGGTGATGGAACTCTCTGAACTTGGGATCCAGGAAGCCAGGCACTCAGAGCCAGTCCCAGTCCCAGTCCCAGTGGGTTCACTTGTTTGGATTTACCAAGGACAGAGTCAGTCTTTTTGGTACATACTGATGTGTGGATGGCTAAATGCCAGGAAAGCTCTGAAGAGGGGCCTTTCCTGAGAAAGCAGGTAGTGACTCACTGATTGATGCTGAAAACTTTACAATGTTGGTAAAGGAGACCTGATCTGAGACAGGACAGTCCATTTCGAGGGAGCAGAGTAAGACCCATCAGTCTGAGGACACTCTGCATAGTCACAGACCTACTTGGGGGAAGGAGGTGCCTTTGTGGGTGTGGGTGTGAATTTGTGTTTTTTTATCATGTTCTGAGAATAGGTAGGAAAGGCAGTATGTTTGGTTTGGAGTGGACTGTTTTTAGTAAGTCATTTGACAAGGCGAGTGTTTTTAGGTCTGTGAATCCCACTGTTTTCGTGGTTGTAGACAACACCTACTTCTTTCCTTAGTTCCTGTTTTCTTCCTGAATTCTGGCCACGCTCCAGAATAGGCTCATGTTTTTTTGTCCAAGATATGGACCTCCGTCGAGTTCTGTGACATGGCCATGTACTGGATAGATGAAGGGAATTGGGAGCATCTCTGAAAACTCGGATATCAGTGTGACCAGTAAAGTCTCAGTAGAGAAACCCTGCTTTGTGCCTTTTGCTTACCTACTGTTCTGTTGACCTGAATGTCAGGAAGGTCTTTTCCTCAGGCCACCAGTTTGTGAAGCCTGAAGAAAAGTGCTTTCAATTGGAAATGAATGAGCATCACCTGTGGCTCTTTGCTTAATTGCTTTGGAAAGGGATGTGTCTGAATCATCCTTTCGGCTCTGAGAGAGGCTGTGGCTTTGATTATCAGCACCTGATGGATCTAAAGAAAGATCCCATGTGTGCATCCAAAACCAAAATGGCAAAAAGATCAGTCATTGTGGATGAAGTCTCTTGCTTCCTCTGTTAGGTTCCTGACCTCCATCAAGTAAGTATAGGGATCCTTTGAGACAAATGAGTTCTTCAAAGCCCTGCAGCAGTGCTTGGGTTCTCACATGACTCCAAATCACATAAAGAATCTATACCTCACAGTCAGTAGGCTTCAAAATGAAGAAACAGAGCAGTATTACTGGCAGGCCTATTTGATCAATCCTGGTTTACAGGAAGGGTGTCCAGGAAACCCTGACTTTAGGAAAATGAGGGGCAAGGGAACTTATTTTGGACACTGTCTTGGGCTGCGCCCCTTATGGAAACCTCCAGCCAGAGGTTATGATGAATGTCTACATGGAAGAATATGAGGGCCATGTGGGAGTATTTTGGTTTTAATTGAACATATTGTTAACCCTAACCATACACTGTTCCCTCAATCTAAGTGTTCAGAAAAGCAGGGAAAGATTTGGTCTTACAATACAGGAATGCAGGGGATCTTCCACCTGCTGAAAACTTCAAAGTTCCATGCAGAAATGAACCCTGGAGAAGATGTAGGCAGCTATGAAGGATCTGAGAGAGCAAAAGGCATCTTCCATGGCAAACAGCCTGGTCAGGATGAAGGGTTGTGTCTGAATCAGATTCTCTCTTCTTAATGTAGAGGAGAGGCCTGTGTGGAGAGCTGTTCAGAGGTGACTATTGTTTCTTTACCATTCTAACTTGTGAAAGTGTCACAGGAAGTAGGGACATCCTCCATGTTATGAGACCTTAGGAAGCAAATGTTAGGACAAGTTGGTTGCCAAGGCAGTGACCTCACTCAGTTACTAAAGGAAGTGACCTCACCTCACATCCTTGTTGATGGAACTCTCCAAATTTGGGTTCCAGGAATCTAGGCACCCAGGCCCAGTCCCAGCACCAGTTCCAGTGTTCTTACTTGTTTGGATTTTCCAAGGACAGAGTCAGTCTTTTGTGGTACCTACTTATGTGAGAATGGCCAAATTCCAGAAAAATTCTGAAGAGGGGCCCTTCCGGAGAAAACAGATAGAGGCTCACTGCTGGCTCCTGACAACTTCACAGAGTTGACCAAGGAGTCCAGATCTGAGACAGGACAGACCATTTCTGGGGAACATAGTATGGCCCTCCAGTCAGAGGACACTCTGGATAGTTCCAGACCCACTTGGGGGAAGGAGGTGCCTTTGTGGTTGTGGGTGTGGGTTTGTGGTTTTTTCTTTTGTTCTGAGAATAGTTAGGAAAGGGGGTGTGTTTGGTTTGGAGTGGACTGTTTCTAGTTAGTCCTTTGACAAGGCGAGTGTTTTTAGGTCTGTGTATCCCACTGTTTTCGTGGTTGTAGACATTAGAAAAGATAATGCCTCAATGGGTGTATCCTCTCAAGGAGAAAACTTCCCAGCATTCATCCGGCACAATTTATGAATGGAGTGTGGCTTGCCTTATCAATGGGCAACACCAACTATCTTCCTACGTTCCTGTTTTCTTCCTGAATTCTGGCCACTCTCCAGAATAGGCTCATGATTTTGTGTCAAATATATGTACCACTTCCAAGCTCTGTGACATGGCCATGTACTGGTAGCTGAAGGGAATGGCAAGCATCTCAGAAAACTCAGATATCAGTGTAGCCAGTAAAGTCTCAGTGGAGAAACCCTGCTTTGGGCCTTTTGATTACCTATTGTTATGTTGCCCTGAATATCAGGAAAGTCTTTGTCTCAGGCCACCCCTTTGTGAAGCCTGAAGAAAACAGTTTTCACATGGAAATGAATGGGCATTACCTTTGAGTTTACAATAAAACCTTCACAGATTTGGCTCTCATTAAGTTAAAAATACTTTTAGATTGTATCTCAGTGTAAAAAGTAACATGGAACTGTACATATCTTATTGATAACAAGTCCAATTATAGAACACAAATGATATACATAAATCTCCAACACTCCAACATGTTTTTCTTTTAAGCCTAGAATTACCATACAACATTAGAACACCAGCTTGATACAATGGTCTTTGCAAGCTTCTACCTTACAGACTTGTATACCTGGAAGATATGAACACATTAACACCACAATTACATTGATGTTTTTGTATTAAACAAGTTTAGATTTTAAAGAAATAACATGGCACAATTTTATAAAAACAGTACTTGTTTTACCAGCTGTTTAATTTTTTAAGATTACTTGCTCAAAACTTACACATATAACCAAGTTACACACACCTTTTTTTTATTATTTACTTAAACCCTTTTAATTACTTAATCATATAGACTCTCTTATCCAGAAACACGTTTTTCCTCTATTATATCTATATCTAGAACCTTTTAGTTTCTCTTTTCCATCTACTAACCTCTTTCTGTTCACATTTCAATACAATGCTTTTCAATTTCTGAATTTAAGCAGATTATTTTATAGACATCTACATTTTATTAGGGCCTTTTTGAAAACCTAGAAAACTTATTGGCCTAATTTTAAAGACATCTTTATTTTTATCTGTTTACCCAATTTGAATTAAAACATATAAATCACGTGAATCAAAGACATTTGGATACATTTTTAAATTTTTCATGAGCGCTCCTCATCTGTCAATTGTCATATCCCTGCATGATATATGGACATACACACATACAGACATACCAACATACAACACGTAACACAAATGTAACACATAACACAATAGTAAAGGCCTTGTAGCTTTTTTCAGGTGAAATCTCCATTGCAATGCTGAAAACTCCAGAGTCGATCAAAAATAGAACTGATCAGAAAACATTAACCCATCAGCAGAGTCAAGATCATGAGCTCAAAAAAAAAAATTACA
Source organism: Callospermophilus lateralis (assembly GCF_048772815.1). Lineage (NCBI taxonomy): Eukaryota > Metazoa > Chordata > Mammalia > Rodentia > Sciuridae > Callospermophilus > Callospermophilus lateralis. The sequence continues at coordinate 1,135,965 of NW_027514351.1, read as the reverse complement.
GAATCTAAGAAAAGCAAGAGTCCTAAAAATGATGACTGGCTAGTAATTAGTAAATACCATATTATATACTTTTTTGGTTAGGTCTAGTTTGAGTTCAGGTAAAAAGACACATTTACTCTTTTTATCTGTCTCCTGCTGAGTGCTGCAGGCTTCTTTTATTTGCATATCAAAGTAAGTCCTGGCTGAGGTCTGGAAAACTGGAAAGACTGGAATTCTGAGAAGAAACCTCACGCCTAAGGCATTTATCTATAAGTCATAATTTCCAGGTTTGGATGTTGAAAATTTTGATGCAAGTTGAAGATGTAATTCTCAAAATTTTATTTCTTTAGATTTTTCTACACTAGAAAAACTTGCTCACACAAAACTGAAAATAGGATCATTTTTTGATAATATTAATGCCACCATCAGAAGAAGTTTCTATAGGATCATTAAGCCCCTTTCTTTGTTATGAAGTTTCTAATAGTATTAAGTTAAATTAAATTGGCTGAAAAATTTTTAAAAAGAACCACATGCTACCATGTGTATCCGAAATTAAGCTTTAAAAATTTCCAAGACTGTTGCTAATTAATGTCATTTCAATAAGCCAGACCAACGTTTTAATTTAGTACCATTTTTTAAAATCTTACACACTGATGGGAATAGATACCATATCATAATTTATTATCTCTTCCCAAGTTAATGCACTGATATATCTAGTGAAATTTTTTCAGGCTGTCTAGTTCAAAATTAAAACTCTTTATTTTTTTTTTTTACCCTAAGTATTTAAGTTTCCTAGCATGAACTACCTGAAATCAAAATAAACAATTGTTTAAACCCAACTTTTAACTGTAAGATAGTGCAATGCTTTAGAAACCCATTTAGATACCAGATGGTTAAAATAAAAAAAAATCATTTCTAGATACACATTCACCCTAGATCATCCCCAAGAAACAATCTATAATATCAGCATATTAATGCATTCATTGTCCCTTTTGTTAAGTAAACAGAGGTGGAGAAATCCTTAAAGTGCACGTAAGGAATAAGGGAGTTCCCCACAGCAAAATGGATCTGGCAGCTGCTGGGAGTCCCTTAGCCTCACCATTTACTTACAGGATTAGTTCCTCTGGTTTGCTTTGACCCCAGGCACCAGGCATATTCTATGTCTCCCAACTTTGCAGTAGTCAGCTCCCAAAAATTTCATTCTCTGCTTCAGTTGTTTTGAGTGCTAGGCTTCCCCAAGAGGGCAGAGTGGGGTTTATTTAAAGTCCCCTCTGGGGTGTCAAAATTTATGACTGAAGGCTTGGTTCCCATCCCAAAGCCAATTAATGCCAATTTAATAATGAGAACAGGGTTTTGAGAAAAGTTTAAGCGAGATATCAAAGTTCTTAGACCCCAGACATTTCCCTCTGCAGTGGGCATGCTCAATCCAACTACGGGAAGAAAAGAAATCACTGCTTCCGTAATGTTGCTTAACAAAGGGGAGTAAAGTTTATCAAAGTTCTTTAAAGCACAGCTAAGAGAGGTGAAAAGGTGAGAACAGAAAAACTGGCGGTTCTATTGACTTTTGGTCCCTCACAGGAGAAGCATTAGTTTAAAATTTAGCTAAAGTAACTTCCACATATGTAATGCAGGTTGGAACTCGGGACTCTGCATCGGACCAAACAATGCCATCACATTTAACAGAAACACAGATAAAATGACACACAAAGACCATCATGCAGCTCCCGTTTGTTCACAACCCCAAGATCTACAATCTTGTGACTCAGAGAGAATGGAGGGAAGAGGGGGAGAAGTAGAAGGTTTGAGTGATAGGATCCTGGGTGAAGGGGTCGGATTGGAGGCAGGGACCAGGAATGGCTTCAAGGAAAGAGGCATGGAATGGCTTTGTCCCATAATGAGAGTTTCTCAAACAGAGACAAGGACAATACAAACGTGACACAAACATGTACACACAGTTAACATTTAACACGAGTTGAGAAGTAAAGATTAGAACCTAGTAACTGTCAAAACCTGATGGGTTAGACCACAAAGACAGACAGTGAATTCAACCTGAGAGAAAAAAGTAGTCAGCAAGATATGATGGGTTGCCAGCAGAGTCACCTAATGTGGGCTCATTCGTCCCTCCTCACCTAATGAGAGCACATCCGTCACTCCCCGAGTCCTCCAAGGCATCCCTTGCAAGGACATGGCCTGTGGCTTTAGGACACGTTTGTCCACCACTGACAGGGGGAACTTACATTCTCCGCTGGAAGCCACTCTGCCAACTCAAACCAAAAACGGAAAAATGGAACCTGAACAAAAAGCTCTGAGTTATCACAAGGAAAAATGAAAAGAAGCGCCTTACTTACCTCCAGAGGGGTCTGTTGGTGTGTCCTTGTCCTATGCTGCGTGATTCCTGGCCAACGCACCAAATGTAAGGGTCCGGTGAACGTCGGAGGAAGAGACCACCAAGAGAACGCGGCTCATGCAACAGAAAAAGGCGTTCATTGAGGATCCAATCCAGCATGCTGGGGCTACGTGCTCACTCAAGAAGGGAGAGCAGCCCAGAGCCCCGAGCAGGGGTTGAGCAGTGCTTAAGTACACTTTTTGGGGAGGGCGGGACTTTACATATATCACAGTCTCCTTTAAGAAATCAACATACACCGCAGAAAAATCAAACAACAATTCCTAAACATGATTAGTTCATTCATTGGCAGGAACAGGTCAGGCGGGAGTGATAGGTGAGTTCTAAAGCGAGGTACACATTCAAACAGATTGGTTTAGGCCTTGCGATGCCTATGTGCCAGGCCACACAGGGTCCTAGGTTATTAAACAACCAGGCGGTCAGGGGGAATATTTACTGGGCAGTCCGGAATTGTACTACAAGCTACAGGAATTTCAGGTTTTGCATGTAGCATAGGAACTTAACAATACCTGGTCCTTTACATTTTAACTCAGGCCTTGCAGCTTAGAAACTTTACAAAACCCGGTCTTTTACACTTCAACTTTTACACTTTAATTTCAATTTATTTTACCCTTTCAGATCACTCCTGGTGCACAAGAAGGGTGTCCAAGCCACCCTGAATTTAGGCAAATGAGTGGCAAGGGAGCTTATTTGGGACACTGTCTTGGGCTGTGCCCCTCATGGAAACCTCCAGCCAGATGTTATGATGAGTGCCTTTATAGAAGAAGAGGAGGGCCATGTGAGAGTGTTTTGGTATTAATTGTGGTCATTTGTGTGACGGTTGGAAGAGATGACTGGGTCCACCTGGGCTTGAATTCTTGTGTGATTCCCCTTAGAGACTGACTTCTGGAACTGAACTCAAAGAAGTATTGCCATGAATTGTGGTGATATTTTAAGAGGTCAAGCATGAGAGTCGCCCTTGGAAACTAAGACCAAGGCCGAGGGTGGCTTTCCACAGAGCACTGGGAATTTCAGCAAAGATATCCCATGATTTTATTCTTAAAGACTTGGTAGCCATAGTTGAGAGTCAAAACACACATGGACCTCACATTGTAGACCTCAATGGGCCTGGCTATATCTAACCTTTTGGTCACTCTTTGGGAAGCCTTGCCTATGAGAGTTCTCCAGAGTTTCATTGAAATGAGCTTCCTCAACATTTAATGGTTCTTGAAACCCACAGTGCATACAAACACAATAGAAATACAAGCAGTTCAGAAGAGGCATGGTGTATAGTTGGACTTGCCTTTTGCATTATGTAGGGTAGGTGTTATAAATCTAGTTAATTTTTAATTGAAATAGTTCTCCTTGTGTTTTTAAAGTTAATAAATATGTGAATTCCTGTATCCTTTTCTCTGTAGCCTATTCATCACATGTATTTTTATATAAACATATTGAATCCTACCTGGTATCACATATACATTCTTGTGAGGTGGCTGACATGGCAGATACAAATTATGACAAGAGATCACTCCTCCTAAACGCTATTGGATCATAAAATTCAGCCTAAGGGTAACCTTTCCAGTTGAACAACATTATTCATAAATCCATGTTCAGTAAAATTAATATTTTTGGATCTGTGGATGATATATATTTCATCATGAATTTCAATTGGCATATATATTGCCACTTTATAATGTCTGTGTGTGTTTTGCTCTTTGCTTAATTGCTTTGGAAAGAGATGTGTCTGAATCAGCCTCTTGGCCCTGTGTGAGGCTGTGGCTTAGATTCTCAGCACCTGATGGATCTAAAGAAAGATCCCATGGGTGCATCCAAAACCAAAATGGCCAAAAGAGCAGTTATTGTGGATGAAGACTCTCACCTTCCTCTCTAATGGCCCTGACATCCATCAAGTGAAAATAGGGATCCTTTGGGTCAAATGAGTTCTTTAAAGCCCTGCAGAGTTTAGCCCATAGGTGCTTGGGTTTTCACATGAATCCAATTTACATAAAGAATCTAAACCCCACAGTCATTTGGCCTCAAATTGAAGAAGATAAGGGGCATGTGGGAGCATTTTGTTTTGAATTGTGGTAATTTGTTTGGCGCTTGGAACAGATGACTGGGTCCACCTGGGCTTGAACTCTGGTATGATTCTCCTTAGAGACTGAATTCTGGAAGTGACATCAGAGAAGTATTGTCATGAATTGTGTTTGGATTTTACTAGGCCATGTAACCTAGATCTCAGGTATTAATTGTGGTGCAGGGAGATCTAGGTGCAGGGTTGCTTTGCCCAGAGCACTGGGAATCTCAGCCTGGATATCACATGATTTTATTCTGAAATTCTTTAAAGCCACAGTTGAGAGTCAAAACACACATGGACCTCACATTGTAGACCTCAATGGGCCTGACTTCATGTGACCTTTTGGCCACTCTTTTGGAAGACTTGCCTGTGAGTGTTCTCAAGATCTTTCATTGAAATGAGCTTCTTCAACATTTAATGGTTCCTGAATGAATTGAAACCCACAGAGCCTCCAACTTTATCCTCAAAAAATGGCTTGATAAATACCATGAAACTTTTGAAATTCCCATAACCAGGTGGCACTGGAAAACTTTTGGATGTCCTGTTGCTGATCATGAGTGTATCTCACAGTGCCTTGACTGACTGGGTTTCATGAAAATTGTGTAGAACAGTGATGCCAGTATGTTGGAGCCTGTTCTTTAGTGGGACTAGAGCATAGGTGTGAAGGTGTGTGATAAAACATGTGTGTTGGGGCATGTGGATCTGCCATTGGCTTCCAATTGCCTTGTGACTGACAGGGTACAGCCAGCAGACCGTTATATGTAAAGGCATCTTGTTATATGGATAGGTTTCTGGGCAATGTTCAGAATCAGGTTGCTATGGACAAAGGGGCAACCTATGTGGGACAGAATCCTGGTTGGTGCATTCTCATGCAGACTGTGTCCCTCCACACGTGACAGAACTCCCTCCAGCACTGTGTCCCAGTTGAACTCCTTGTATTTCATGAAGCAAATACCAAACTCCCAGTGCACCAAGGAGTAACACCACGAAAATTGGAGCATGACCAAATGGCTTCACAGTCAACCCGGGGAGACACTTACACCCCAGTGGCCATAGTTTAACTACAAAAAGAGTATTCAGCACTGCTGCCTCATTTTCATTGGAAAATTAGAAACAATGTCCTTCAGGTCACATATTTGCACACCCAGATTTGATGGTCACACAACAAAGGAAGCTAAAGCTCCTGACAACAACATGTATTTTAAGAGCCCAACCTCAGAGAGTTTCTCAAGAAGTCTTTACACAAGCAGAGCTCAATGTTTGTGGAGTGTTTACCCTGTCCCTTACTTTTGGAAACTCCTCTACCACCTACAAGTTTGTGAACTCCTGAGCATTTTTTATTCCTGATATGTATTTACAGATTTTCTAACTCTTCTCCTCTAATTGTATCTTACTTGGAACTAAGGTAATGTCAAGGCAATCTTCTGGATGAGAGTGTGAACATTTTTGTGTAGCACATATTTGCATACCAATTACAGTCATTTTCCATATTTCCATTCGAAATACTGAATCCTTGACACTAACGCATACCCTAATAGACTCTGACTACTACTCCTAATATGATGGAGAAAAATAACACAAACAGAATAGGAATACAAGCAGTTCAGAGGAATCATAGTGTATAGTTGGACTTGTTTTTTGCATGATTAATTGTAGGTGTTATAAATCTAGTCAATTTTTAATTGAAATAGTTCTCCATGTGTTTTTAATGTTAACAAATATGTGAATACCTATCTCCCTTTCTCTGTAGCCTATTCAGCACATGTATTTTTAAATGCACATATAGAACACTACCTGGTATCACACCTACATTTTGTGAGGTGGCTAATTTGGCAAATACAATTTGTGAGAAGTGATCACTCCTGTTAAACTCTGTTGGAACTGAAATTTTAACCTAGGGGTGTGTTTCCTAGAAGAACAACATTATACATAAATACATGTTCTAAAAGAAATAATTTTGCATCTGTGGAGGATATATATTTCATGATAAATTTGATTGCTAATTTATTGTCTGTGTGTGTTTTTTTGTATATATATATATATATATATATATATATATATATATATATACATACACTCTCCAGATTTTTCAAAATATGAAATATATGTGTCTTATATACACTCCCTAAATTCATTCATGTTTATGTATATGGATTTATAATCAACTTTTCACAAGATCATTCTCAGAAATATTCATCCACCTGAAATACATATTGTTTCCAGTACTGAAAACTAACTTCAGTTAATGTTGCATACAAATACTAATAATTCTACAGTAACTGACCCAGTTTAACATCAATGCAAGTACATTCCTATGTGACATGATGTGTATTTTGAAATTCATTTTAATTCAACACTGGTACATTACTATTTCTTCAATTTATGCACATCATAGGATATATATTTCATCCACAAGTTAGCAAACTTATAGGCATTTGTTTCACTTTCAATCACTTCCTGCTTCAGAACACATGGATTCTTCCAGGATTCTTGACTGGTCTTATAAAGAGACTTCTTTCGAAATATATAATTTTTGATTTTTTTTATCACTTTTGAAGCAAAACTGACACTCACTTCATGATAAACCATAACTATAATATCACCACTAGATGTATAACTGGTTGGAATGAATGATTTTATAACAATATAGTATTTTTTATATATTCTCTTATATCAGTTTATTCCATTATTTAAAGTGGAACCAGTTATATTATTTATTCACTATATTGTCTATTCATGCATTATCTCTATATTCATAGACACAGGGTACACCTCTTAGTACCCCCAATACTAATTTATTAGTCTTCTAAATATTGCTCCCAGAAATGGTGGAAGAAATACTCATGTCACCTGATCTACATATGCATGTTATCATAGTAATATTCTGGACACAAAATGCAAAAGTCACACGTATGATTGTACCAAAGCCTAAATGGAAACTGAACATGGATTACTAAAAACATCCATATCCAGGTTGCCTAATGCTCTCAAATGTCAATCCTATTGGTGACCACATTTTTGTTTCTTCCTAAGATTATATATTCAACCTCAAAACTATTGGAAATGTCTAGTTTTTTCACTCACTTTATACTTTGCCTGATTTCCTAATGTCTCTATTGATATCTACTTTCCTACATATTTTTTCCAGTTCAACATTGTGACTGACCCTTCACATGTGCTGACATTGACATTCACTCTCTAACCGAAACCCTATTGCTAATGAACTTTGGTCCAAATCCTATACTCTATCTTCTTCCGAAACATACTGACTATCTTCCTGATCCTATCGACTATCCCTTTTTGAGTGGATGTACTCTACTACATTCAATCATCTGAGGTACAAGGTCCTATGCCATTGTATATCGATTTTTCTGAAACATGTATGCAGAACATAATTCAAAGCTACGTGTCCCAATCTATTGCCAAATGCACTTCTGAGCTTCAAATCTTACCTAGATTTGTTTTCATACTTATATTTAACCACTATATTTCTATATATTGCAGGTTCCCAATAACCTTATTCATCCCGCAGAATGATTCCTAACCCAAATCGAACGTGTTATTAACCCTAACCATACACTGTTGCCTCAATCTAACATTACAAAAGAGCAGGGACAGGGCTATTCTTTCAATTAGGGATGTAGGTTATCTTCCAACTGCTGAGAACCTCAAAGTTCGATGCAGAAATGATCCCTGGAGAAGATGTAGGCAGCTATGAAGGACCTGCATGAGCAAAAGCCATCTTCCATGGCAAACAACCTGGACAGGATGAAGGGATGTGTATGCATCAGACTCTCTCTTCTTAATGTAGAGAAGATGAACCTAACCAGGCCTGCGTGTAGAGCTGTTCCATGGTGTCTATTTTGATATACCATTCTAACTAGTCAAATTGTCACAGGAAGTAGGGGCACCCTCCAACTCATGGAACCATTGGAAGCAAGTCTTAGGACAAAGTTGTTGCCAAGGCAGTGACCTCATTCAGTTGCAAAGAAAGTGACATACCTCATTTCCTTGGTGATGGAACTCTCTGAAATTGGGATGCAAGAAGCCAGGCACCAAGAGCCAGTCCCAGTCCCAGTCCCAGTGGGCTCACTTGTTTGGATTTACCAAGTACAGAGTCAGGCCTTCTTGGTACCTACTGATGTGAGGATGGCCAAATGCCAGTAGAGCTCTGAAGAGGGGCCTTTCTTGAGACAGCAGGTTGTGGCTAACAGCAGGCTCCTCGCAGAATAACAGAGTTGGCCAAGGAGACAAATCTGAGACCAGACAGGCCATTTCGAGTGGAACATAGTATGGCCCACCAGTCAGAGGACACTCCAGATAGTTAAAGACCTATTTTTGGGTAGGAGGTGCCTTTTTGGTTGTGGGTGTGAGTTTGCGGTTTTGTTTCATGTTCTGAGAATAGGTAGGAAAGGTGGTTGGTTTGGTTTGGAGTCGACTGTTTCTAGTAAGTCTATAGACAAGGCGAGTGTTTCTATGTCTGTGTAGCCACTGTGTCCGTGGTTTTAGACATTAGAAACGAGAATGCATCAATGGAGGTGTCCTGTCTAGTAGAAAGCTTCACAGCATTCATCCTGCACAATTGATTAATGGACTGTTGCTTGCCTTATGGATGGGAAACACCTACTAACTTCCTAAGTTGCTGTTTTCTTCCTGAATTCTGGCTACTCTCCAGAATAGTATCATGGTTTATTGTCCAAGATATGTACCACCTCCAAACTCTGTGACATGGCCATGTCCTTGATAGCTGAAGGGAATGGGAACATCTCAGAAAACTCAGATATCAGTGTGACCAGTAAAGTCTCAGTGGAGAAACCCTGCTTGGCTCCATTTGCTTATCTATGTTTCTGTTGCCTTGAATGTCAGGAAGGTCTTTGCCTCAGGCCACCCCTTTGTGAAGCGTGAAGAAACAGTTTTCAAATGGAAATGAATGGGCATCACCTGTGGCTCTTTGCTTAATTGCTCTGGAAAGGGATGTGTCTTAGTCAGACACTAGGCCCTGTTTGAGGCTGTGGCTAAGATTCTCAGCTCCTGATAGATCTAAAGAAGATCCCATGTGTGCATCCAAAACCAAAATGGCAAAAAATCTGTCATTGTGGATGAAGTCTCTTGCCTTCTTCTGTTTGGTTCCTGACCTCCATCAAGTGAGAATAGGGATCCTTTGGATCAAATGAGTTCTTCAAAGTCCTGCAGAACTGCTTGTGTTGTCTCATGATGGCAAATCACATAAAGAATCTATACCTGACAGTAAGTAGGCCTCAAATTGGAGAAGCAGAGCAGTATTTATGGCAGGCCGAGAGCAGTTGTGTGCAGGTGTGTGACAATACATCTGTGGTGGGGTCATTTGGATCTTACATTGGCTTCCAAATGGCTTGTGACTGACATGGTGCAGCTAGCAGAACTTTGTATGTAAAGGCATCATGTTACATGGAGAGTTTTCAGGGCAATGTTCAGAATCAAGTTCCTATGGTAAAGGGGGCAAGCAAAGGGGGATAGAAGCCTGGTTGGTGCATTCTCCTGCAGACCCTGACACACCATACGTTACCGGACTCCCTCCAGCATTGTGTCCCAGTTTAACTCCTTGTATGTCATGAACCAAATACAAAACACCCACTGCAGCAGCAAGAAACACCACGAAAAGTGGAGGATGACCAAATGATTTCAAAGTCCAGACGGGGAGACACTTATCCCCCATTGGCCACAGTTTAGTTACAAAGAGTGAATTCAGCACTGCTGCCTCATGTTCATTGGACAATAAGAATTCATGTCCTCCAGGTCACAAAAATGCAGACCCAAGTTTGATGGTCTCACTACAAAGGAAGCTAAAGCTTCTGAAAACAACATATATTTCAAGTACCCAACCTCATTGTCAGTATCTCCAGAAGTGTTTAGGCCAGCAGAGATCCATGTTTGTGGAGTTTTACCCTGTCCCTAAGGTTTGGAAACGTCTCTTCCACCTCAAAGGTTGTGAACTACTGAGCATTTTCCATTCTACGTATGTATTCACAGATTTTCTAACTCTTCTCCTCTAATTGTTTCTTACATGGAGCGTGGTTATTTCAAGCCATTGTTCTGAATGAAAGTGGGAATTTTTTGTGTGTAGCACGTATTTGCATACACATTGGATTCATTTTCCAATTTTCCATTCGAAATACTGAATCCCTGACACGAACCCATACCCTACTAGACTCTGACTACTAATTCTAATATCATGCAGAAAAGTAACACAAACAGAATTGAAATACAAGCAGTTCAGAGGAGGCATGGTGTATAATTGATCTTGCCTTTTGCATGATAAATGTCAGGTGTTATAAATCCAGTCTATTTTTAATTGAAATAGATCTCCATGTGTTTTTAAAGTTAACAAATATGTGAATTCCTGTCTCCCTTTGTCTGTAGCCTATTCAGCACATGTATTTTTATATGCACATATCAAATCCTACCTGGTGTCACACCTACATTCTTGTGAGGTGACTGACTTGGGAGATACAATTTGTGAGAAGACATCACTCCTCCTAAACGCTGTTGGAACTGATAATTCAAATAATGGGTGAGCTTCCTAGTAGAAAAACATTATACATAAATCCCCGTTAAGAAAATTGAATATTTTTGGATCTGTGATTGATGTATATTTCATAGTGAATTTAGATTTGCATATATGTTGCTACATTTTAATATCTGTATGTGTCTGTGTGTGTATACACACACACACACACACACTCTCTCTCTCTCCAGATTTTTCAAAATATGAAATATATGTATCTTATTTACACTCCCTAAATTCATTTATGTTCAAGTATGTGGATTTATAATCAACTTTTCACAAGATTTTTCTCAGAAATATTTATCCACCTGAAATACATATTTGTTTCCTAGTACTGAAAACTAACTTCAGTGAATGGTACATACAAATCCTGTTGATAGCCACAGCCAAGGGTCTCCAGTAAATACCATATGTACTACTGCACAACCTAAGGCAGGCATGGTCCCTAAGCCACATGCTCGTTGTTTAAACAGAGAGGGGGAGATGTTGAGAGCCACAGCCAAAGGGGCCCCAGGAAACCTCCAGCTGCCAGCAAACTTCCAGCTGCCGGCTGATGATTGGCTCCACAGCGGCCCCAGCAACATCTAGCTGATTGGCTCCTCTGTGGTGATGCTCAATGGGATGTTTCCCTGCCCTTTCAGACAACGGAGCTGCTCATTGGTGGACTTTTTTGGCTCCGCCCATGTGACCCAGCCAATTGGCCTCAAAAGGAGGAGGCTTGTGGTTGAGGGAGAGGCTTGTGGGAAGACTGTGGTGGCAGTTGGGCTCTGAGGGTTTTTCCTGAGAAGCTGTTTTGTTTGGCTTGTGTGGTTCTAAAAATAAAGTTTGTTTCTTTTGACAATTGGCTCCTGAATTGTGCCCAGCCAGACTGATGATAATCATGTAAAATGTTGATTTTAAATCGCATACATGAACTTGAATGAATTTAGGGAGTGTATAATAAGACACATATATTTCATATTTTGGAAAATCTGGAAAATCTGGTATATATATATATATATATATATATATATATATATATATATATATACACACACACACACACAACAATAAAATGTAGCAATATATATGCCAATCGAAATTTATCATGAAATATATATCATCCACATATCTAAAAATATTCATTTTACTGAACATGGATTTATGTATGATGTTGTTCACTAGGAAGCTCACCCATAGTTTGAATTTTCAGTTCCATCAGTATTTAGGGGAAGTGATCTATTCTCATAATTTGTATATTCCAAAGTTAGTGAGATCACAAGAATTTACGTGTGTTACCAGGTAGGAGTCTATATATGCATAAAAATATACATGTTCTAAAGAGGCTACAGAGAAAAGGAGACAGGAATTTACATATGTGTTAACTTTGAAAACTCATGGAGAAATATTACAATGAAAAGTTGACTAGATTTATAACACATATCCTTGATAAAGGAAAAGGAAAATCCAAGTATACACCATGCCTCCTACAAAAGGCCTGTATTTCTATTCTGTTAGGTTTCTTTTTCTCCATCATTTTAGGATAGTAGTCATAGTCTAGTAGGGTATGGGTTAGTGTCAGAAATTCAGTATTGCAAATGGAAAATAGGATAATGTATCCAATGTGTATGCAAATATGTGCTACACAATAATCTTCCCACTCTCACCTAGAACAATGCCTTGACATTACCTTTGCCCCAAGTGAGACACAATTAGAGAAGAAGAGTTAGAAAATCTGTGAATACATATCTGGAATGGAAAATTCTCAGGAGTTCTCAACCTGGGAGCAGGTAGAGGAGTTTCCAGAAGTAAGGGATTGGGTAAACACTCCACAACCATGGAGCTCTGCTGGAAAAAAGACTTCTGGAGAATCTGCCTCTGAGGTGTGGCACTTGAAATATATATTGTTGTCAGGAGCTTTGTCTTCATTTGTAGTGAAACCATCAAAGCTGGGTCTGAATCTATGTGACTTGGAGAACATGGTTTCTTATTTTCCAATGAACCTGAGGCAGCAGTGCTGAATTCTCTCTTTGTAGGTAAACAGAGGCCAGTGGGCCAAAGTGTCTAACCATGTGGACTGTGAAGCCATTTAGTCATCCTCCAATTTTCATGGTGTTTCTTGGTGCTGAACTGGGAGTTTGGTATTTGCTTCAAGAAATACAAGGAGTTCAACTGGGACACAGTGTTGGAGGGAGTTCTGTGACATGTGCTGGGTCAGAGTCTCCAGGAGAACTCACTAACCCGGCTTCTATCCCACATAGCTTGCCCCCTTGACCATAGCAACCTGATTCTGAACATTTCCCTGAAACCTCTCCATATAACAAGATGCCTTTGCATATAAGGGTCTGCTGGGTGCACCATGTTAGCTAAAAGCCATTTGGAAGTCAATGGCAGATCCACATGGCACCACCATAAATATTTTATCACACACCTGCACACCACAACTCTGGGCCAACTACTCTGCAGTCTCCATCTAACCGGCATCTCTGTTCTACACCACTTTCATTATACCCAATCAATCAAGGCACTGTCTGGTACACTAATGATCAGCAACAGGACATCAAAGGTTCTCCAGTGCCACCTCATCATGCGAATTTCAAAAATTTCATGGTATTTATCTAGCCATTTTACAAGGATGAATTTGGAGGCATTGTGGGTTTCAATTCTTTCAGGAATCATTCAATGTTGAGGAAGCTCATTTCAATGAAAGTTCTGGAGAACTCTCACAGGCAAGGCTTTCCAAAGAGTGGCCAAATAGTCACATGAAGCCAGGCCAATTGAGGTCTACAATGTGAGGTCCATGTGTGTTTTGACTCTCAACTATGTCTGGCAAGTATTTCAAAATAACATCATATGATATTCTGTCTGAGATTCCCAGTGCTCTGTGGAAAGCCACCCCGGGGCTAGATCTCAGTTTCAAAGGGCGACTTTCATGGGTGGCCGCCTATAATCCCAACACAAATCATGGCAATACTTCTCTGAGGTCAGTTCCAGAACTCAGTCTCTAAGAGGAATCACACCAGAGTTCAAGCCCTGGTGGACCCAGTCATCTTTTCCTACTGCCACATAAATGACCACAATGAAAAGCAAAACACTCCCAAATGGCCCTCATCTTCTTCCATATAGACACTCATCATAACCTCTGGCTTGACGTTTCCTTGAGGGGCACAGCCCAAGACAGTGTCCAAAATAATCTCCCTTTCCTCTCATTTGCCTAAAGTCAGGGTGGCCTGGACACCCATTCTGTGAACCATGAGTGATCAAATAACCCTGACTTTAATACTGCTCTGCTTCTCCAATTTGAGGCCTACTGTCTGTGGAGTATAGATTCTTGATGTGAATTGGAGTAATGAAAAAACCCAATAACCCATTGGCTACACTCTGCAGGGTTTTGAAGAACTCATTTGACCCAATAAATTCCTATTCTCATTTTATGGAGGTCAGGAACCTTACAGAGGAAAGTGAGAGACTTCATCCTCAATGACTGCTTTTTGGGCCACTTTGGTTTTTGATGTGCCTTCTGGAATGTTACATATTTTTTTTTTTTTGGTTTTAGTGCCTTCTGGAATATTACATAATTTTTTTCTTTAGACATTATTGCCAGAGTTCCTATCTTCATCCCAGTGCAGGTGAAATCAAAGATAATACCAATCTACAGCTTCTGCAATAGCCATCCCTGTACTGCTTGCAGAACTTGCCTGGACACATTGCGAACTCACCTAAATGCATTGTGAACTATCTGTTGGTGCAGCGACTTGTGGTAGTGTTGGGGTATATTTGCTGATGATGTCATCGGTGGTACAATTTTTCCAAAAGGAGCCATCAATTGGCTTGGTGTATCTTCCTCCCTTCTGCGTGTCATGATCGTCCAGCTAAAATTTGGGGGGCCAACAGAGGTGAGGCAAAGAACCTCACCCACCCCCGCTGGTACAAAGACCTCTCCACATGTGTGGCTCTATACTGGACGGGTAGTCAGTGACGGGTAAGATCCAATTGCAATGGTACCAACTTAACGGGTAAAGACCATATGTACTATTGGACAACCTAAGGCAGGCACGGTCCCTAAGCCACATGCGTGTTGTTTAAACAGAGAGGCGAAGATGTTGAGAGCCACAGCCGAAGGGGCCCCAGCAAAATTCCTGCTGCCAGCAAACTTCCAGCTGCTGGCTGATGATTGGCTCACAGCGGCCCCAGCAACACCTAGCTGATTGGCTCCTCTGCGGTGATGCTCAATGGGCTGTTTCCCTGCCCTTTCAGACCACAAAACTGCTCATTGGGGGACTTTTTTGACTCCGCCCACATGACCCAGCCAATCGCCCTCAAGAGCAGGAGTATTGTGGGAGGCGGAGAGAGGCTCCTGTGGGAGGGAGAGGTTTTGGGAAGCCAGTGGTGGCAGTTGGGGCTCTGAAGGTTTTTTCCTGAGAGGCTGTTTTGTTTGGCATGTGTGGTTCTAAAAATAAAGTTAGTTTCTTTTGACAAGTGGCTGCTGATTGTGCCCAGCAAGACTGCGGCATTATCCTAATATTTCTACAATAACTGACCCAGTTTAACATCAATGCAAGTAGATTCCTGTGGGAGAGGACATGATGTGTATTTTGACGTTCATTTTTATGTAACAGTGGTACATTACTATTTCTTCAGTTTACGCACATCATAGTATATATATTTGATCCACAAGTTCACAAATTTATAGGCATTTGTTTCACTTTCAATCACTTTCTGCTTCAAAACACATGTATTCCTCCAGGTTTCTTGACTGGTCTTTTCATGAGACTTCTTTCCAAACACATTATTTCCGATTTCCATAATCACTTTTGAAGCAAAACTCACACATTCTTCATGAAAAACCATAATGCTGATATAACCATTATATATATTACTGGTTGGAATGAAGGATTGTATATCAATGTAAGATTTTCTGTATATTTTCAGATATCAATTCAATCCATTATTTAAAGTTAGAACCAGTTATAATATTTCTTTACAGTATGGTCTATTCATGCATTATCTCTATAATTATAGACACAGTGTACACCATTTTTACCTCCAAAAATAATTGATACGTCTTCAAAATATTGCTCTCAGAAATGGTGGAAGAAATACTCATGTCACCTGATCTACATATACATTTTACCACAGTAATATTCTGCACACAGAAAGAAGAGGTCAAACTTATGTTTGTACCAAAGCCTAAATGAAAAGTGAGCATGGATTACGGAAAACATCCATGTCCATATTGCCTAATGCTCTCAAAAGTTCATCCTATTGGTGACTACATGTTTGTTTCTTCCTAAGATTATATATTCAAACTCAACCCTGTTGAAAATGTATAATTCTATCACTCACTTTATACTTTGCCTGATATCCTAATGTCAATTGATATCTGCATTCCTACTTTTTTCCCCAGTTCATCCTTTTGACAGACTCTCCACATGTGCTGACAATTACATTCACTCTCTATCCGAAACCCTATTGCTAAAGATCTTTTCATCCAAATCTTATACTCACTCTTCTTTCAAAACCTACCAACAATCTTACTAATCCTACAAATTATTTCTTTTTGACTGGATGTTCTCTTCAACATTCAATCAACCAAGGTACAAGGAATTATGCCATTGTATATTGATTTATCTGAGACATCTGTGCAGAATATAATTCAAAGCTAAGAATCCCAGCCAAGGGTCCAATGCAATTCTGGGCTTCAAATATTACCTAGATGTCTGTTTTCATACTTATATTTCACTTATATTCTTATAAATATCGCACGTTCCCAATACCATAATTCATCCCGCAGAATGATTCCTAACCCAAATGGAACATGTTATTAACCCTGACCATACACTGTTCTCTCAATCTATCTTTACTGAAGAGCAGGGACAGAGTTGGTCTTTCAATACAGAAATTAGGGGATCTTCCACTTGCTGAGAACCTCCAAGGTCATTAAAGAAATGATCCCTGGATTAAATGTAGGCAGCTATGAATGACGTCAGAGAGCAAAAGTCATCTTCCATGACAAACAACCTGGTTAGCATGAAGGGATGTGTCTGAATCAACATTTCTTTTTTTAATGTATAGAAGATGGACCAAACCAGGCCTATCTGGAGAGCTTTTTTTGGGTGCCTATGGTTGATATACCATGCAAACTTGTGAAAGTTTCACTGGAAGAAGGGGCAGCCTCCAACTCATTGAACTTTGGAAGCAACTGTTAGGACAAATTGGTTGACAAGGCAGTAACCTAATTCAGTTCCTGAAGGAAGTGACCTACGTCACTTCCTTGGTGAAGGAATTCTCTGAATTTGGGATCCATGAAGACAGGTACCCAGAGCCAGTCTCAGTCCCAGTCCCAGTGGGCTCACTTGTTCAGTTTTACCAAGGACAGGGTCAGTCTTTCTTGGTACCTACCTATGTGAGGATGGCCAAAGGCCAGAAGAGCTCTGAAGAGGGACCTTTTCTGAGAAAGCAGGTAGTGGCTCACCGCTGGCTCCTGACAACTTCACAAAGTTGGCCAAAGAGACCAGATCTGAGTCAGGACAGGACATTTCGGGAGAACATTTTATGGCCCACCAGTCAGAGGACACTCTGGATAGTCACAGACCTACTTGGGGGAAGGAGGTGCCTTTGTGGGAGTGGTTGTGGTTTTGTGGTTTTGTCACATGTTCTGAGAATAGGTAGGAAATGTGGTTTGTTTGGTTTGGATTGGACTGTTTCTAGTAAGTCGTTTGACATGTAAGTGTTTCTATGTCTGTGTATCCCACTGTGTCTGTGGTTGTAGACATTAGAAAAGAGAATGAATTAATGGATGTGTCCTGTCTAGTAGAAAGCTTCCCAGCATTCATGCTGCCCAATTGATTAATGGACTGCGGCTTGCCTTCTGGATGGGCAAAACCTTCTATCTTCCTTAGTTCCTGTTTTCTTCCTGAATTCTGGCCACTCTCCAGAATAGGCTCATGGTTTTGTGTCCAAGATATATACCACCTCCAAGCTCTGTGACATGGCCATGTACTTGATAGCTGAAGTGAATGTCAAGCATCTCAGAAAACTCAGATATCAGTGTGACCAGGAAAGTCTCAGTGGAGAAACCCTGCTTTGTGTCTTTTGCTTACCTGTTCTTCTGTTGCCCTAAATGTCAGGAAGGTCTTTGCCTCTGGCCACCCCTTTGTGAAGCCTGAAGAAAACAGTTTTCAAATGAAAATGAATGGGCATCACCTGTGGCTCTTTGCTTAATTGCTTTGTAAAAGGATGTGTCTGAATCAGCCTCTTGGTTCTGTGTGAGGTTGTGGCTTAGATTCTCAGCACCTGATGCATCAAAAGATAGATTCCATGTGTGCATTCAAAACAGAAATGGCAAATGAGTCTCTTGCCTTCCTCTATTAGATTCCTGACCTTCATCAAGTAAGAATCAGGATCCTTTAGTTCAAAAGAGTTCTTTGAACCCCTGCAGAAGTGCTTGGGTTTTCTGATGACTCCAAATCACATAAAGAATCTATACCTGACAGTCAGTAGGCCTCAAATTGGAAAAGCATGACAGTATTAACGCCATGCCTATTTGATCAGTTCTGGTTCACAGGAAGGGTGTGTAGGCCACCCTGACTTTCGGCAAATGAGGGGAAAGGGAGCTTATTTTGGACAGTGTCTTGGTCTGCGCCCCTCATGGAAACTTCTAGCCAGAGGTTATGATTAGTGTCTATATGGAAGAACATGAGAGCCATGTGAGAGTGTTTTGGTTTTCATTGTTGTCATTTGTGTGGCGGTGGGAAAAGATGACTGCGTCCACCTGGGTTTCAACTCTTGTGGGATTCCCCTTGGAGACTGAGTTCTGAAACTGACCTTAGAGAAGTATTGCCATGAATTGTGTTGGAATTTTCGGAGGCCACGCATGAGAGTCACCCTTGGAAACTGAGATCTAGGCCCAGGGTGGCTTTCCACAGAGCACTGGGAATCTCAGCGAGGATATCACTTGATTATATTCTGAAAGACTTGGCAGCAATAGTTGAGAGTCAAAACACACATGGACCTCACATTGTAGACCTCAATGTGGCTGGCTTTATGTGACCTTGGGCCACTCTTTCAGAAGACTTGCCTGTGAGAGTTCTCTAGAGCTTCCATTGAAATGAGATTCCTCAATATTTAATGGTTCCTGAATGAATTGAAACCCACAGTAAGTCCAACTTCATCCTTGAAAAATGGCTAGAAAATACCATGAAATTTTTGAAATTTCCATGACCAGCTGGCACTGGAAAACCATTTGATGTCCTGTTGCTTATCATGAGTATACAAGACAGTGCCTGGTTTGACTGAGTTTCATGATAATGGTGTAGAAAAGATATGACAGTAAGTTGGAGCCTGCTGAGTAGTGGGCCAAGAGCAGTAGAGTGTAGGTGTGTGAAAAAACATCTGTGGTGGGGCCACGTGGATCTGCCATTGGCTTATAAATGGTTTGTGACTGACATGGTGCAGCTAGCAGACCTTTGGATGTAAAGGCATCTTGTTGTATGGAGAGGTTTCAGGGCAATGTTCAGAATCATGTTGCTATGGTCAAGGGGGCAACTATGTGTGATAGAAGCCTTCTTGGTACATTCTCCTGCCGATCCTGACCACCACACATGACAGAACTCCCTGCAGCACTGTATCACAGTTAAACTCCTTTATTTCATAAAGTAAATACCAAACTTTCAGTGCAGCATCAAATAACATGATTAAATGTGAAGGATGATCAAATGGCTTCACAGTCCACATGGGGAGACACTTAGCCCCCAGTAGCCCCAGTTTGCCTACAAAGAGAGAATTCAGTACTGCTGCCTCGTGTTCATAGGAAAATAAAAAAAAACATGTCGTCCAGGTCACATAGATGCAGACTCAGCTTTGATGGTCTCACTACAAAGGAAGCTAAAGCTCCTGACAACAACATATATTTCAAGTGCCCAACCTCAGAGGCATTTTCTCAAGAAGTCTTAAGGCCGACACAGCTCCATGTTTGTGGTATTTACCCTGTCCCTTACTTTTGGAAACTCCTCTACCACCTTCAAGGTTGTGAACTCCTGAGCATTTTCCATTCCAGATATTTATTATGAACTCAAACAACAACAAGTGCTGGCGAGGATGTGGAGAAAAGGGTACACTTGTACATTGCTGGTGGGACTGCAAATTGGTGCAGCCAAATTGGAAAGCAGTATGGAGATTTCTTGTAGAGGTGGGAATGGAACCACCATTTGACCCAGGTATTCCCCTTCTCAGTCTATTCCATAAAGACCTAAAAAAAATGCTACAGGGACACTGCTACATTGATGTTCATAGCAGCACAATTTACAATAGCAAGACTGTGGAACCAACCTAGATGCACTTCCATAGATGAATGGATAAAAAATGAGGCATTTATACACAATGGAGTATTACTCTGCATTAAAAAATGACAAAATTTTTACAGAGAAATGGATGGCATTAGAGCAGATTATGCTAAGTGAAGCTAGCCAATCCCTAAAACCAAATGCCAAATGTCTTTTTCATATAAAGAGATTAACTAAGAACAGAGTAGGGACGAATAGAATGAGAAGAAAATTAACATTAAACAGGGATGAGAGGAGGAAGGGAAAGGGAGAGAGAAGGGAAATTGCATGGAAATAAAAGGAGACCCTCAGGGTTATACAAAATTACATACAAGAGGAGGTGAGGGAAAGGAAAAAATTATACAAGGGGGAGAAATGAATTACAGTAAAGAGGTAGAGAGAGAAGAGGAGAGGGGAGGTAAGGGGAGGGGGATAGTAGAGGTTAGGAAAGGCAGCAGAATACGACAGACACTAGTATGGCAATATGTAAATCAATGGATGTGTAACTGATGTGATTCTGCAATCTGTTTATGGGGTAAAAATGGGAGTTCATAACCCACTTGAATCACAGTGTGGAATATGATATATCAAGAACTATGTAATGTTTTGAACAAGCATAAATAAAAATTAAAAAAAGAAAACTAACTTTGGTGAATGGTGCAAAGAAATCCTAATATTTCTACAGTAACTGACACAGTTTAACATCAATGCGAGAAGATTCCTGTGGGACATGATGTGTATTTTGATGTTCATTTTTATTCAGCACTGGTACATTACTATTTCTTCAGTTTATTCACATCATATTATAATATTTCATCCACAAGTAATGAAATTTATCGTCATTTTTTTCAATTTCAATCACTTCCTGCTTCAGAACTCATGAATTCCTCGGTGTTCCTTGACTGGCATTTTCATGAGACTTCTTTCCAAACACATTATTTTCGATTTCCATAATCACATTTGAAGCAAAACTCACACAAACTTCATGATAAATCGTACCCTAATATTAACATTAGGTGTATAACTGGTTGTCATGAATGATTGCATATCAATATAAGATTTCTTATATATTTTCAGATATCAATTCAATCCATTATTTAAAGTGGAACAAGTTGTATTATTTATTGAAATTAAGGTCTATTCATGCATTATCTGTATATTCATAAAAACAGGGTACACCTCTTTTTACCCCCAATGCTAATTTATACGTTTTCAAAATACTGCTCCTAGAAATGGTGGAAGAAAAAATCATGTCATCTGATCTACATATACATTTTATCACAGTAATATTCTGGAAACAAAATGCAAAGGTCCCACTTAGGATTGTACCAAAGCCTAAATGTAAAGTGAACATGGATTACTAACAATATCCATGTCCATGTTGCCTAATGCTCTCAAATGTCAATCCTATTGGTGACCTACATATTTGTTTCTTCCTAAGATTAGATATTCAATCTCAACCTTGTTGAAAATGTCTTATTCTATCACTCACTTTATACTTTGCCTGATTTCCTAATGTCTCTATTGATATCTGCTTTTCTACAAATTTTCCCCAGTTCATCATTGTGTCTGATTTCTTCATATGTGCTGACATTTATATTCACTCACTGCCCGAAAAAAATTGCTAAAGAACTTTTATTACATATCCTATACTAACTCTACTTGCAAAACATAACGACTATCTTCTTTTTTTTTTTAATTTTTTTTTATTGGTTGTTCAAAACATTACAAAGCTCATGGCATATCATCTTCCATACATTTGATTCAAATGGGTTATCAGCTCCCATTTTTACCCCAAATACAAGTTGCAGAATCACATCGGTTACACATCCACATTTTTACATAATACCATATTAATAACTGCGACTATCTTCTTAATCCTACCGACAATTCCTTTTGACTGGATGTTCTCTTCAGCATTCAATCATCCAAGGTTCAAGTTCCTCTGCCATTGTATATTGATTTATTTGAGACATGTGTGCAGATAGTAATTCAAAGCTAAATATCCCAATCAATTGCCCAATGCCCTTCTGGGATTCAAATCTTACTTTAATTTCTGTTTTCATACATATGTTTAACCTCGATATTCTTATAAATATCACAGGTTCCCAATACCATTATTAATCCAGCAGAATGATTCCTAACCCAAATCGAACATGAAATTAACCCTAACCATACACTGTTCACTCAATCTAACTTTACAGAAGAGCAGAGACAGATTGTTCTTACAATACAGGAATGTAGGGGATGCTCTACCTGTTAAGAACCTCAAAGGTCCATGCAGAAATGATCCCTGGAGAAGATGTAGGCAGTAATGAAGGACCTGAGAGACAAAAAGTCATTTTCCATGGCAAACAACCTGGTCAGGATGAAGGGTTTTGTCTGAATCAGCCTCTATCTTCTTACTGTAGAGAAGATGGACCAAACCAGGCTTGTGTGAAGAGCTGTTCTCGGGTGCCTAAGGTTGATATACCATTCTAAGTTGTGAAAGTGCCAAAGGAAGTAGGGGCAGCCTCCATCTCATGGGACCCTTGGAAGCAACTGTTAGGACAAAGTGGTTGCCAAGGCTGTGACCTCATTCAGTTCTTAAAGGAAGTGACCTACCTCACTTCCTTGTTGATGGAACTTTCTGAACTTGGGACCAAGGAAACCAAGCACCAGAGCCAGTCCCAGTCCCAGTCCAAGTGGTCTCATTTGTTTGGAATCACCAAGGACAGAGTCAGTCTTCTTGGTACTGACTGATGTGAGGATGGCCAAATGCCAGGAAAGATATGAACACGGGCCTTTCCTGACTAAGCAGGTAGTGGCTCACCGCTGGCTCCTGACTGCTTTACAGAGTTGTACAAGGAGACCAGATCTGAGACAGGACAGACCATTACCGGGGAACATAGTATGGCAAACCTGTCAGAGGACACTCCGGATAATCACAGTCCTACTTGGTAGAAGGAGGTGTCTTTTTGAGTGTGGGTGTGTGGTTTTGTCTCTGTTCTGAGAATAGGTAGGAAAGGAGGTTTCTTTGGTTTGCAGTGAACTGTTTCTAGTAAGTCGTTTTACAAGGTGAGTGTTTCTATGTCTGTGTATCCCACTGTGTCCGTGGTTGTATACATTAGAAAAGAGAATGCATCAATGCATGTGTCCCCTATAGTAGAAAGCTTCCCAGCATTCATCCTGCCCAATTAATGAATGGAGTGTGGTGTCCATATCGATAGGCAACACCTACTACCTTATTAAGTCCCTGTTTTCTTTCTGAATTCTGACAACTCTTCAGAATAGGCTCTTGGGTTTGTGTCCAAGATATGTACCACCTCCAATCTCTGTCACATGGCCATGTACTGGATATCTGAAGGGAATGGCCAGCATCTCAGAAAACTCAGATATCAGTGTGACCAGGAAAGTCTCAGTGGAGAAACCCTGCTTTGGGCCTTTTGCTAACCTATTGTTCTGTTGCCTTGAATCTCAGGATGTCTTTGCCTCTGGGCACCCCTTTGGGAAGCCTGAGGAAAACATTTTTCAAATGGAAATGAAGGGCATCACCTGTGTCTCTTTGCTTTATTGCTTTGGAAAAAGATGTGTCTGAATCATCCTCTTGGCCCTGTGTGAGGCTGTGGCTTAGATTCTCAGCACCTGATGGATCAAAAGAAAGATCAAATGTGTGCATCCAAAACCAAAATGGCAAATATTCACTCATTGTGAATGAATTCTTTTACCTTCCTCTGTTAGGATCCTGACTTCCATCAAGTGAGAATAGGAATCCTTTCGGCCAAATGAGTTCTTCAAATCTCTGCAGAGGGGCTTGGATTTTCTCATGACTCAAATTCACATAAAGAATCTAAACCACAGAGTCAGAAGGCCTCAAATTGAAAAAGCCAAGCAGTATTAATGGCAGGCCTATTTGATCATTCCTGGTTTACAGGAAGTGTGTCCAGGCCACCTTGATGTTAGACAAATGAAGGGAACAGGACCTTAATTTGGACACTGACTTGGGCTGTGGACCTCATTGAAAACTCCAGCCAGACGTTATAAGGAGTGTCTATATGGAAAAAGATGAGGACCATGTGGGAGTGTTTTGGTTTTAATTGTGGTCATTTGTGTGGCGGTTGGAAGAGATGACTGTTCCACTGGGCTTGAACTCTGGTGTGTTTCCCCTTAGAGACTGAGTTCTTTAACTGACCTCAGAGAAGTATTGCCATGAATTGTGTTGGGATTTTAGGAGGCCACACATGAGAGTCGCCCTTGGAACCTGAGATCTAGGCCCAGGTTGGATTTCCACAGAACATTGGGAATTTCAGCCCGGATATAACATACAATTTTTCTTAAAGACTTGGCAGCCATATTTGAGTTTAAAACACACATGGACCTCATATTGTAGATCTCAATGGGCCTGGCTTCATGTGACATTTTGGCCACCCTTAGGGAAACCTTGCCTGTGAGAGTGCTCCAGAGCTTTCATTGAAATTAGCTTCTTCACCATTTAATGGTTCCTGAATTAATTGAATCCCTCAGAGCCTCAAACTTCATCCGTGAAAAATGGCTAGAAAATTACCATGAAATTTTTGATATTTTCATGATCAGCTGGCACTGGAAATACTTTGGATGTCCTGTTTCTGATCCTGAGTATACCAGACACTGCCTTGATTGACTTTGTTTCATGAAAATGGTGTAGAACAGATATGCCAGTAAGTTGGAGCCTGGTGAGTTGTGGGCCTAGAGCAGTGGTATGCAATTGTGTGATAAAACATCTGTGTTGCGGCCATGTGGATCAGCCATTGGCTTCCAAATGGCTTGTGACTGACATGGTGCAGCCAGCAGACCCATATATGTAAAGGCATCTTGTTATATGGAGAGGATTCACTGCAATGTTCAGAATCATGTTGCTATTCTCAAGGGGGCAATCTACATGGGATAGAACCTTGGTTGGTGCATTCTCCTGAAGACCCTGAATCACCACACCTTAAAGAACTCCCTCCACCACTCTGTCCCATTTTAACTCCTTGTATTTTTTGAAGCAAATACCAAACTCCCAGTGCAGCAGCGAGAAACACCACGAAAAGTGGAGGATGACCAATTGGCTTCACAGTCCACACTGAAAGACACTTAGACCCCAGTGTCCATAGTTTACCTACAAAGAGAGAATTCAGCACTGCTGCCTCATGTTCATTGGATAATAAGAAACCATGTCCTCCAAGTAACATAGATGCAGACCCAGCTTTCATGGTTTCTCTACAAAGGAACTAAATCTCCTCAGAACATCAAATACTTCAAGTGCCCACTCTTAGAGGCAGTTTCTCAAAAAGTATTTAGGCCAGCAGAGCTACATGTTTGTGGAATGTTTACCCTGTCCCTTACTTTTAGAATCTTCTCTACCACCTCCAAAGTTGTAAACTCCAGAGTATTTTCCATTCCAGATATATATTCACAGATTTTCTAACTCTTATCCTCTAATTGTGTCTTACTTGAGGAGAATGTAATGTCAAGGCATTGTTCTGGATGAAAGTGGGAAGATTTTTGTGTAGCACATATTTGCATACACATTGGATTCAATTTCCTATTTTCCATTAGAAATGCTGAATCCCTGAAACTAACATATACCCTATTAGACTCTGACTACTAATCCTAATATGATGGAGAAAAATAACACAAACATAATAGAAATACAAGCAGTTTAGATGAGGTATGTTTTATAGTTGGAGTTGCCTTTTGCATGGTATAGTGTAGCAGTTATAAATCTAGTCAATTATTTGTTGAAATAGTTCTCGATGCGTTTTTAAAGTTAACAAATAAGTGAATTCCTGTCCCCCTTTCTCTGTAGCCTATTCAGCACACGTATTTTTATATGCACATATAGAATCCTACCTGGTACCACACGTACATTCTTGTGAGGTGGCTGACTTGGCAGATACAAATTGGAAGAAGAGATCACTCCTCCTAAACGCTGCTTGAACTGGTAATTCAAATGTGAGTGAGCTTCCTAGTTGAACAACATTATACATAAATCCATGTTCAGTAAAATGAATATATTTGGATCTGTGGATGATATACATTTCATGGTGAATTTCGTTTGGCATATATATTGCAATTTTTAATGTCTGTCTCTGTGTGTGTATATAAATATATATATAGATACACTCTCAGGAGTATTCAAAATATGAAATATGTGTCTTATTACACACTTCCTAAATTCATTCATATTTATGTTGTGGATTCATAATCAACTTTTCACAAGATTATTCTCAGAAATATTCATCCACCTGAAATACGTATTTGTTTCTTAGTACTGTTTCCACCCCAGATATGCATTCACGGATTTTCAAACTCTTCTACCCTAATTGTGTCTTACTTGAGGTGAAGGTAATGTAAAGGCATTGTTCTGGATGAGAGTGGGAAGATAATTGTGTAGCATATATTTTTATACACATTGGATTCATTTTCCTATATACCATTGAAAATACTGAATCCTGACAATAACCCATACCCTACTATACTCTGTCTACTAATCCAAATGATGGAGAAAAACAACCGAAACAGAATAGAAATACAAGCAGTTCAGAGGAGGCGTGGGGTATAGTTGGACTTGCCTTTTTCATGATAAATGGTAGGTGTTATAAATCTAGTCAATTTTTAATTGAAATAGTTCTCCATGTGTTGTTAAAGTTAACAAATATGTAAATGCCTGTCTGCCTTTCTCTGTAGCCTATTCAGCACATGTATTTTTATATGCTTTATAGAATCCTACCTGGTATCACACGTTCATTTTTGTGAGGTGACTGACTTGGCAGATACAAGTTGTGAGAAGAGATCACTACTCTAAACGCTGTTGGAACTGAAAATTCAAACTATGGGTGAGCTTCCTAGTAGAACAACATTATACATAAATCCTTGTTCAGTAAAATAAATATTTTTGCATCTGTGGATGCTATATATTTTATGATGAACTTCGATTGGCGTATATATTCCTACATTTTAATGTCTGTGTGTGTGTTTTGTGTGTGTGTGTATATATATATATATATATACACACATATATATGTATATACACATATATATAATTATGAATATATATATATATATATATATATATATATATATATATATATATATATATATACTGTCCTGATTTTTAAAATATGAAATGTATGTATCTTAAATACACTCCCTAAATTCATTCATGTTCAAAAATGTGGATTTATAATAAACTTTTCACAAAATTATTCTCAGAAATATTCATCCTCCTGAAATACACATTTGTTTCATAGTTCTGAAAACTAACTTCAGTAAATGGTGCTTACAAATCCTAATATTTGTACAGTAACTAACCCAGATTAACATCAATCAAGTAGATTCGTATGGGACATGATGTGTATTCTGACGTTTATTTTCATTCAACACTGGTACATTACTATTTCTTCAATTTTTACAAATCATAGGATATATATATTTCATCCACAAGTTCACAAATTTATGCGCATTTAATTCACAATCACTTCCTGCTTCATAAAACATGTATTCCTCCAGGTTTCTTGACTGGTCTTTTCATGAGACTTCTTTCCAAACACATTATTTTAGATTTCCATAATCACTTTTGAAGCAAAACTCACACACCCTTCATGATAAACCATAACCTTAATGTGGCCATTAGATATATAACTGGTTGGAATGAATGTTTGTATGTCAATATAAGATTTCTTGTGTTTTTTCACATATAATTTCAATCCATTATTTAAAGTCGGAACCAGATATATTATTTATTCAAAGTATGGTCTATTCATGCATTATCTCTATATGCACAAAGGGTACACCTCTTTTTACCCCCATTACTAATTTATACGTCTTGAATATGTTGCTGCCAGAAATGGTGGAAAAATAGTCATGTCACCTGATCTACATATACGTTGTATCACAGTAATCTTCTGGACAAAAAAAGCAAAGGTCACACTTAAGATTGTAGCAAAGACTAAATGAAAAGTGAGCATGGATTACTAAACATCCATGTCCAGGTTGCCTAATGCTGTCAAATGTCAATCCTATTGGTCACTACACATTTGTTTCTTTCTAAGATTATATATTCAAACTCAACCCTGTTGAAAATATCTAATCCTATCACTCACTTTATACTTTACCTGATTTTGTAATGTCTCTATTGATATCAGCTTTCCTAACTATTTTCCCCAGTTCATCATTGTTACTGTCTCTTCACTTGTGCTGACATTAACATTCACTGTCTACCAGAAACCCTATTGCTAAACAACATTTGGTCCAAATCCTATACTCACTCTTCTTTCTAAACCTACCGAGAATCTTCCGAATCCTACCAACTATCCCTTTTGACTGGAAGTTCTCTTCTACATTTAATCATCCATGGTACAAGGACCTAAGCCATTGTATATCGATTTACCTGACACATCAGTGCAGAACATAATTCAAAGCTACGTATCCCAGTCAAGGGCCCAATGCCCTTTTGGGCTTCAAATCTTAGCTAGATTTCTGTTTTCATACTTATAATTCACCTATATATTCTTGTAAATATCGCAGTTTCCCAATACCATTATTCATCCCGCAAAAAGATTCCTAATCCAAATCGAACCTGTTAGTTAACCTAACCATACACTGTTCAGTCAATTTAACTTTACAGAAGAGCAGGGATAGAGTTGTTCTTACAATACAGGAATATAGGGGATCTTCCACATGCTGAGAAACTCAAAGGTCCATGCAGAAATGATTCCTGGAGAAGTTGTAAGCAGCTATGGAGGACCTAAGAGAGCAAAATTCATCCTCCATGGCAAACAACCTGGTAAGGATGAAGGGTTGTGTCTGAAACAGCTTCTCTCTTCTTAATGTCGAGAAGATGGACCAAACCAGGCCTGTGTGGAGAGCTGTTCCCAGGTGCCAATGGTTGATATACCATTCTAACTTGTGAAAGTGTCACAGGAGGTAGGGGCAGCCACCATCTCATGGGACCCTTGAAAGCAATTGTTAGGACAAAGTGGTTGCCACGGCAGTAACCTCATTCAGTTCCTGAATGAGGTGACCTACCTCTCTTCCTTGATGACGGATCTCTCTGAACTTGGGATCCAGGAAGCCAGGCACCCAGAGTCAGTCCCAGTTTCTTGCCCAGTGGGCTCAGTTGTTTGGAATAACCAAGGACAGAGTAAGTCTTCCTTGGTACCTACTGATGTGAGGATTGCCAAATGCCAAGAGAGCTCTAAAAAGGGGAATTTCATGAGAAAGCAGGTAGTGGCTCACCACTGGCTCCTGAAAACTTCACAGTGTTGGCCAAGGTGACCAGATCTGAGAAGGACAGGCCATTTCAAGGAAACATAGTATGGCCCATCATTCAGAGTACATTCCAATTAGTCACAGACCTACTTGAATAAAGGAGGTGTCGTTGTGGGTGTGATTGTGATTTTGTGGTTATGTCTCATGTTCTGAGAATAGGTAAGAAAGGCGGTTTGTTTGCTTTAGAGTGGACTGTTTATAGTAAGTCATTTGACAAGGTGATTGTTTGTATGCCTGTGTATCCCACTGTGTCCGTGGTTGTAGACATTATAAAAGATAATGCATCAATGGATGTGTCCTGTCTAGTAGAAAGCTTGCCAACATTCATCCTGCCCAATTTATGAGTGGACTGCAGGTTGCTTTAGGGACGGGCAACACCTACTATTTTCCGAAGTTCCTGTTTTCTTCCTGAATTCTGGCCACTCTCCAGAGTAGGCTCATGGTTTTGTGTCCAAGATATGTACCACCTCCAAGCTCTGTGACATTGCCATATACTGGATAGCTGAAGGGAATAGCAAGCATCTCAGAAAACTCAGATATCAGTGTGACAAAGAAAGTCTCAGTAGAGAAACCCTGCTTTGGGCCTTTTGCTTACCTATTTTTCTGTTGCTCTGAGAGTCAGGAAGGTCTCTGCCTCAGGCCACCAATTTGTGAAGCCTGAAGAAAACTGTTTTCAAATGGAAATGAATGGGCATCACCTGTGTATCTTTGCTTAATTGCTTTGGAAAGGGATGTGTCTGAATCAGCCACTTGGCCCTGTGTGAGGCAGTGGCTTAGATTCTCAGCACCTGATGGAACTAAAGAAAGATCCCATGTGTGCTTCCAAAACCAAAATGGCAAAAATATCAGTAATCGTGTATGAAGTATCTTGCCTTACTCTGATAGGTTTCTGATCTCCATCAAATGAGACTAGGGATCCTTTGGGTCAAATGAGTTCTTCAAAGCCCTGCAGAGGCTAGCCCATATGAACTTGGGTTTTTTCATTACTTTAAATCACATTAAGAATCTATACCTGACAGTCAGTAGGCCTCAAATTGGAGAAGCAGAGCAGTATTAAGGCCAGGCTTATTTTATCACTCCTGGTTCAAATGAATGGTGTCCAGGCCCAGCTGACTTTAAGCAAATAAGGGATAAGGAAGCTTGTTTTGGATACTGTCTTGTGCTGCGCCCCTCATGGAAACCTCCAGCCAGAGGTTATAATGAGTGTCTATATGGAAGAAGGTGAGGACCATGTGGGAGTGTTTTGGTTTTAATTGTGTTCATTTGTGTAGTGGTTGGAAGAAATGACTGGATCCACCAGGGCTAGAACTTTGGTATGATTCACTTTAGAGACTGAGTTCTGGAACTGACCTCAGAGAAGTATTGTCATGAATTGTGTTGCGATTTTAGAAGGCCACGCATGAGAGTCGCCATTGGAAACTGAAATCTAGGCCAAGGGTGGCTTTCGACTGATCACTTGGAATCTCAGCCAGGATATCACATGATTTTATTATGAAAGACTTGACAGGCATAGTTGAGAGTCAAAACACACATGGACCTCACATTGTAGACCTCAATGGGCTGGGCTTCATGTGACTATTTGGCTACTCTTTGGGAAGCCTTGCCTTTGAGAGTTCTCCAGAGCATTCATTGAAATGAGGTTCCTCAACATTAAATGGTTCCTGAATGAATTGAAACCCACAGTTTCTCCAACTTCATCTTTGAAAAGTGGCTAGATAAATACCCTGAAATTTTGAAACTCCCATGACCAGGTGGCACTGGAGAACCTTTGGATCTCCTGTTGCTGATCATGAGTGTACCAGACAGTGCCTTGATTGACTGGATTTCATGATAATGGTGAAGAACAGAGATGCCAGTAAGTTGAGAATGCTGAGTAGTGGGCCCAGAGCAGTGGTGTGCAGGTGTGTGATAAAATATCTGAGGTGGGGCCATGTGGATTTCCAATTGACTTCCAAATGCATTTTGGCTGCCATGGTGCATCCAGCAGAACCTTACATGTAAAGGCATCTTATTATATGGAGAGGTTTCAAGGCAATGTTCAGAATCAGGTTGGTATGGTCAAGGAAAAAGCGGTGTGAAATAGAAGCCTGGTTGGTGCATTCTCCTGCAGTTCCTGACCCACCACACGTGAAAGAATTCCCTCCAGCACTGTGTCCCAGTTGAACTCCTTGTATTTCGTGAAGCAAATACCAAACTCCCAGTGCAGCACCAAGAAACACCACAAAAATGGAGGATGATCAAATGGCTTCACAGTCCACACGGGGAGACACTTAGCCCCCAGTGGCCACAGTTTACCTACCAAGAGAGAATTCAGCACTGCTGCCTCATGTTCATTGGAAAATAAGAAACCATGCTCTCCATTCACATAGATGCAGACCCAGCTTTGATGGTCTCAATAAAAAAGAAGCTAAACCTTCTGACAACAAAATATATTTAAAGTACCCAACCTCAGAGGCAGTTTCTCAAGAAGTCTTTAGGCCGGCAGAGCTCTATGTTTGTGGAGTGTTTACCTCTTAGACCAGGATGTAAGAAAAGAACACTGACTCCAGTTAAAATCAAATTAAAGTAAGCTTATTATTTCCACTGGCTGGGCTGCCTCTCCCTCCAAAGATTGCGGGAGCAAGAGAGCAACCCCACCTTTACTACAGCCCAGGTTTGCAGCCCAGAAAGTTACACAAAAATGGGGTAACAGATAACAGAACTCGGACAAGCATCACACTAATGGGAGTTTACATTTTTTTTTTTTTTGCTAGCCCCAACATCAAAATTTATGAGGACCATTAGAGCCTCAGAGAGGGTCATTGTCTGGCCACAGAAGGCTAATATTTATGAGGTGTGACAAAGTTTCAGAGAGGGCTGCTATCTGGTCAGAGAGCCATGCACGGGTGAGTTTAAGGCACGGGCAGTCATTCCAAGCAGGTTCAGAATTTGCAGTAATTTACAGTAAAGCCAAAATGATTTTTTCATGGTTTTGTTGCAAGATGGCTCCCAATTTTAATAAAAGATAAGGTTGGGTCTATCATCCCCCCCTTTTCTTATGTGTCCCTTTGTAATCCTTCATAGGTTAGTGGAAAAGCACTGAGGAAATTTTAATCCCTCAGTTAACAGTCTCCAAATTTTTAGAACTCACCGAAAACCAGTCTCCCTGATATTACCTGACTTAATTAATTACTTATATTGATAGTCTATTTATTTTGGGCTCCATTGGTGTAAGTGGAGAGTCGTCTCTCATTTTGCCTTCTTCTCAGCTGAGAGAGGGTGACATGAGTGTGCATGGCGTGAGAGACATGAGTTGCCTTTTTGAAGTCAGTTGAGGAATATGAGTTGCCTTTTAGAAGTCAGTTCTTTTTGAAGTCTTGTTGAGGAAGAACAGGTTGTAAAGTCATCTGGGGATGGGTTCTTCTATGAGAGAAACAAAAAACATGAGTATTGAATAAATGTTGCAGTAGCTGGATCATGTCACTGTATGAAGTACCCTCACCAGTCTTTAATATCCCCAATTATCAGGACTGTCAACTTAATATTTAACTTTAAGTGTTACAGTTGCCCCTCCCCATAATATACAGTTTAATAATTTAATGTCATCTGATTTTGCAAAATCCTTTCAGTAGTATGACCTCTGTGTCTAATAGAGAAAAATTTAATTCTGTTACTCAGGACTGGATAATCGTACTAGCAAACACCAAGCCTACCTGTAGGTTAGGAATATCTGTAGGCCTTAAATTAAAAACTTCTGCCTCTGGCAGCTCCTCTTGATAGTCTTTGTAGCCAACAGTTTTACTTATTTTGGGAGGCTAACATAAAGTGTATACCTTAAAATATTATTATTATTATTATTATTATTATTATTATTATTATTATTATTATTTAAAATGCCCAGGAATGGCTGTATTTTGGTTTTAACTGTCTTTGCTAAGTGTTTAAGATGAAGCAGTCAAATGACTTTTGTTTCTATCTATTGTTAGCAGTCAGCTGAGCTTTTATGGGAGTCATTCCTTGGGAAACTTGAGAGCAGCTTCTCAGTTCTGCTAGTGCAATTTGAGCTAGGTGGGTTCAGGTCTTGCTTGACCATGTGGCTTCCCTCAGAAGCATCAGGGATGTCTCCCTTTCCTGATGACTCTCCTCTTTGTAGCAAATGCACTGATTGGCTTTCTGTTCTCCAGTGGTCTCATTAATCTCCCTGATCGGGAGGTTATGTGGCCCAGAGTTGCAAAGCTCATAGAGAAGTCCCCTGTTCCCTGGATTCAGACTGACTCAAAGGGCAAGAGTCAAATATTGTTTTTTTTTTTGGCCCTTTTCATTTAACTTTAATTTTCAATCCTAATCTGAAACAACCAGCAAATAAATTTTAACAGCCATATATTAAGAGTACTGCACTTTAATGTCTATAAGTTTATAATTATTTATATTTTATTAATTGGGATCTTATTATTCTGTCTGTCTTGTAGTTGATGACTTATTTTCTTAAATTAACCCATGTTGTGTTCTTAAAGCAACACTTCTGTAAAACACCAACAGGGAATCTTTAGATCACTTAAAAAGAAATTAAAAAATAAAATTTTTTAACAAGAGTAAAAATACTTAGTTCATGTAATAGCTACCCTGAATTTTTTGGTGAGTTATATTTTATATCACCTTTTTGAGATCCTAGTAATCTTGACAGAAAAAAAAATTTGAACATAACTTTAAATGAAATAAAATCTGACCTACTGCTTTCGTAGTCATTCTCACATGTAGTAAGATGGGACAAAGAGTCTTATCTCAGGTAAGCAGGGCTCCTTATAAATCTTAAATGCTTTAGTTCTCAAGCTGATCTTTTTTTTAAATATCATTTTACAAAGTTTACATAAATTGTTTGAGGTCACATGAACTTTAGCTCACAACATATGATATCACATTTAAAACATGAATTAAAGTACGGCTGAAAGATTTTAACCTTTACATAGATTAGGGTCTCATTAACTTAAAAATACATTTAAATTGTTCCACAATGTAAAAAGTAACATAAAACTTTACATATATTATTGATAACAGGTAAATAAATCCCCAATATATATTTTATTTACCATACAACTTCAGAACACCTGCTTGATATAATGCTCTTTTAAAGTTTCTACCTTATAGAGTTGTATAACTGGAAAATATGAGCACATTAATAGCATCACAATTGCATTGAAGTTTCTACATTAACCAAGTTTAGCTTTTAAAGAAATGGCAGTACAGTGCTCTAAAATAACAGTTCTTATTTAAACATTTGTTTAATTTTTATGGTTGCTTGCTCTAGAAAATTTAAATCTTAATAAACTTAATGTTATGGGTAAACTTATGTTTAAGAAATTTTTGTCTCTTTTACACATGACTGATTTTTACAATCTTATACAGACTTTAGTACAAACTTATACAGACCTTAGTATATCAATCAGATATCAAACAAAAGTACTCATGAATGAGTAATCCCATATCAAATTTACTTTACTTATTTATCAAAATATTAGACAAATTTTTTGAACACTGTAAACCATTTTTTTGATTGAAAGAAAAGTCCTGGAACAAAGGCATATTAGACCTTTTGTAGACATTAATAGTTTATTAGATTTTTGAACACCTAGAAAAACTTGTAAGCTTAAATTTAAAGACATTTATATTTATCTGTTTACCCAATTTAAATTGAAACATTTAAATCACGTGAATTAAAGATCTTTGGATCCACTTTTTAAAATTGTTTTTATGAGTTCTTTTTAATATGAGTGCTCCTTATATAAGTTAATTTGTGTATCATATATATGATATATGGATATATATATATATATAGACATACAACACATAACAAATTGTGCACACATAATAAAAGTGAAGGCCTTGTAGCTTTTCACAGGTGAAATCTCCATTGCAATGATTTAAAAATTCCACAGTTGGTCAAAGATATTACTGATCAGAAAAACATTAACCTAGGTCTGTAGGAGCAAAATCATGAGCTCAAAAAATAAATAAAGAACCTAAGGAAAAAATTATGAGTCCTAGAAAAATGACTGGCCAGTAATTGGTAAATACCATACAATTTACCTTTTTTTTTCCCTTAGGCCTCAAATAAGTCTCCTACTAAGCTTACAGGATTCTTTCATTTGCATTTCAAAATAAGTCCTGGCTGAGGTCTGGAAGAAGAAGGAAAAAAGGCTATTCTGAGCAGAAACCTTAGGCCTAAGGTATTTTAACCATAATTTTCATGTTAGGATGTTGAAAATTATGATACAAGTTTAAGATACAATTCACAAAATTTTATATCTTTACAAGTTGTTTTGTCAACAGATATCATACTATGATTTAGTATCCTTGTCCAAATTAATGCACTGGTACACACAGTGACATTTTCCCAGGCTACCTAATTTAAAATTGGTGAAAAAAAGACTGAATGATTGAGAAGTTACTTGCCAACTTGGAAGTAGAGTTCTTTATTTTCCATCCTAAGTATTTAAGTTCTCTGGCATGAATTATCTGAAACCATGAACTAAACAAATACCTAAACCCGACTTTTAACTGCAAGATTGTGGAATGCTTCAAAAACCCATTCAGATACCAGATTGGTACAATGAAACATCATCATTTAGACACACATTCAGCTAAGATCATTTCCAAGAAACAATTTATAATATTAACACATTATTGCACATGTCTTAAAGGGCTAGAAAAAAGGCACAAGACAGACAGAAATGAACTCCAGACAATGGCTGACAGACAGAACCCTTTAAAACAGAGCAAATAAGAGAAAAATCTCCTTCTCCAGTGGCACCACAGATGTCCCCACAAGGGGACCAAATGTTTTCACAGAGGAGCTACCTGAAATATAAAATAAAGTGTCTCCATGGCGACTTTACTGCATTTAGTGTCCCCTTTTTGTTTTTCTCTTTTTTTAAGAAGACAGAGGTGGCATTATCCTTGCAGTGCAGGGAACGAAGGAGGGAATTCCCTGAAGCAACAGGGCTTCGGCAGATACTGGGAGATACTCAGTTCTTCATTCCCCAGCAGGCATTACCATCTGCACTGGGTGTGCTCCAGGCAGCCAGCTAGGGCCTTCTCTCATTCTGCTTAACAAATGGTGGTAAAGTTCATCACAGTTCCTTAAAACACAGTCCAAAGGGGTGTCAGGCTTACTTGCTTTGTTACCCATTTTCACGTTCAATATCCTTAAGATTTTATCACAGAAATCACAAAACAAAACGCACAAAAACAAACAAACAAAAAACATATAGAACACAGAACAAAACACACACACACACACACACACACACAAAAAAAAAAAAAAAAAAAAACAGAATCCCGGTGCCAAAACAGAAAAACAGATGAGCAATTCAACGTCTTGCTAAAGCTCTGGGGTAGGAGCGCATGCGTGTCCCTCGGCACCTCTCTAACCTTCCAGAGGAATTCCCTACAGAACGGAACAGAGGACAGAACGATTCTCATTACTATCCTGGACAGGAGTGAATGTGAGCCTCCCCAGGCCACCTCTCTGTCATTAGAAGAGATCTCCCTTAACCAGATATAAGATGTTATCAAGGTGCCACTTACCTATGGAGGCCTCCTCCACCAGGTACTTGCTAATAGTTTCAGTGCGGTGGTTCACTGCAGTGCTCCCCAGACCGACGGCTCACTCCAAGGCCTTGGAACATCTCAATTTGTGCACCCCCTAGAGTGGCTCCCCAGCCCGTAGCCCTGGAGGGAAGGCCAGCTTCAGAATTTTCAGCAGTCTGGTCTTGTGATCTGGTCGGGCAGGGTCATCTCACTGGGGAACTCCAAAATGTTGGAATAGGATGCAAGAAAAGACCAGTGACTCCAATTAAAATCAAATTAAGGCAGACTTATTATTAAAACTGGCCAGGCTGCCTCTCCCTCCAAAAATGGCGGGAACAAGACAGCAACACCACCTTTCCTACAGCCCAGCTATATAGCCCAGAAAGTTACACAAAAAGGGGGTTACAGATAACAGAACTTTGAAAGCATCACACTGATGGTAGTTTACATTTTTTTTGCTGGCCCCAACATCAGAAATTATGAGGACCATTAGAGACTCAGAGAGGGTCGTTGTCTGGCCTGGGAAGGCCAATATTTATTAGGTGTCACTAATGTTTCAGAGAGCACTGTTATCTGGTCAGAGAGCCAGGCATGGATGAGTTCAAGGCACGGACAGGCATTCCAAGCAGGTTCAGAATTTGCAGTAATTTATAGTAAAGCCCAAATTATCTTTTCATGGCTTTCTGGCAAGATGGCTCCCAATTCTAATAAAAGATCAGGTTGGGTCTATCAAGCCTGTCCTTTACTTTTGGAAACTCCTCTACAACCTGCAAGGTTGTGAACTCCTGACCATTTTACATTCCAGATATGTATTCACAGATTTTCTAACTCATGTCCTCCAACTGTGTCTTACTTGGGGTGAAGGTAATATCAAGGCATTGTTCTGGATGAGAGTGGGAAGATTTTTGTGTAGCACATATTTGCATACACATTTAGGAGATCACTCCTCCTAAACACTGATTTGGAACAGAAAATTCAATCTATGGGGGAGCTTCCTAGCTGAACAACATTATACATAAATACAAGTTCATTAAATAAATAGTTTTGGATCAGTGGATGATATATATTTCAAGATGGATTTAAATTGGCATATATATTGCTAGATTTTAATGTCCATGTGACTTTTGTGTTTATAATGTTTTGTGATTTATGTGGATTTATAATCAAATTTTCACAAGATTATTCTCAGAAATATTCATCCAACTTAAATACATACTTTTTTCCCAGTACTGAAAAGTAACTTCAGTGAATGGTGGATAAAAATCCTAATATTTCTACAGTAACTGACCCAGATTAACATCAATGCAATTAGATTCCTATGGGACATGATGTGTATTTTGATGTTCATTTTTATTCAACATTGGTACATTAGTATTTCTGCAGTTTATGCACATTATATATAGTATGATATATAATGTTCAATCACTTCCTTCTTGAGAACACATGTATTCTTACAGGTTTCTTGACTATTCTTTTCATGAGACTTCTTTCCAAACACATTATTGTTGATTT
The DNA here is from genome assembly GCF_048772815.1 of Callospermophilus lateralis. Taxonomy (NCBI): domain Eukaryota; kingdom Metazoa; phylum Chordata; class Mammalia; order Rodentia; family Sciuridae; genus Callospermophilus; species Callospermophilus lateralis. Next base: position 1,097,329 of record NW_027514351.1, on the reverse strand, counting down.
CCATAATCACTTTTGAAACAAAACTCACACACCTTTCAGGATAAACCACAACCATAATATTACCATTAGATGTATAACTGGTTGCAGTGAATGATTGTATATCAATATGAGATTTCTTTTATATTTTCAGATATCAATTCAATCCATTATTTAAAGTAGAGCAAGTTATATTATTTACACACAGTATGGTTTATTCATGCATTATCTGCATATTCATAGACACAGGGTACACCTATTTGTACCCTCAATAGTAATTTATAAATCTACAAAATATTGCTACAGAAATGGTGGAAGAAATACTCAAGTCACCTGATCTACATATACATTTTATCACAATAATATTCTGGACACAAAATGCAAAGGTCACACTTATGATTTTACCAAAGCCTAAATAAAAAGTGAGCATGGATTAATAAAAACATCCATGGCCTGGTTACCTAATGCTCTCAAAAGTCAATCCAATTTGTGACAACATATTAGTTTCTGCCTAAGGTTATATATTCAGACTCAAACCGTTGAAAATGTCTAAACAAATTACACACTTCATACTTTTACTGACTTCCTAATGTCTCTATTTATATCTGCTTTCCTACATATTTTCCCCAATTCGTCATTGTGACTGACTCTTCACATGTGCTGACATTTACATTCACTCTCTACCCGAAACCTTATTTGTAAAGAACTTTTGGTACAAATCCTATACTCATTCTTCTTTCTAAACCTACTGACTATCTTGCTAATCCTACAGACTATCCCTTTTTTATTGGATATTCTGTATGTTATTCAATCATCTAGTGTATACGATCCTATTTCTTTGTATATCAATTTATCTGAGACATCTGTGCAGAATATAATTCAAAGCAAAGTATGCTACTCAAGGGCCCAAAGTCCTACTTGGCTTCAAGTCTTCCCTAGATTTCTGTTTCCATACTTATATTTCACCTATATATTCTTGTAAATATCTCAGGTTCCCAATACCGTTATTCATCCAGCAGAATGATTCCTAACGCAAATAGAACATGATATTAACATTAACCATACACTGTTCCCTCAATCTAACTTTACAGCAGTGCAGGGATAGAGTTGGTCTTACAATCCAGGAATATAGGGGATCTTCCACCTGCTGAGAATCTCAAAGATCCATGCAGAAATTATCCCTGAAGAAGATATAGAATGCTATGAAGGACCTGAGAGAGCAAAAGTCATTTTCCATGGCAAACAACCTGGTCAGGATGAAGAGATGTGTCTGAATAAGCCTCTCACATTTTAATGTAGACAAAATGGACCAAACCAACCCTGTGTGGAGATCTTTCTCCCAGTACCTATTGTTGATATACCATTCTAACTTGTGAAAGTGTCACAGGAAGTAGGGGCAGCCTCCATCTCATGGGACCTTAGGAAGAAACTGTTAGGACAAAGTGTTTTCCAAGGCTGTGAGCTCATTCAGTTCATGAAGGAAGTGACCTACCTCACTTCTTTGTGATGGAACTCTCTGAACTTGGGATCCCGGAAACCAGGCACCCAGGGTCAGGCCCAGTAACAGTCACAGAGATCTCACTTTTTTGGATTTATCATGGAAAGAGTCAGTCTTTCTTGGTACTTACAGATGTGAAGATGGTCAAATGCCAGAAAAAATCTGAAGAGGTGTCTTCAGTGAGAATGCAGGTAGTGGCGGCTCAAAGCTGGCTCCTGACAACTTCACAGAGTGGGCCAAGGAGTCCAGATTTGAGAACAGACAGGCCATTTCGGGTGAACAAAGAATGGCTCACCAGGCAGAGGACACTCCGGTTAGTAACAGACCTTCTTGGGGGAAGGAGGTGCATTTGTGGGAATGAGTGTGGGTTTGTGGTTTTGTCTCATGTTCTGAGAATAGGTAGGAAAGTTGGTTTGTTTGGTTTGGAGTGGACTGTTTCTATTAAGTCATTTGACAAGGCAAGTGTTTCTATGTCTGTGTATCCCACTGTGTCCGTGGGTGTAGACATTACAAAAGAAAATGCATCAATGGATGTGTCCTGTCTAGGAGAAAGCTTCCCAACATTCACGCTGCCCAATTTATAAAAGGACAGAGGGTTGCCTTATTTGTGGGCAAGACCTGAAATCGTCCTAAGTTCCTGTTTTCTTCCTGAATTCTGGCCACTCTCCAGAATAGGCTCATGATTTTGTGACCAAGATAGGTACCACCTCCAAGCTCTGTGACATGGCCATGTACTGGATAGCTGAAGAGAATGGCGAGAATCTCAGAAAACTCAGATATCAATGTTACCAGGAAAGTCTCAGTGGAGAAACCCTGCTTTGCGACTTTTGCTTACCTATTGTTCTATAGCACTGAATGTCAGGAAGGTCTTTGCCTAAGGCCACCCCGTTGTGAAGCCTGAATAAAACAGTTCTCTAATGTAAATGAATGGGCATCACCTGTCCCTTTTTGAGTAATTGATTTCCAAAGGGATGTGTCTGAATCAGCCTGTTGGCCCTGTGTGAGGCTGTGGCTTAGATTCTCAGCACCTGATGGATCTAAAGAAAGATGCCATGTGTGCATCCAAAACCAAAATGGCCAAAAGAGTACTCATTATGGATGAAGTCTCTCGCCTTCCTCTGTAAGTTTCCTGACCTCCATAAGGTGAGAATAGGAATCCTTTGGGTCAAATGAGTTTTTCAAAGCCCTTCAGAATCTAGCCCATTGGTGCTTGGGTTTTCTCATGACCCCAATCCACATGAAGAATCTAAACCCCACAGTCAGTAGGCCTCAAATTGGAGAAGTGGAACAGTAATAATGGTAGGCCTATTTGATCACTCCTGGTTCAGAGGAAGGGTTTCCAGGCCACCCTGACTTTAGGCAAATGACGGGCAAGGGAGCTTATTTTGGACACTGTCTTGTCCAGCGCCCCTCATAGAAACCTCCAGCTAGAGGTTATGATGAGTGTCTATGTGGAAAAGATGAGGGCCATATGGGAGTGTTTTCATTTAAATTTTGGTCATTTGTGTGGCGATTGGAAGAAATCACTGGGTCCACCTGGGCTTGAACTCTAGTGTGAATCCCTATAGAGACTGAATTCTGAAACTGACCTCAGAGAAGTATTGCCATGAGCTTTGTTGGGATTTTAGGAGCCCACGCATGAGAGTAGCCCTTATAAACTTAGATCAAGGCCACAGAGCACTGGGAATCTCAGCCAAGATAATCCATGATTTTCTTCTTAAAGTCTTGGCAGCCATAGCTGAGAGTCAAAACACACATGTACCTCACATTGTAGACTTCAATTGGACTGGCTTCATGTGACCTTTTGACAACTCTTTGGGAAGCCTTGCCTATGAGAGTTCTCCAGAGTTTCATTGAAATGAGCTTCCTCAACATTTAATGGTTTTTGAAAACCACAGTTCCTCCAACTTCATCCTCAAAAAAATGGCTAGATAAACACCATGAAATTTTTGGAATTCCCATGACCAGGTGGCACTGGAGAATCTTTGGATGTCCTATTGCTAATCATGAGTGTATCAGACAGTGCCTTGACTGACTAGGTTTCTTGAAAATTGTGTAGAACAGAGATGCCAGTAAGCTGGAGCCTGCAAATTAGTGGGCCTAGAGCAGTGGTGTGAAGGTGTGTGATAAAATGTGTGGTGGGGCCATGTGGATCTGCCACTGGCTTCCAAATGGCTTGTGAATGACATGGTACAGCCAGCAGAACCTTCCATGTAAAGGCATCTTTTTGTATAGGGAGATTTCAAGGCAATGTTCAGAATCAGGTTGCTATGGACAAAGGGGCAACCCATGTGGGATAGAATCCTGGTTGGTGCATTCACATGCAGACCATGACCTCCACACGTGACAGAACTCCCTCCAGCACTGTGTCCCAGTTGATCTCCTTGTATTTCATGAAGAAAATACCAAAGTCCCAGTGCAGCAGCAAGAACCACCACGAAAAGTGGAGGAGGACCAAATGGCTTCACAGTTCACATGGTGAGTCACTTAGCTCCCAGTGGCCATAGTTTAACTACAAAGAGAGTATTCGCACTGCTGCCTCATGTTCATTGGAAAATTAGAAACAATGTCCTCCAGGTCACATAGATGCAGACCCAGCTTTGATGGTCTCACTAGAAAGTAAGCTAAAGCTACTGACAACAACATATATTTCAAGTGCCCAACCTCAGAGGCAGTTTATCAAGAAGTCTTTAGGCCAGTAGAACTCCATGTTTGTGGAGTGTTTACCATGTGCCTTACTTTTGGAAACTGCTCTACCACTTCCAAGTTTGTGAAATCCTGAGTATATTCCATTCCACATATGCATTCACAGATTTTCTAACTCTTCTCCTCTAATTGTGTCTTACTTGGGGCGAAGTTAATGTCAAGGCATTGTTGTGGATGAGAGTGGGAAGATTTTTGTGTAGCACATATATGCATACACATTGGATTCATTTTCCAATTTTCCATTCGAAATACTTAATCCCTGACACTAACTCATAAACTACTAGACTCTGACTGCTAATCCTAATATGATGGAGAAAACTAACCCAAACAGAATAGAAATACAAGCAGTTCAAAGGAGGCATGGTGTATATTTGGACTTGCCATTTGCATTATGAAGGGTAGGTGTTATAAATCTAGTTAATTTTTAATTGAAATAGTTCTCCTTGTGTTTTTAAAGTTAATAAATATATAAATTCCTGTCTCCCTTTCCCTGTAGCCTATTCAGAACATGTATTTTTAAATGCACATATAGAATCCTACCTGGTATCACATGTACATTCTTGTGAGGTGGCTGACTTGGCAGATACAAATTATGAGAAGAGATCACTCCTCCTAAACCCTGTTGGATCTTAAAATTCAACCTATGGGTGAGCTTCCTAGTTGAACAACATTAAACATAAATCCATGTTCAGTAAAAGAAATATTTTTGCATCTGTGGATGATATATATTTCATGATAAATTTCGATTGGCATATATATTGGTAATTTAATGTCTCTGCATGTGTGTTTTTTGTATATATATACTCTCCAGATTTTTCAAAATATGAAATATATGTGTCTTATATACACTCCCTAAATTCATTCATGTTCATGTGTATGGATTTATAATCACGTATTCACAAGATTATTCTCAGAAATATTCATCCACCTGAAATACATATTTGTTACCAGTACTGAAAACTAACTTTAGTTAACGTTGCATACAAATACTAAATTTGTACAGTAACTGACCCAGTTTAACATCAATGCAAGTAGATTACTATGGGACATGATGTGTATTATGACATTCATTTTTATTCAACACTGCTACATTACTATTTCTTCAATTTATGCACATCATAAGATATATATTTCATCCACAAGTTAGCAAACTTATAGGCATTTGTTTCACTTTCAATAACTTCCTGCTTCAGAACACATGGATTCCTCCAGGTTTCTTGTCTGGTCTTTTCATGAGACTTCTTTCCAAACACATTATTTTCAACTTCCATAATCAATTTTGAAGAAAAACTCACACACTCTTCATGATAAATCATAATCCTAATATAACGTTTAGATGTTTTACTGGTTGGAATGAATGTATGTATATCAATATAAGATTTCCTTTATATTTTCAGATATCAATTGAATCCATTATTAAATTTGGAATCCATTATATTATTTATTCACAGTATTGTCTATTCATGCATTATCTCTATATTCATATCACAGGGTACACCTATTTGTACCCCCAATAATAATTTGTACATTTCGACACAGAAGCAATGGTCACACTTATTATTTTACCAATGTAAATGTCAGGCGAGCATCGGAGGAAGAGACTACCAGGGACTGTCTAATGCAACAGCCAAAAGTTTATGGGGGTCCAACATGCTGGGGCTCAGAGCTCCCTTGAATAGAGCAGAGAGCCCTGAGAACAGCTTAAGCAGAGCTTATATACTTTCCTTGGAGAGGGCAGGGAGGGAAGATTATTGATGGGTCAGCGCGAGTGGGCAGTTTGCGTGCAAATGGGTGAGGGAGTACATTCTGCAGTTTTGCAGTTGGTACAGAACATTCAGGGAACAAGATTAGCGAACAGTTCTCAAGATATCAACAGTGTTTTGTTAAGCATACCGTAAAACTGGAAGTGACAATTACCTATTTTATTTACCTTTCATTCCCCACTTTCTTTTGGTTACATTAAATCATAATAGTGATCATTGAGGATGTCACATTTTATGTTTGCTAGTGTGGTATATTGATTTCTGATTACCATAAGTTTAACTTGTCCAATTTGAGCTTGGAGAAAGGAAACTACACGGTTGAGCAAACAGGGTCCTACAGTTAGCAATAATGTGAGGATTATTAATGGACCGGCCAGGGCTGATAAAAGCATAGTTACCCAGGGGGACTCTGTGAACCAAGACTCAAACCACCCTTTTTGGGCCTCTCTCTCTTGTTGATGCTCTTCAATGCGTCTTCTTAATTTAATCATAGATTCTTTTACAACTCCAGTATGGTAGGCATAATAACAACATTCTTCCCTCAATGCAGGACAAAGGCCCCTTCTCTCATGAAGAGGAGGTCGAACCCTCGCCTGTTCTGTAAAACAACTTCAGAGAGAGAGGTTAAAGATTCTTGTAAAGCTGTGATGGTGGTTTTTTAATATCTTTAAGTTTTGGTCTATTGCTGCTTCTAATTGGGTCATTTGTTGTGTCCCATGGATTAGGGCAGTGGTTCCTGTGCCCTTCTCTGCAGCAACTACTATTCTTCATAGGATGGCTAAAGTGAAGGATACAGGTTGCCAGCGGAACCGGGTTGTATGCCCCCCTATTTGAAATTTAAATGATCCTGCCTCATGATAGAGCACTCGGGGAAACATCTGCACCATTACATAATTAATCACATCTGTTGATAATTTTATGAATAAACAATGTTTAAGTATATAGAATTATACTGTTGTAGGTATGGACAAGGCAAGGCACCTAAGATAGCACCAAAGATAGGGAAACAGTCCTATTTGGTTGCAACCGGATATAGAGGGCATTGCTTCTGTTGTAATCAATTAATCCCCTGAATCCCAAGTTTAGGTAGTTTCAGAATTTTGTACCCAACATGTAAGGGAAAAGACTCAGAAATTCACAGTCTGCAGAAGTTCACAAAAAGCAGTTTTTGGTTCTGTTTTTATTTTCCTCTTCTCTGGGAAAGATAACTTATTAAGGACACCTGGGAGGGGGAGAGCTTTTTTCTTCTCTTTTATTTTCTCCCTGCCAGCTGTTACCATGGAGCCCAGTTGGTAACTTCTTTATCTTGGAAATGTAGCCATCTCTGGAAGCCTCAGCTCAAGGCCAGAGGCCTTGTTCACATATTTTGTGAAAAACTAGTAAGGGGGTGTCTAGCTTAGAAGGGCTGATTTTTCCAGCCAGTGGCCAAGTATAACAGAGCAACACGAAAAGAGGAAGTTAATCTACACTGAACTCTTTTATAAAGACTTTGTTGCTGAAAGTCCTAAAGTCAGCCACGATGAAGACTTCTGGAGAAGGCCATTTAAGATTTTTCTGTGGGCCTGGTACAGAGGGGAAGACGGGGAAGGCGGGGGGTGAGAGCAGTTCTGTGGTTCTGAGAATGAGGAAAAAGAGATATAAAAGAATAATGGGAAAAGGGTTTGGGATTTTCCTGGCAACAAAACTTGAGCAGTAGAACAGGTAGAGCAGATGGGAAGACGGGAATGAGTATCTAAAAAGCCTGTGAGGGACTTTAAATTCTTAGTAACCTGTTTTTACTGATGACAAAGCAACTTTAAAGGCCATTTTCATTACATCTTGGATAGGCGTCTGAGGGCACTCCTCAGCTGGTTTGAGCTTTGGGTTAGCTGGTAAGAGGACCTGGTGGGACCCGGTGTGGGCACTGACAGGAGAAGAGAGGAGTGAGTGGGTTGAAGGGTACCTCAGTACCTGCTGCCTCAGCATGGGGGCAATGGTCTGAGAACCAGAGGAGGTTTGGGGTTTTGATCTAGTAATTGGAGGGGAGAAATCAGGTTGTTGATGTGAGAGTGACAGCAGAGAATCTGGAGCAGAAGGATCTATTGGAGAAACATATTTCGTGATGTGAGCAAAGGAGGGAAAAGGCCTACACATAGGGGAATTTTCTTCAATCCTTTTGATCACTTGCCGAAGTTGAAATAGTCACACAGAATTTGAGGATCTAGAGACCCCTCTGGGGGCCATCGGTTTTGGTTGTCTAATTGGTAATATGGCCAATGCTGTGAACTGAATTTGATGAGGAGTTTGGGTTCCACCAGGCAGCACCTGTATGCTCACATCCCCATGACTTACGGAAGAAGACGGCTTTTCCCCCACACAGCCGTGGTTGTTTGTGGCTTTGATAGTCCACCGGGCAAACATAGTAATCTAGGCTAGCCAACCTGCATCAGGCTTGCGTGTTCCTACATGCATAATGTTTGTTTCCATTATCTATGGTACGGGAGAAATTTAATGGAATTTTAGTGGGATCCTCTTCATCAGAGATATCCCAATTGGAAAGACGTATACCCAGCTGACAAATATCTGGGTGGAGAGTTGGCCACCAGGTCCCTAAGGGGGCTGTATGTGAGACAGACCATACTTCTTGTCTAATTGGATTTGTGATCAGCCATCGCTGCTGAATGGGCTGATGATGGTTAGGACTAGTGGTGGCCAAGGGGAGAGTCTATAGCCTTATCCACATGGCAAATATGCAATTTGAAAGGGTTACCAGTCTTTTCCACTTTCAAGCCAGTGTCTGGACAGGGCACAGGCTTGAGATGAGAATTAGGATCCAGGAAGTGATTCCGTCTACCTTTACCACTGTAGGTTTTATAATTAGCACCTGGTATGGTCCTGTCCAGCGGGGTTCCAGGGATGACACCTGATGTCATCTTATGTAGATGAAGTCTCTTTTTTGATATCGATGTGGAGTCTCCTCTTCACCAGGTTGGTAGGCAGTGGCCAGGTGTTTTGACAGGTATCCCTGAGTTCTTTCAATAGCTTTAAGTTTGTCAAGCAAGGGGGTGTGGAAGGGATCGGTAGGTCTTAGAGTTGTGGTTAGGTCCTTACTGGAGGAGGGGCCCCATAGAGAATTTTATAGGAGGTGAGGTTACACAAAGAAACAGAGGGAGTATTTCTTGCATGAAACAGTGCATAAGGCAGGAGCATAGTCCAATCTTTGATGCCCTCTCTAAGCTTAATTTCGTTAAGGTCTCTTTAATGGTTCTATTAATTTTTTTAACCTGTCCTGAGCTCTGCGGTCTATAAGCACAATGTAACTTCCAATTTATCCCCAGGATCCTGGCTAACCCCTTACTTACCTGGGCCATGAACGCCGGTCCATTATCAGACCCTATTACCTTAGGTAGGCCGTATCATAGAAAAATATCTTTCAGGATTTTCTACCACCATTTGTGCCTTTTTTTTTGTGGGGAAGGCTTCAATCCATCCTGAAAATATATCTACAAACACTAGGAGATATTGAAGTCCATACCTTGCTGGCTAAATTTCAGTAAAGTCCACTTCCCAGAATTTCCTGGTCTGGTTGCTCATAGGCGCTTTCCTACAGGAAGCTTGGAAGGGTAATTGTTCTATTGACAGAACGGACAGGGTTTTGTTACCCGTTCAGTTATGTCCTTTCGCTGTGAGTCGGTTAGTGGAAAACTCTGTTCTTGATCCTTCAGGAATGCCTGCAGTTTCTTTGGACCAAGGTGTGTGAATTGATGTACATTTTTAACGTAGTGTAGGGCTTTCTGAAATTGCAGGCTTGGCTCAGTGAAGTTGAGGAGTTCAGTGCCAGTGTCGTAAGATGTTATCAAAAGCTTGCTGGTGCTCAGGGGTCCATTGGAATTGGGCATCTCCCTTTAACAGCGGGTATAAAGGAGAAGTTAAGGACACAAACACAGGAATCCATAACCTGCAAAACCCAGTAGTCCCAAGAAACTCTTTGTGTTGTCTGCTGCTGGGGGGGGGGGTATCTGCACAACCGTTTGTTTTCTGGGCTCAGTGAGCCAACGTTTACCACCTCTAAGGGAATAGCCCAGGAAGACTACTTCTTGCTGGCAAATTTGGGGTTTTTTGGAAGAAGCTCTATACCCGAGTTGAGCAAGCTTACATAATAGTGCTTGGTTCCCAGACTCACAGTTTTCCTTGGTGTTGGCTGCAGTAGCAGGTCATCCACGTATTGAAGCTGGGTGACTTCGGGGTGCATAGTTCTGAAGTTGTTGACATCTCTGTGGAGGGCTTCATCAAAGAGAGTGGGGGAGTTTTTGAACCCCTGTGGGAGTCTAGTCCATGTTAGTTTACCATACGTTCCGGTTTCTGGGTCTACCCACTCAAAAGCAAACAGAAACTGACTGTCTTTATGCAGAGGCATGCAAAAGATAGCATCTTTATGTCCATACCATTTCTACTCAGGGTTCAGAGTGATAAGCAGATTGTACAAATTATTTACCGTGGGGTGAATGTCCTGCACTCTGTTGTTGATCTCTCTTAGGTCTTGAACGGGGATAGTCCCCAGTTCCTGGATTTTTTACTGGTAGCAGGGGAGTGTTCCAGGCCGATTGACAGGGCCTTAGGACCCTAAAGCCAGATATTTCTGAATATGGGGCCTTAACCCATCTTTAGCATTTTTGCTCAGAGGATGTTGTTTGACATTGATTGGGGAGGCTGAGGTTTTTAACTCCACTGTTCTTGGAGGTTGTTTCATGGCTAGGCCTAACCCAACAATTTTTGCCCAGGCATCTGGGTAATCTGTTATCCATTTCTGGGGTAGCTTGCCTGTTTGATCATTCTTGGGGTGTGTGAAAAGTGGATGTTCATCTTTGACTGACATTTATAAAGCCATGACTATAGGAGTTTTTAATGAAGGATTTAGAAATTTCATTTTGGGGCCTTCGGGGTTAAAAGTTGTTTTGGCCCGGAGCTTACTGAGCAGATCTCTGCCCATCAATGGGGCCAGGCATTCTGGGATTACTAGGAAGGAATGTTGGATTTTTTCTTTCCCCATGTCCATGGTCCTCTTAGTTGTCTAAGTCTGATATTTACTGCTGTTAGCCCTTTGAACTAGAGACCTTTTATTTGATAGAGGGCCCAGTGGGGCCTTAAGGGCTGAGTATACTGCTGCTGTATCCACTTCAAAGTTTATGGGGTCCCCTTCACTTCAAAAGTTACCCTGAGCTCGGGGAAGGGATCTGAGCCCCGACATTCTCAGTCAACCTCCAGAGTCAGAAAGGCTGTCTGGCGTGGCTGTCTCTTTCTAGGGCACTTTTTGGCTCAGTGTCCTTTTTCTTTACAGTAGGCACATTGATCTGAGGCCAAGGGTGGCCTCTGGTGGGGACCCAGGTATCATTTCTTGTCTCCCTGTTTCTTAATTTCTGGCCTATTTATTGTTGTGACCAGGACCTTAGTTAATACCTTCATCTGTCTTTTTCATCTGTCATCCTCCCTTTGCTCCCTTTCATTCTCTCTGTTTCTCTCTTATAGGATACTTTCTCGGCTACCCTGAGTAAATCTCTCAAAGTCATATCTTGTAATCCATCTAAGTATTGTAACTTTCTTTTAATATCCAGATCAGCTTGCCCAATGAAGGCCATCATGACATATGTCTTTTGATCCTCTGCCTGAAGATCGAAAGGAGTATACCTCCTATACGCCTCCATAATTCTCTCTAGAAACATAGAGGGATATTCATCAGGCCCTTGAATAATCTCTCTTACCTTGGCCAAATTATTTGGTTGGCTAGCGGCCGGTTGGAAACCCACTATTAGGGCCCGGCAATAAGTGGACAGATGCTCCCTACCTTCAAAGGTGTCGGGGTCCCAGTTGGGTCAGTTCAAGGGTAAGCCGGCTTTGATTATGTTGGGAAGTTGTGTTGGTCACCCATCTGGTCCGAGGATATTTTTTTCTAGCTTCCAGAAAGTTTCTCTCTCGTTCCTCTGTCATGAAGAGAATCCCTAGGATTTGTTGGCAGTCATCCCAAGTAGGCAGGTGTGAAAACGCCAGGGAGTTCTTTGAGTTCTTTTAGCCGGGCCAGCTTTCTCCAGGGAAGGAGGGGCTGTGTGTGTGACAAGGGGGAGTCATCTGGTGGGCGCTGGGCCGGCCTAGCTTTCTCCAATGGCGGAGAGGCTGAGTCAGCAGCAAAGGAATCACTTAGAGGTTGTTGGGGGTTGGTGGACTACGGCAGCGGATAAGAAGGGTAGGAGAGTCCAGTAGAGTCTTGAGACTCAGGGAGAACAGAGGTTGGAGGAGGAAGAGCAGAGGGTTTGTGAGATAGAATCATGGTGGAAGGAGTAGGAGTGGGCGCAGAGACAAAGAAAGGCTTCACCCATGTAGGAGGAGATTTGCAGAGGTCCTGCAAAGTTAAGATATATGGCTGTTGATCTGGATGTCTATGTGGCCCCGGTTGAAAGACAAAATCTCTGACGTTTCAAATTAGTGGGAAGTAGATGTTTCTAGGGGCTATCCAACTCCAAAGGTGGGTCATTCTGAGGCACAGAGGGTCTGCCAGGTCCAGCAATTTACTGAAAAAGAAAGATTCTGGGCCTTGCACAGACTTTGGTCCAGTGATCAAGGGTCAGGAAGAGAGGTGTTGAAGTGCTCTGTCCCAAAATGAGAGATACACAAACAGTGAAAGAAATCACACACTACACTGACAAGACAAGACAATAAAGACAGGCAATGGACGTCCAATACTGAGGCCAGGACTGAGTAGCCGGCAAAACCTGATGGGCTGGCAATACTGAATCCGAAGCAAAATATCACTGAGTCAAGGAGACTATTGTTCCTCGATTTCCTGAGTCCTCTGGGGCATCCCCCAGGGACGTGGCCTGTGGCTCTGTGACACGTATGTCAGCCTCTGTCAGAGAGAGCTCACGCTCATCACCAATAGCCATTTTGCCAAGCCCTAACCTGAAACCTAAAACCAAAAAGAGTTCCCTTACTTACCCTGAAAAGAGCCCCTTGGGGATCTTTCATCCGCCGCTGCCGGATCTTGCTCGTGCCTCCAGATGTAAAGGTCGGGCAAGCATCAGAGGAAGAGACCACCAGAGGAATGTCACAAGCAACAGTAAATGGTTTATTATGGGTCCAGCATTCTGGGGCTCAGAGCTCACTTGAATAGAGCAGAGAGCAATGAGAACAGCTTAAGCAGAGCTTATATGCTTTCCTTGGAGAGGGCAGGGAGGGAAGTTTATTGATGGGTCAGGGCAAGTGGGTGGTTTGATTGCAAACGGGTGAGGGTATACATTTGCAGTTTGGCAGTCGGGGACAGCACATTCTGGAAACAAGATTAGCAAACAGTCCTCAAGACTTCAACAGTGTTTTGTTAAGCATACAGAAAAACAGTAAGTAACAAGTACCTATTTTATTAACCTTTCACCAAAGCTTAATGGAAAGTGAGCATGGATTACTAAACACATCCATATCCAGGTTGCCTAACGCTCTCAAATCAATCCTATTGGTGACTACATATTTGTTTCTTCTTAAGATAATATATTCAACCTCAACCCTGTTGAAAATGACTAATCCTATCACTCACTTTATATTTTCCTGATTTCCTAATGTCTCTATTGATATCTGCTTTCCTACATATTTTCCCCAGTTCATCATTGTGACTGACTCTTCACATGTGCTGACATTTACATTCACTCTTTATCCGAAACCCTATTGCTAAAGAACTTTTGGTCCAAATCCTATACTCACTCTTTTTTCTAACATACCGACTATCTTCCTAATCCTAAAGACTATCCCTTTTTGACTGGATGATCTCTTCGACAAGCAATCATCCAAGGTACAAGGTCCTATGCCATTGTATATTGATTTATCTGAGACATCTGTGCAGAACATAATTCAAAGCTAAGTATCCCAATCAACAGCCCAATGCCCTTCCTGGATTCAAATCTTATCTAGATTTCTGTTTTCAAACTTATATTTCACCAATATATTCTTGTAAATATCGCAAGTTCCCAATACCATTATTCATTAAGCAGAATGATTCCTAACTCAAATGAAACATGTTATTAAGCCTAACCATACATTGTTCCCTCAAACTAACTTTACAGAAGAGCCGAGACAGAGTTTATCTTACAATACAGTAATGTAGGGGATCTTCCACCTGCTGAGAACATCAAAGGACCATGCAGAAATTATACCCTGAAGAAGTTGCAGGCAGCTATGAAGGACCTAAGAGGGGAAAAGTCATATTCCATGGCAAACAACAGGGTCAGTATGAAGGGATGTGTCTGAATCAGCCTCTCCTTTCGTAATGTAGAGAACTGATGAAACCATGCCTGTGTGGAGAGCTGTTTACAGGTGCCTATGGTTGATATACCATTCTAACTTGTGAAAGTGTCAAAGGAAGTAGGGGCAGCCTCAATTTCATGGGACCTTTCGAAGCAACTGTTAGGACAAAGTGGTGGCCAAGGTAGTGACCTCATTCAGTTCCTAAAGAAAGTGACCTCACCTCTCTTCCTTGGTGATCAAAAAATCTGAAATTGTGATGCAGGAAGCCAGGCACCAAGAGCCAGTCCCAGTCCCAGTCCCAGTGGTCTCACTTGTTTGGATTTACCAAGGACAGAGTCAGTCTTCCTTGGTACCGACTGATATGAGGATTGTCAAATGGCAGAAGAGCTCTGAAGAGGGGCCTTTCCTGAGAAAGCAGGTATTGGTTCACCACTGGCTCCTGACAACTTCACAGTGTTGGCAAAGGAGACCAGATCTGAGAAAGGACAGGCCATTTCAGGGGAACATGGTATGGCCCACCAGTTAGAGGACACTCCAGATAGTCACAGACCTACTTGGGTTAAGGAGGTGCCTTTGTGGGTGTTCAGTGAGTTTGTGCTTTTCTCTCATGTTCTGAGAATAGATAGAAAAGGCAGTTTTTTTGGGTTGGAGTGGACTGTTTCTAGTAAGTCGTTTGACAAGGCTAGTGTTTCTAAGTCTTGAGTATCCCACTGTGTCCGTGGTTGTAGACATTAGAAAAGAGAAGGCATCAAAGGATGTGTCCTGTCTAGTAGAAAACTTCCCAGCATTCATCCTGCCTAATTGAAGAATGGACTTTGGTTTGCCTTATGGATGGGCAACACCTACTAAATTCCTAAGTTCCTGTTTTCTTCCTGAATTCTGGCCACTCTCCAGAATAGTCTCATGGTTTTGTTTCCAAGATATGTACCACCTCCAAGCTCTGAGACATGTCCATATACTTGATAGCTGTAGAGAATGGGAACATCTTAGAAAACTCAGATATCAGTGTGACCCGGAAATTCTCAGTGGAGAAACCCTGCTTTGGTTCATTTGCTTACCTATGGTTCTGTTGTCCTGAATGTCAGGAAGGTCTTTGCCTCAGGCCACCCCTTTGTGAAGCCTGAAGAAAACAGTTTTCAAATGGAAATGAATGGGCATCACCTGTGGATCTTTGCTTAATTGCTTGTAAAAGGATGTTTCTAAATCAGCCTCTTGGCCCTGTATGAGGTTGTGGCTTAGATTCTCAGCACATGATGGATCTAAAGATAGATTGCATGTGTGCAATCAAAACAAAAATGGCCAAAATCTGTCATTGTTGATGAGTCTCTTGCCTTCCTCTGTTAGGATTCTGACCTCTATCAAGTGAGAATAGGGATCCTTTAGGTCAAATGAGTTCTTTGAAGAACTGCAGAGGTGCTTGTGTTTTCTTGTGACTCCAAATCACTTAAAGAATCTATCCCTGAGAGTCAGTAGGCCTCAAATTGGAGAAGCAGGCCTATTGGATCACTCCAGGTTCACAGGAAGGGTGACCATGCCACCCTGACTTTAGGCAAATGAGGGGCAAGGAAGATTATTTCGGACACTCTCTTGGGATGCGTCCCACATGAAAAACTCCAGCCAGAGGTAATGATGAGTGTCTCTCTGGAAGAAGGTGAGGACCATGTGGAAGTGTTTTGGTTTTAATTGTAGTCATTCGTGTGGCAGTTGGAAGAGATGACTGGATCCACCTGGGCTTGAACTCTGGTGTCATTCCCCTTAAACACTCAGTTCTGGATCAATCATCAAAGAAGTATTGCCATGAATTGTGTTAAGAATTTAGGAGGCCATGCATGAGAGTCTCCGTTGGACACTGAGATCTAGTCCTAGGGTGGCTTTCCACAGAGCACTGGGAATCTCAGCCAGGATATCAAATTATTTTTTTCTGAAAGACTTGGAAGCCATATTTGCTAGTCAAAACACACATGGACCTCAATTGTAGACCTCGATGGGCCTGGATTCATGTGACTTTTAGGCCACTCTTTGGGAAGCCTTGCCTGTGAGAGTTCTTCAAATTTTTCATTGAAATGAGCTTCCTCACCATTGAATGATTCCTGAATGATTTGAAAGCCATAGTGCTTCCAACTTCATAATTGAAAATTGGCTAGATAAATACCATGAAATTTTTGAAATTCCAATGATCAGGTGGCAATGAAGAACATTTGGATGTCCTGTTGCTGATCACGAGTGTACCAGACAGTGCCTTGATTGACTGGTTTTGATGAAAATGGTGTAGAACAGAGATCTCAATAATTTGGATCCTGCTGAGTAGTGGGCCTAGAGCAGTGGTGAGCAAATGTGTGATAAAACATCTGAGGTGGGGCCATGTGGATCTGCCATTGGCTTCCAAATGGCTTGTGACTGACATGGTGCAGCCAGCAGACCCTTATATGTAAAGGCAACTTGTTATATGGAGAGGTTTCAGTGCAATGTTCAGAATCAGGTTGCTATGGTCAAGGGGGCATCCTATGTGGTATACAAGCCCTGTTGGTGCATTCTCCTGCAGACCCTGATCCACCACACGTGACAGAACTCGCGGCAACACTCTGTCCCAGTTGAACTCCTTGTATTTCGTGAAGCAAATACCAAACTCCGAGTGCAGCAGGAAGAAACATTAGGAAAAGTGGAGGATGATAAAATGGCTTCGCAGTCCATATGGGGAGACACTTAGCCCCCAGTGGCCACAGTTTACATACAAGAGAGAATTCAGCACTGCTGCTTCATGTTTATTGGAAAATTATAAACCATGTCCTCCAGATCACAGAGATGAAGACGCAGCTTTGATGGTCTCACTGGAAAGGAAGCTAAAGATCCTCACAAAAACATATATTTCAAGTGCCCAACCTAGAGACAGTTTCTCCAGACGTCTTTAGGCAGGCAAATCTCCATGTTTGTAGAGTTTTTACACTGTCCCTTACTTTTGGAAACTCCTCTACAATCTCCAAGGTTGTGAACCCTAAGCATTTTCAATTTCAGATATGTATTCAAAGATTTTCTAACTCTTCTCCTCTAATTGTGTCTTACTTGGGGTGAAGGTAATGTCAAGGCATTGTTCTGAATGAGAGTGGGAAAATTTTTTTGTAGTACACATTTGCATACACATTGATCCATTTTCCAATTTTCCATTCGAAATACTGAATCCCTGACACTAACTCATACCCTACTAGACTCTGACTACTAATCCTAATATGATGGAGAAAAATAAACAAAAAAAATGAAAATACAAGCAGTTCAGAGGAGGCATGGTGTATAGTTGGACTTCCCTCTTGCATGATAAAGGGTCGGTTTTATAAATCTACTCAATTTTTAATTGAAATAGTCCTCCATGTGTTTTTTTTTAAAGAGAGAGTTAGAGAGGAGAGAGAGAATTCTATAATATTTATTTTTTTAGTTATCGGCGGACACAATATCTTTGTTTGCACGTGGTGCTGAGAATCGAACCCATGCCGCACGCATGCAAGGCGAGCGCGCTACGACTTGAGCCACATCCCCAGCTCTCTCCATGCGTTTTTAAAGTTAACAAATATGTGAATTCCTGTCTCCCTTTCTCTGTAGCCTACTCAGCACATGTACTTTTTATATGCACATATAGATTCCTACTTGGTATCACACGTATATTTTTATGAGTTGGCTGACTTGGCAGAAACAAATTGTAAGAAGAGATCAGTCCTCCTAAACGCTGTTGGAACTGAAAATCCAAACTATGGGTGAGCTTCCTATTAGAACAATATTATACATAAACCCATGTTTAGTAAAATAAATATTTTTGCATCTGAGGGTGATATATATTACATGATGAATTACGATTGGCATATATATATTGATACTTTTTAATGAATTTTTGTGTTTTTTTGTCTATATATATATATATATATATATATATATACATACACTCTACAGATTTTATAAAATATGAAATATATTTGTCTTATATACACTCCGTAAATTCATTCATGTTCATGTATGTGGATTTATAATCAACTTTTCACAAGATTATTCTCAGAAATAATCATCTACCTGAAATACATATTTGTTTCCCAGTGCTGAAAACTAACTTCAATCAATGGTGCTTACAAATCCTAATATTTCTACAGTAACTGACCCAGTTTAACATCAATGCAAGTATATTCCTATGGGACATGATGTCTATTTTGACATTCATTTTAATTCAACACTGGTACATTACTATTTCTTCAGTTTTTGCACATCATAGGTTATATATTTCATTCACAAGTTCAGAAATTTATAGGAATTTGTTTCACTTTTAATCACTTCCTGCTTCAGAACACATGTATTCCTCCATGTTACTTGACTGGTCTTTTCATGAGACTTCTTTCCAAACACATTATTTTCGATTTCCATAATCAATTTTGAAGCTAAACCCACACACTCTTCAAGATAAACCATAACATTAATATTACCATTAGATGTATAAGTGGTTGGAATGAATGTGTGAATATCAATATAAGATTTCCTGTACATTTTCACATTTCAATTCAATCCATTATTAAAGTTGGAACCAGGTATGCTATTTATTCACAGTATGGTCTATTAATGCATTATCTCTATATTCATAGACACAGTGTACACCTCTTTGTTCCCCCAATACTAATTTATACCTCTTCAAAACATTGCTCCCAAAAATGGTAGAAGAAATAAACATGTCACCTTATCTATCTATCTATCAATATATATATATATATATATATATATATATATATATATATATATATATATATATATATATATATTTCTTTTTTTATCACAGTAATATTCTGGACACAAAAAACAAAGGTCATACTCATGATTGTGTCAAAGCCTAAATGGAAAGTGAGCATGGATTACTAAAAACAACCATATCCAGGTTGCCTAATGCTCTCAAATGTAAATCCTATTGGTGACTACATATTTGTTTCTTTCTAAGATTATATATTCAACTTCAAGCCTGTTGAAAATGTCTAATCCTATCACTCAGTTTATACTTTGCCTGATTTCCTTATATCTCTATTGATATCTGTTTTCCTACATATATTCCCCAGTTCATCATTGTGTCTGACACTTCACATATGCTGATATTTACATTCAATGTCTACCCGAGACCCTATTGCTAAAGAAATTTTGGTCTAAATCCTATACTCACTCTTATTTCTAAACCTACTGACTATCTTCCTAATCCTACTGACTATTGCATTTTGACTCGATGTTCTCTTCGACAATTAATCATCCAAGGTATAAGGTCCTAAACCATTGTATTTCAATTTGTCGGAGACATATATGCAGAACATAGTTCAAACCTAAGAATCCCACTCAAGGACCCAATGCCCTTCTGACTTCGAATCTTACCTAGATTTCTGTTTTCATACTTACATTTCACCTATATATTCTTGTAAATATCACAGGTTCCCAATACCATTATTCATGGGGCAGAGAGATTCCTAACCCAAATCAAACATGTTATTAACCCTAAACATACACTGTTCCCTCAATCTAACTTTACAAAAGAGGAGGGACAGAGTTGGTCTTACAATACAGGAATGTAGGGGATCTTCCACCTTCTGAGAACATCAAAGGTCCATGCAGAAATGATCCCTGGAGAAGATATAGGCAGCTATGAAGGACCTGAGAGAGGAAAAGTCATCTTTTATGGTAAACAACCTGGTCAAGATGAATGGATGTGTCTGAATCAACCTCTATCTTCTAAATGTAGAGAAGATGGACCAAATCAGGCCTGTGTGGAGAGCTCTTCCCAGATGCCTATGGTTGATATACCATTCTAACTTGTGAAAGTGTGACAGAAAGAAGGGACAGACTCCATCTCATGGGACCCTTAGAAGTTACTGTTAGGACAAAGAGGTTGCCAAGGCAGTGACCTCATTCTGTTCCTGAAGGAAGTGACCTCACTTCACTTCCTTGGTGATGGAACTCTCTGAACTTGGGATCCAGGAAGAGAGGCACCCAGAGCCAGTCGCAGTCCCAGTCCCTGTGGTCTCACTTGTTTCAATTTACCAAGCACAGAGTCAGTCTTTCTTAGTACCAACAGATGTGAGAATGGCCAAATGCCAGGAAAGCTCTGAAGAAAGAGCTTTCTGAGAAAGCAGGTATTGGTTCACCGCTGGCTCCTGACAACTGCACAGAGTTGGCCAAGGAGACCAGATTTGAGATACAACAGGCCATTTTGGGGGAATATAGTATGGCCCACCATTCAGAGGACACTCCACAAAGGAGGTGCCTTTGTGGGTGTAGGTGTGTGTATGTTTTTTTCTCAAGTTCTGAGAAGATGTAAGAAAGGCTGTTTGTTTGAATTGGCGTGGACTGTTTCTAGTAAGTCCTTTGACAAGGCGAGTGCTTCTATGTCTGTGTATCCCACTCTGTCCGTGGTTGTAGACATTAGAAAAGAAAATGCATCAATGGATGTGTCCTGTCTAGGAGAAAGCTTCGCAACATTCATCCTGCCTGATTTATTAATGGACTGCAGCTTTCCTTATTGAAGGGAAACACCTGCTATCTTTCAAAGTTTCTGTTTACATCCTGAATTCTGGACACTCTCCAGAATTGCCTCATTGTTTTGTGTCCAAGATATGTACTACCTCCAAGCTATGTGATATGGCTATGTACTGGATAGCTGAAGGGAAAGGCGAGCATCTCAGAAAACTCAGATATCAGTGTGAACAGGAAAGTCTCAGTGGAGAAACCCTGCTTTGTGCGTTTTGTTTACCTATTGTTCTGTTGCCCTGAATTTCAGGAAGGTTTTTGCCTCAGACCACTCCTTTGTGAATATCAATTCAATCCATTATTTAAAGTGGAACCAGCTATACTATTTATTCACAGTATGGTCTATTCATGCATTATCTGTATATTCATAGACACAGGGTACAGCTTTTTGTACAACCAATACTTATGTATATGTCTTCAAAATATTACTCGCAGAAATGGTGAAAGAAATACTCATGTCACCTAATCTATATATACATTTTATCACAGTAATATTCTGGACACAAAATGCAAAGTTCACACTTATTATTGTACTAAAGCCTAAATGGAAAGTGAACATGGATTACTTCCATGTTCAGGTTGCCTAATGCTCTCAAATATCAATCCTATTGGTGACTACATATTTGTTTCTTCCTAAGATTATATATTCAAAATCAACCCTGTTGCAAATATCTAATCATATCACTCACTTTATACTTTGCCTGATTTTGTAATATCTCTTTTTTTATTGTTACGATGAGCCAATTTAGTACTTTTTTAATTTTTTTTTCATCTTTCATACATTTGATTCAAGTGAGTTATGCATTTCCATTTTTACCCCAAATACAGATTGCAGAATCACATCAGTTACACATTCACAATGTTTACATAATGCCATATTAGTGACTGTTGTATTCTGCTGACTTTTCTATCCCCTACTATCCCCCCTCCCCTCCCCTTTCATCTTCCCTCTCTACCTCATCTGTTGTTGTTCCGTTCTCTCCCTTCCCCCCCTTTCCCCTCACAACCTCGTATATGTGATTTCGTATAACGATGAGGGTTCTTTCCGTTTCCATGCAATTTTCCTTCTCTCTCCCTTTCCCTCCCATCACTTGTCTCAGTTTAATGTTAATATTTTCCTCATGCTCTTTCCCTCTGTTCAGTTCTTAATTGCTCTCCTTAAATCAAAGAAGACATTTGGCATTTGTATTTTAAGGATTGGCTAGCTTCACTTAGCATAATCTGCTCTAATGCCATCCATTTCCCTGCAAATTCCATGAATTTGTCATTTTTTAGTGCTGCATAATACTCCATTGTGTATAGATGCCACATTATTTTTTATCCATTCATCTATTGAAGGGCATCTAGGTTGGTTCCACAGTCTGCCTATTGTGAATTGTGCTGCTATGATCATTGATGTGGCGGTATCCCTATAGCATGCTCTTTTATGGTCCTCAGGGAATAGTCCGAGGAGGGCGATAGCTGGGTCAAATGGTGGTTCCATTCCCAGCTTTCCCAGGAATCTCTATACTGCTTTCCATAATGGCCGCACCATTTTACAGTCCCACCAGCAATGTACAAGTGTACCCTTTTCCCCACATCCTCGCTAGCACATATTATTGTTTGACATCCTAATGGCTGCCAATCTTACTGGAGTGAGATGGTATCTTAGGGTGGTTTTGATTTGCATTTCTCTGACTGCTAGAGAAGGTGAGAATTTTTTCATGTACTTATTAATTGATTGTATGTCTTCTTCTGAGAAGTGTCTGTTCAGGTCCTTGGCCCATTTGTTGATTTTGTAATATCTCTATTGATATCTGCTTTCCTACATATTTTCCACTGTTCATCATTGTGACTGACCCTTCAAGTGTGCTGATATTTACTTTCACACTTTAACCCAAACCCTATTGCTAAAGCACTTTTGTTCCAAATCCTATACTCACTCTTCTTTGTTAACCTACCGAATATCTATCTAATCCTACTTACTATCCCTTTTTGACTGGATGTTCTCTTCGAATTTTAATCATAAAAGGAACAAGGTCCTATGCCATTGTATATCGATTTATCTGAGATATCTGTGCACAACGTAAATCAAAGCTAAGTATCCCAATGAAGGGCCCATTGCCCCTCTGGGCTTCAAAATTACCTAGACTTTCTTTTTTCATTTATATATTTCACCTCTATATTTTTAAATATATCGCAGGTTCCCAATACCATTATTCATCCAGCAGAATGATTTCTAACCCAAATCAAACATTTTATTAACCCTAACAATACACTGTTCCCTCAATGTAAATTTAAAGAAGAGCAGGGACAGAGTTGGTCTTACAATACAGGAATGTAGGGGATCTTTCACCTGTTGAGAACCACAAGTTCAATGCAGAAATGATCCCTGGAGAATATGTAGTCAGCTATGGAGGACCTGAGAAAGCAAAAGTAATCTTCCATGGCAAAATACCTGGTCAGGATGACGGGATGTGTCTGAATCAGAACCTCTCTTCTCAATGTAGAGGAGATGGACCAAACCAGGCCTGTGTGGAGAGCTATTACCGGATTCCTATGGTTGATATACCATTCTAACTTGTGCATGTTTCACAGGAAGTAGGGGAAGCCTCCATCTAATGAGACACTTGGAAGCAACTGTTAGGATAAAGTGTTTGCCAAGGCAGTGACCTCATTCAGTTCCTGAAGGAAGTGACCTCACCTTACTCCCTTGGTGATGGAACTCTCTGAACTTAGGATCCTGGAAGCCAGGCACACAGAGCCAGTCCCAGTACCAGTCCCAGTGGGTTCACTTGTTTGGAATTACCAAGGACAGAGTCAGTCTTTCTTTGTACCTACTGATGTTAGAATGGCCAAAAGCCAAGAGAGCTCTGAAGAGGGGCCTTTCCTGAAAAAGCAGATAGTGGCCCACCGCTGGCTCCTGAGAACTTCATAGAGATGGCCAAGGAGACCATATCTGAGACAGGACAGGACATTTCGGGGGAACATTGTGTGGCCCACCAGTCAGAGGACACTCCATAGAGTCACAGACCTACTTAGGGTAAAAAGGTGCCTTTGTGGGTGTGGTTGTGAGTTTGTGATTTTGTCTCATGTTGTGAGAATAGGAAAAAAAGGTGGTTTGTTTGGTTTGGAGTGAACTGTTTCTCGTAAGTCGTTTGAAAAGGAGAGTGTTTCTATGTCTGTGTATCCCATGGTGTCCGTGGTTGTAGACATTAGAAAAGAGAGTGCATCAATGGATGTGTCCTGTCTAGTAGAAAGCTTCCCATTTCATCCTGCCCAATTTATGAATGGTTTGCGGCTTTACTTAAAGATGGGCATAACCTAATACATTCCTAATTTCCAGGTTTATTCATGAACTCTGTTCACTCTCCAGAATAGGATCATGGTTTTGTGTCCAACATATATACCACCTCCAAGCTCTGTGACATGGCCATGTACTGGATAGCTGAAGGGAATGGCGAGCATCTCAAAAAACTCAGATATCAGTGTGACCAGGAAAATCTCAGTGGAAAAACCCTGCTTTGGGCATTTTGCTTATATATTGTTCTGATGAACTGAATGTCAGGAAGTTATTGCTCTGGCCACCCCTTTGTGAAGCCTGAAGTAAACAGTTTTCAAATGGAAATGATTGGGCATCACCTGTGGCTCTTTGCTAAATTGCTTTGGAAAGGGATGTGTCTGAATTAGCATCTTGGCCCTGTGTGAGGTTGTGGCTTAGATTCTCAGCACCAGATGGATCTAAAGAAAGATCCCATGTGTGCATCCAAAACCAAAATGGCAAATACACCAGTCATTGTGGATAAAGTCTCGCTTTCCTCTGTGAGGTTCCTGACCTCTATCAAGTGAGAATAGGGATCCTTTGTGTCAATTGAGTTCTTCAAAGCCCTGCAAAGGTGCTTGGGTTTTCTCATGACTCTAATTTACATAAAGAATCTATACCTCTAACTCAGTAGGCCTCAAATTGAAGAAGCGGTGCAGTATTAACGGCATGCCTATTTGATCACTCCGGGTTCACAGGAAGTATGTCCAGGCCACCCTGACTTTAGGCAAATGAGGGGCAAGGGAGCTTATTTTGGACACTGTCTTGGAATGTGCCCCTCATGGAAACCTCCAGCCAGAGGTTATGATGAGTATCTATATGGAAAAAGATGAGGGCCATGTGGGAGTGTTTTGATTTAATTGTGGTCATTATGTGGCTGTTAAAGGAGATGCCTGGGTCCACATGGGCTTGAACTCTGGTGTGATTACACTTAGAGAGTGCATTCTGGATCTGATCTCAGAGAACTTGTGCCATGAATTGTGTTGGGATTCTAGGAGGGCATGCATGAGAGTCTCCCTTGGAAACTGAGATCTAGGCCCAGGGTGGCTTTCCACAGAGCACTGGGAATCTCAGCCAGGATACCACATGATTTTTTTTTTCTGAAAGACTTGGTAGGCATAGGTGACAGTCAAAACACACATGGACCTCACATTGTAGACCTCAATGGGTCTGATTTCATGTGACTTTTTGGCCACTCCCTGGGAAGCCTTGTCTTTAACAGTTCTACAGAGCATTCATCGAAATGAGGTTTCTCATCATTTAATGGTTCCTGTACAAATTGAAATCCACAGTGCCTCCATCTTCATCCGTGAAAAATGGCTAGATAAATACAATAAAATTATTGAAATTTCCATGACCAGGTGGCACTGGAGAAAATTTGGAAAACCGGTTGCTGATCATGAGTATACCAGACAGTGCCTTGATTGACTAGGTTTCATCAAAATGGTGTATAACAGAGATACCAGTAAATTGGAGCCTGCTGAGTAGTGGGCCTAGATCAGAGGAGGGGAGGTGTGTGATAAAACATCTGTGGTGGGGCCATGTTGATCTTCCATTGGCTTCCAAATGCCTTGTGACTGACATGGTGCAGCCAGCAGACCCTTATATGTAATGGTATCTTGTTATATAGAGAGGTTTCAGGGCAATGTTGAGAATTATGTTGCTGTGGTCAAGGGGAAAAGCTATGTGGAATAGAAGCATTGTTGGTATATTCTCTTGCAGACCCTGACCCACCACACGTGACAGAACTCCCTCAAGCACTGTGTCCCAGGTGATCTTTTTTTTTACTTCATAAGCAAATACAGCAGCAAGAAACACCATGAAAATTGGAGGATGAACAAATGGCTTCACAGTCCACACAGGGAGACACTTAGAACCCAGTGGCCACAGTTTACCTACAAAGATCAAATTCAGGACTGGTGTCTCATGTTAATTGGAAAATAAGAAACTATGTTTTACAGGTCACATAGGTGCAGACCCAGCTTTGATGATCTCAGTACAAAGGAAGCTAAAGCTCCTCATAACAACATATGTTTCAAGTGCCCAACCTCAGAGGAAATTTCTCAAGAAGTCTTTAGGCCAGCAGAGCTCCATGTTTATGGAGTGTTCACCCTGTCCCTTACTTTTGGAAACTCCTGTACCACCTTCAAGGTAGTGAACTTCTTAGCATATTACATTCCAGAGAAGTATTCACTGATTTTCTAATTCTTCTCCTCTAATTATGTCTTACATGGGGCGAAGATAATGTCAAGCCATTGTTCTGGAGGAGTGGGAAGATTTTGTGTGGCACATATTTGCATACACATTGGATACATTTTCCAAATTTCCATTCGAAATACTGAATCCCTGACTCTAACCCCTACCATACTAGACTCTGACTACTAATCGTAATATGATAGAGAATAATAACCAAAACAGAATAGAAATACAAGCAGTTCAGAGGAGGCATGGTGTATAGTTGGAATTGCCTTTTGCATTATATAGGGTAGGAGTTATAAATCTAGTCATTTTTTTTGTTGAAATAGTTCTCCGTGTGTTTTGAAAGTTAACAAATATGTGAATTCCTGTCTCCTTTTCTCTGTAGCCTATTCAGCACATGTAATTTTATATGCACATATAGAATTGTACCTGGTATCACACGTACATTTTTGTGAGGTGACTGACTTGGCAAATACAAATTGTGAGAAGAGATCACTCCTCCTAAATGCTGTTGGAACTGAAAATTCAACCTATGGGTAAGCCTCCTAGTTGAACAACATTATACATAAATCCATGTTCAGTATATGAATATTTTTGGGTCTGTGGATGGTATGTATTTCATGATGAATTTTGATTGGCATATATATTGCTAGTTTTTAATGTCTGTGTGTGTGTGTGTGTGTGTGTATATATATATATATATATATATATATATATATATATATATATACTCTCCAGATTTTTCAAAATATGAAATATTTGTGTCTTATTTTGCACTCCCTAAATTCATTCATATTCATGTATGTGGATTTATAATCCAATTTTTAAAAAATTATTCTCAGAAATATTCATCCACCTGAAATACATATTTTTTCCTAGTACTGAAACAGTTTTCAGTAAATGGTGCATCCAAATCCTAATATTTCGGCATTGCAAGATGGCTGTGAAGACAGTGTATCACACCCAGTGTACCCTGCCACTGCGCAAGTGAATAACGAGTTAGAGCAATGAAAAACTATCTTGTTAGGATCTTACAGGAAAATGGGTGTTTACCGAAACCTAGAAGAATGATTTCCACCACCGAGGTCCGGTAATTGAGTCTCAAACACAAGCCACTTGTGCAACTGGAGATCCATTCTGATTGATCCGCGTGACCTGCCCTGTGTCTACAAATGGTGAGGCACCACCGAGAAGCGACCAGCAAGCAGGGAGAAACGTTGCTGCGGATTCTGTGGAATCCTGCTGGCTGAGCATCCACTGAGCCCCCAGCTGAATTCGGGATTTCAGACGGGGAAGTTAGCAGTACATTTCTATGCCCCAAAGCAGAAACTCCACAAAGGAAACCAACAGCCACCATCTTGGAGAGCTGAAGTAACCACCACCACTCCCTGACAGATTGCAAGAATAAAACAGGTGTGTGTTTCTCAGCTCATCTCACATACAGAGGGGAATTCGCATAAAATATCTCCTAGGCTTTTGGGGGAGGAATAATCAGAGCAAGTCTGCATAAAGACTGGGGGAAAACTAGAGGCACCTGACCTTCATCTCCCCTTCCCATCAGCGGCAAAAATGAAACTTGTCTAGCCAGTGCGGGGCGATGGGCAAGCGAAAAAAATTAAAACAATAGAGTTCCAGGGTTCCCAATAGACACCCTCCCCACCCAACAAACGGCAGACCCAGAGAACAGTTTGAGCTGCCGAGAAGCATCACTCAGGAGAAATCTGGTCTAGCAGGAGAAATCAGGACTAGCAGGATAAACCAGGGGACTAGAGGCCAGGCCCTCCTGACTGGCTGGCTGGAGAACGCCGGCCCACTGCCAGTGTGACTGGGCAACTGGAGACCACCTTCCTGCTGGCGCCAGCCCACCTGCTGACGCTATGTCTTGACGGCTGGAGAACGCGCGCCTGCCGGCGACCGAACGCGCAACTGTGTGGCTAGAGATCACCCACCAGCTGAAGACAGACCACAAGCTGCCCGCGCTACTGGGTGGCTGGAGACTGCCGGCCTGCCAGCGACCGGGAGCTGAAACCAACCAGAGACAATCCAGTCCACCCACCCAATTCGGACACTCCGGCAAGGAGCCTGGGGCCCACCACAGCAGAGAGGTGACATCACTGGAGCTCGGCCGTCAGAATTCCTTAACAGCGGAATCCACTTAAGCAGGCATAGTCTACCAACACAAAGGAGAGAAAACAGAGATATATAAACCCATAACAAATCTATAGAAGAGAGCAGAAACACAGCAATCAAATAGAGCTGGAAAATGACGTGAACATCATGAAAAAACAAGGGAAAACAAGGTGTACAAACAATGAAGGACAACTTAATACTACAGGAGAACCTAGAAGCATCAGAAACAGGGATAGGGAAAAAACTTAAGTCATACCTAACTCAGATGGAAAGGAATAAGAGAGAAGACATGAGGCAGCAAGTCTAAGGATAAAAGTATATTTTGAAAATGAATTAAACAAACAAATTCAAATGGCAAAGAACAAGCTTTACCAGGAGATAGAGATCTTTTAAAAAATCATACAGTAATTCTAGAAATGCAGGAAACTATAAACCAAATTAAAAACTCAAACAAGAATATTACAAATAGACTAGATCAAGTAGAAGTCAGAACATCAGATAATGAAGACAAAGTTTGTCAACTTGAAAAGAATATAGTCAACACAGAAAACATGCTTAAATCCCATGAGCAACTATTCAAGAGATATGGGATGTCATAAAAAAAACAAAATTGGGAGTCATCGGGATAAAAGAAGGCATAGAAATTCAAACCGAATGAATGAACAACATATTAAATGAAATAATTCTAGAAAACTTCCCAGAGATGAAAGATGGAATGGATTGCCATATCCTGGAAGCCTACAGGACCTCAAACATTCAAAACCATAATAGACAAACTCCAAGACATATAATTATGAAGATAGCCAACATACAGAACAAGGAGAGAATATTAAAAGCTACGAAAGAAAGTAGGCAGATAACATTCAGGGGTAAACCAATAAGGTTAACAATTGATTTTTCATCACAGACATTGAAAGCGAGAAGATCTTTGAACAATGTATTTCAAACACTGAAAAATAATGGATTCCAACCAAGAATACTGTATCCAACAAAATTAAGCTTCAGATTTGACAATGAAATTAAGTCCTTCCTGATAAATAAAAGCTAAAAGAATTCGCAGACAGAACACCAGCACTGCAAAGCATTTTGAGCAAAATACTACAAGAAGAGGAATTGAAAAATAGTGCCCAAAACTAACAGCGGGAGGTATCTCAGTAAAGGGGTAAGAAAAAAACCAAAAAGTAAAAACTACCCAAATTAAAATAAATAAATAAATAAACATGACTGGAAGTACAAATCATATTTCAATTGTAACCTTAAATGTTAAAATCTAAACTCACCAATCAAGAGACATAGGCTAGTAACCTGGATCAAAAAAATAAATCCAACAATATGCTGCCTTCGAGAGACTCATATGAAAGGTAAAGACATACACAGGCTGAAAGTGAAAGGTTGGGAAAAATCATACCACTCATATGGCCCTCGGAAGCAAGCAGGAGTGGCCATACTCATATCATATAAAATCAACTTCAAACCTACATTAATCAAAAGGGATAAAGTTGGACACTATATATTGTTAAAAGGAACCATCCACCAACAAGACATAACAATTATCAATTGGTATGCACCAAACAATTGAGCTGCAATGCTCATAAAACAAACTCGCCTCAAGTTCAAGAGTCAAATAGACTACAACACAATAATTATGGGTGACTTCAACACACCGCTCTCGCCATTAGACAGATCCTCTATAAAAAACTGAATAAAGAAACTATAGAATTCAACAGCACAATCAATAACCTTGACGTAACCGACATATATAGAATACATCAACCATCATCAAGTGGATACACTTTATTCTCAGCAGCACATGGATCCTACTCCAAGTTAGACCATATATTATGCCATTGGGCAACTCTTAGTAAATATAAAGGCGTGGAGAAAATACCATGCACCATATCTGATCATAATGGAATGAAACTGGAAATCAATGATAAAAGAAGGAAGGAAAAATCCTACATCACATGGAAAATGAACAATATTCTACTGAATGATCAATGGGTTAGAGAAGACATAAAGGAGGAGATAAAAATATTTTTAGAATCAAATGACAATACAGACACATCGTACTGGAATCTATGGGACACAAAGAAGGCAGTTTTAAGAGCGAAATTCATTTCTTGGAGTTCTTTCCTCAAAAAAAGAATAAAACAACAAATAAATAAACTCACAGTACACATCAAAAACCTAGAAAAGGAAGAGCAAAACAACAGCAAATGTAGTAGAAGACAAGAAATAATTAAAATTAGAGCAGAAATCAACGAAATTGAAACAAAAAAAAACATTGAAAAAATTGATAAAACTAAAAGTTGGTTCTTTGAAAAAATAAATAAGATTTACAGGCCCTTAGCCATGCTAAGGATGAGAAGAAGAGAGACAACTGAAATTACTAACATATGGAATGAAAAAGACAATATCACAACAGACAGTACACAAATACAGAAGATAATTAGAAAGTATTTTGAAACCCTATATTCCAATAAAATAGAAGATAGTTAAAATATCGACAAATTTCTTAAGTCATATGATCTGCCCAGATTCAGTCAGGAAGACACACACAATTTAAAAGGAAGAAAAACAAAGGAAGAAATAGAAGAAGCCATCAAAATACTACCAACCAAAAAAAGCCCTGGACCTGATGGGTATAGAGCAGAGTTCAAAAAAACCTTCAAAGAAGAATTAGTACCAATACTTTTCAAGCTATATCAAGAAATAGAAAAATAAGGAGCTCTTCCAAATTCATTCTCGGAGTCCAAAATCACCCTGATCCCAAAACCAGACAAAGACACTTCAAAAAAGAAAACTACAACCAATATCTCTAATGAACTTGGATGCAAAAATTCTCAATGAAATCCGTGTGAATTGAATCCAAAAGCATATCAAAATAGTTGTGCACCATGATCAAGTAGGATTCTTCCCTGGAATGCAAGGCTGGTTCAATATACGGAAATCAATAAATGCTATTCACCACATCAATAGACTTAAGGACAAGAACCATATGATCATCTCGATAGATGTAGTAAAAACATTCGACACAGTTCAGCATCCCTTTATGTTCAAAACACTAGAAAAACTAGAAATAACAGGAACTTACCTCAACATTGTAAAAGCTATATATGCTAAACCTCAGGCTAGGATCATCCTAAATGGAGAAAACTGAAGGCATTCCCTCTGAAATCTGGAACAAGACAGGGATGCCCTCTATCACCACTTCTATTCAATTTAGTTCTTGAAATACTAGCCAGAGAAATTAGACAGACAAAAGAAATTAAAGGCATAAAAATAGGAAAAGAAGAACTTGAATTATCGCTATTTGTGGATGACATGGTAATATATTTAACAGACCCAAAAGGGTCTACAAAGAAACTGCTAGAGTTAATAAATGAAGGATATAAAACCAACACGCATTAATCAAAGGCGTTCCTGTATATCAGCAACAAAACTTCTGAAATTGAAATGAGGAAAACCACTCCATTCACAATATCCTCAAAGAAAATAAGATACTTGGAAATCAACCTAACAAAAGAGGTGAAAACCACAGAACCCTAAAGAGAGAGATAGAAAAAGATCTTAGAAGATGGAAAAATGTACCCTGTTCATGGATAGGCAGAACTAAATTCATCAAAATGGCGAAATTACCCAAAGTTCTATACAGGTTTAACGCAATGCCAATCAAAATCCCAATGGCATTTCTTGTAGAAATGATAAAGCAATCATGAAATTCATATAGAAAAACAAAAGACACAGAATAGCAAAAGAAATTCTAAGCAGGAAGTGTGAATCGGGAGGTATAGCGATACCAGAGTTCAAACTTTACTACAAAGCAATAGTAACAAAAACAGTGTGGTACTGGTACGAAAACAGGCAGGTGGACAAATGGTATAGAATGGAGGACAGAGAAACCAATCCACAAAATTACAACTTTCTTATATTTGATAAAGTGGCTATAAACATGCAATGGATGAAGGATAGCATCTTCAACAAATGGTGCAGGGAAAATTAGAAATCCATATACAACAAAATGAAACTGAATCCCGTTTTCTCACCATGCACAAAAGTTAAATCAAAATAGATCAAGGAGCTAGATATCAAATCAGAGACACTGCGTCTCATAGAAGAAAAAGTTGGCTACGATCTATATACTGTGGGGTCAGGCTCCAAATTCTTTAATAAGACATCAATAGCCCAAGAGTTAATAACAAGAAAAAAACAAATGGGACTTACTTAAACTAAAAAGATTTTTTCTCAAGAAGAGAAACAATAAGAGAGGTAAATAGAGAGCCTACATCCTGGGAACAAATTTTTACCCCTCACACTTCAGATAGAGCCCTAATATGCAGAATATACAAAGAACTCAAAATATTAAACAATAAGATAACAAATAACCCAATCAACAAATGGGCCGAGGACCTAATCAGACACTTCACAGAGGAGGACATACAATCAATCAACAAGTACATGAAAAAATGCTCACCATCTCTAGCAGTCTGAGAAATGCAAATCAAAACCACCTTAAGATACCATCTTACTCCAGTAAGATGAGCAGCCATTATGAAGTCAAACAACAATAAGTGTTGGCGAGGATGTGGGGAAAAGTGTACACTTGTACACTGCTGGTGGGACTGCAAATTGGTGAGGCCAATTTTGAAAGAAGTATGGATATTCCTGGGAAAGCTGGAAATGGATCCACCATTTGACCCAGCTATCACCCTTCTTGGACTGTTCCCTGAGGATCTTAAAAGAGCGTACTATAGGGATACTGCCACATCAATGATCATAGCGGCACAATTCACAATAGCTAGACTGTGGAACCAACTTAGATGCCCTTCAATAGATTAATGGATAAAAAAATGTGGCATCTATACACAATGGAGTATTACACAGCACAAAAATGACAAAATCATAGAATTTGCAGGGAAATGGATGGCATTAGAGCATATTATGTTAAGCGAAGCTAACCAGTCCTTAAAAAATAAATGCCAAATGTCTTCTCTGATATAAAGAGAGCAAATAAGAGCAGAACAGGGAGGAAGAGCATGAGGAAAATATTAACATTAAACAAAGATGAATGGGGGGAGAGAAAGGGAGAGAGAAGGGAAAGCTTATGAAAATTGTAGGAGACCCTCAATGTTACACAAAATCGCATATAAAATGTTGTGAGGGGAAGTGGGGGGAAACAATGGAGAGAATTGAACAATAGCAGATGAGGTAGAGAGGGAAGATGGGAGGGGAGGAGAGGGTGGATAGTAGGGGATAGGAAAGGTAGCAGAATACAACAGTCACTAATATGCCATTATGTAAAAGTGTGAATGTGTAACCGATGTGATTCTACAATTCGTATTTGGGGAAAAAATGGGAGTTCATAACCCAATTGAGTCAAATGTATGAAAGATGATATATCTTGAGCTTTGTAATGTTTTGAACAACCAATAAAAATAAATAAATAAATAAATAAAGGTTTAAAATTTAGTGGGAAGAAATCAGCTAAAAATGGGTTCAGATGTATTCATTTTGCTATGCAGAAACTTTGTTTTGTGTAGTTGTAAATATCACAAATTTATTTTACCAGAAAATGCACATAAATTGAGATGAAAGGATAATTCACCTATCTTCATGAAAAATTCATAGCATTTTCTACACTTTTCATACTTCATTTTTTTCCTGAATATTTTGACATGGACAAGGTCTAGTCTTAGGCTATTCTTCCAGAATACTACCTCATCTGACAAGTTCGTACAATGTGTTGGATTGTTCTTTTCATCTTTTATTTAATAGTTTCTAGCTGATAATGTGTATTTTTCTTATCTTTATTTGGACATTATCTTTGCATTTTATGTTTTACTGGGGAAGAGACTCATCAAAAGCTCTTTATTATATGTATCAACAATCAAACATTTAGAGCATGCAATTATTCTTAATTTTGCATGAAAATAAATTTGTACCATTTTTCTTATAAAGATGTTGTATTATTAATAATGTCCCTACTGTAATAAGTAACTACTTACAAGAAGAATTAAACAATTGACTTTATATCAATTATGAACATGAAAAGTACTAAAATAAGTATTTGGCAATTAATACACAATTGATAGAAATAGAAATCACAAGAACGCCATTTAAAATGTCAGTGCATATGGTCCTTAAATAATAGGTTGTTCAAATAAAATTTCTCTAATTCATAAGAGTTAATATGCCATATTACAGCTTAATGTGATATAAAACCTTAAATTATCAGTATTGATAAATAAGAATGATACCTTTTTACTTAAATATGTTTATTTGATTTTCACTGTAAGATGTTAATTATGGAAGAATTGAGAATTAAGAAAGACTTGGTCTATATTATTTCTAACAGGAAAATCAAAGTACTTTTAAATATATATGTATATATATATAATATATGTAATGCATATGCATGAATATAGATACATATGTGTAATAAATGTATTGTAATATATCTATCAGGTGATTATAATTTTTAGATTTTCTCAAGAAAAAGAATGACTATAAAAAACAGTCTTAAACTTAAATTTCATAGCATACTACTGTTTGTAATGACATGAGAGAAAAATAGATATGGAGGGGAAACGAAAAAGGAAGGGAGAGAAGGGGGAAAATGGGGAAGAAAGTGAGTAAAGAAGAGGGACATGAGTGTATGATGTTAAGATAAAAGTGGAGGGGCTGGGTTTGTGGCTCAGTGGTAACATGCTTTTCTAGCATGTGTAAGGCACATGGTTCTATTCTCAGCACCACATACAAATAAACAAAATGAAGGTCAATCAACAACTGAAAAAATAAAAAATAAAAAAGAAGAAATATTATGAAAATTCCAAGCTTTGATGAATGTTAAATAAAAAAAATTATGTTACATAGCCTTATGTAATTTTAGACTATCCAAAATAGTCACTAAATGTTAGATTATTAGTGCTATAACTAAAAATCCATTGATCTTTCCTCTACATTCTGTGGCATGCTAGTGCTAAAATAAATTGTATTATTAATCCCCCCCCAAAATCCTAATATTTCTACAGTAACTGACCCAGTTGAACATCAATGCAAGTAGACATGATGTGCATTTTGACGTTCATTTTTATTCAACACTGGTACATTACTATTTCTTCAGTTTATGCACATCATAGCATATATGTCTCATCAAAATTTCGCAAATTTATAGGCATTTGTTTCACTTTCAATCACTTCCTGCTTGAGAACACATGTATTCCTCCATGTTTCTTGACTGCTCTTTTCATGAGACTTCTTTCCAAACACATTATTTTCGATTTCCATTATCACATTTGAAGCAAAACTCACAAACCCGTCACAATAAACCATAACACTAATATTACCATTAGATGTGTAACTGGTTGGAATGAATGGTTCTATATCAATATAAGATTTCTTACTTAGTTTCAGATATCAATTCAATCCATTATTTAAAGTGGAACCAGTTATATTATTTATTCACAGTACAGTCTATTCACGAATTATCTCTATATTCATAGACACAGGTACACCTCTTTGTACCCATAATACTAATTTATACGTCCTCAAAATATAGCTCCCAGAAATGGTGGAAGAAATACTCATGTCACATGATCTACATATACATTTTATCACAGTAATATTCTGGACACAAAAAGCAAAGGTCACACTTATGATTGTACAAAACCTAAATGGAAAGTGAACATGGATTACTAAAAACATCCATGTCCAGGTTGCCTAATGCTCTCAAATGAAAATCCTATTGGTGACTACATATTTGTATCTTCCAAAGATTATATATTCAAACTCAACCATGTTGAAAATGTCTAATCCTGTCACTCACTTTATACTTTGCCTGATTTTGTAATGTCTCTATTGATATCTGCTTTCCTACATATTTTCCCCAGTTAATCATTGTGACTTCCTCGTCACATGTGCTGATATTTACATTCACTCTCTTAGCGATACCCTACTTCTAAAGAACTTTTGTTCCAAATCCTACACTCATTCTTCTTCCTAAACCTACCGACTATCTTCCTAATCCTACCCACTATCACTTTTTGACTGGATGTTCTCTTCTACATTCAATCATCCAAGGTGAACGGTCCTATGCCATTGTATATCGATTTATCTGAAACATCTGTGCAGAATGTAATTCAACGCTAAGTATCCCAATCAAGGGACAAATGACCTTCTGGGCTTCAAATCTTACTTAGATTTCTGTTTTCGTACATATATTTCACCTCTATATTCTTGTAAATATCACAGGTTCCCAATACCATTATTCATGCAGCAGAATGGTTCCTAACCCATATCGAACATGTTAATAACACTAATCATACACTGTTCCCTCAATCTAACTTTGCTGAAGAGCAGCGACAGTGTTGGTCTTACAATACAAGAATGTATGGGATCTTCCACCTGCTGAGAACATCAAAGGTACGTGCAGAAATGATCTCTGGAGAAGATGTAGGCAGCTATGAAGGACCTGAGAGAGCAAAAGACATCTCCATGGCAAACAACCTGGAAGGATGAAGGAATGTGTCTGAATCAGCCTCACTCTTCTTAATGTAGAGTAGACCAAACCAGGCCTGTGTGGAAAGCTCTTCCCAGGTGCGTATGGTTGATATACCATTCTAACATATGAAATTGTCACAGGAAGTAGGGGCAGCCTCCATCTCATGGAACCCTTGGAAGAAACTGTTAGGACAAAGTGGTAGCCAAGGCAGTGACCTCATTCAGTTCCTGAAAGAAGTGACCACACCTCACTTCCTTGGTGATGAAAGTCTCTGAACTTGGGATCCAGGAAGCCAGGCACCCAGAGCCATTACCAATCCCAGTCCCAGTGGTCTCACTTGTTTGAATTTACCAAAGACAGAGTCAGTCTTTCTTCTTACCTGTTAAGGTCTGTAAACAAGTCAGATTGGCACCTGTTATTTTGCTGGAGAAATGTTAGAGTCTGTAAACAAGTCTGGATGGTGCCTGGCAAAATGCCAGAGGGAGTGGTTTGTGAAGTAACAAAAGCGAGCAATTAAGTGTGAAGATTCCTTATTGGTTGACTGCTGTATTTATTTTATGCTAATGAGATAGGCTGTGTAAAATGTATAAATATCGCTCAGATCTTACAATAAACGGCTCTCATTCCTGCTATATCAACATACACAAGTTATTCGTCACCCCCCAGGTTATTCTGCTGCAGCAGGACTGCGGCAGATGGTGGCCCGTTACGGGGAGCCCTGGGACACTCACGGGTAAGGGTCGAAAAAAGCTTTCTGTCCATAGATAGGACGGGAGCAATCTGCTCGTCCCTAGGCAGATAGGGCGATAGGAAAAATGACCATTTCGAGAAAATGGAGAAGATTGATGCAGTATGTTTGTGTCTTGTTTTGTCTTGAAATGTTGTATTGTCTTTGTGATGAAAATATGGAAGGGGTGAGAAGTAAATTGATAAGAGTAAAAGGCACCCCAGTGGAACCAAGAATAGTTAGGGCATGTGTTGATAAAAGCCCAGAAACTCTAGTCAGAAAGAAAAAGAAAGTTCAGAAGAAGAAGGATTATCAGGAAAAAAGTTGCAGCAAAAGGCTATTACTGAATACTTTTCGATACTGGAGGGTGCGTGAAATGACAAGGCGGCTGCCACCTGCCCAAGCCGATCATGGCGCAGTAAGAATTTTCCAAGAGGCAGTTGAGGGCTCTTCCCCGCCCCCCTGCCCGGGGGAGCGGATCACCACTGTGAGCCCAAATCTAGACCTGACCTGGAGGCACAGTCTCGCAGGCTTTTTCTCCCTGTGCCCGAAAGAAGTTTGAGCCCAGGACTCTCCCTGGGGCCATCTGGGGCTGCCCAGGATGCTACAGCTGGCAGAAGATGCCACTGGCATCCCTGAAGTTTGATCATTTCCAAGGCCAGTAACTACAATGGGTCTCCCACACCTGCAGGCTGATGAGTAATGAGTACTATTAAGGCTTATTTCAAATGTAAAAAACCTTGAGATAATGTACTAAAATTGTTCAGAAGGTTGTTTTCTTAGTGAAATGCTACAGGATTTTCTTTAGCCATCCGGAGTTCCTGCCTTCGTCCAAGTGCCGGTGAAAACAAAGGTGGAAGAATTTACAATGTTGCTGAGAACTGGAGGAAACTTCGGCTGAGAACCCGAGGAGACTTCGGAGCTATCGCTGTTTCTGCTACTACAACTTAAGCTAGCTGCCTGGAGAACTTACCTGGACTGTGATTTACCTGAACTCTGAGTTAATCTATTGAGACACTGCTTTATCTGGACTGAGACAACAGACTGTAATCTACAACAACTTGTAACTCGGTATCTTTGCTAACGGTGTCATTGCTGGTATAAATTTTCCAAGGGCTTCTTGCATGGAGCCATCAATTGGATTGGTATTGTAACATTTTGTATCCTCCCTTTCTGTTTCTAGCAGGTTATTTATGGTGTTTCTGTAAAAAACACTATGGTCCTTATTTAAATTAAACAAAAGGGGGAAATGTTAACGTCTGTAAACAAGTCAGATTGGCACCTGTTATTTTGCCAGAGAAATGTTAGAGCCTGTAAAGAAGTCTGGATGGCGCCTGGCAAAATGCCAGAGGGAGTGGTTTGTGAAGTAACAAAAGCGAGCCATTAAGTGTGGAGATTCCTTATTGTTTGACTGCTGTATCTATTTCATGCTAATTAGATAGGCTGTGTAAAATGTATAAATACCGCTCTTATTCAACAATAAACGGCTTCCAGGCCTGCTGCATCAGTCTACACAAGTTGTTCGTCACCCCCCCGGTTATTTTGCCCAGCCAGCCGGGCTACGGCACTTACCTACTGATGTGAGGATGGCCAAATGCCAGGGAAGCTCTGAAGATGGTTCTTTCCTGATAAAGCAGGTATTGGCTCACCGCTGACTCCTGACTACTTCACGAGTTGGCAAAGGAAAGCAGATTTGAGACAGAACAAGCAATTTTGGGGAACATAGTATGGCCCACCAGTCAGAGGACACTCTGGATAGTCACAGACCAACTTGGAGGAAAGTGTTGCCTTTGTGGGTGTGGTGGTGGGTTTGTGTATCCCACTGTGTCTGTGGTTATAGACATTAGAAAAGAGAATGCATCAATGGATGTGTTCTGTCTAGTAGAAAGCTTCTCAGCATTCATCCTGCCAAATTTATGAATGGACTACGACTTTCCTTATGAATGGGCAATACCTGCTATCTTCCTAAGTTCCTGTTTTCTTCCTGAATTCTGGCCACTCTCAAGAATAGGCTCATGGTTTTGTGTAAAAGATATGTACCACCTCCAAACTCTGTAACATGGCCTTGTACTGGATAGATGAAGGGAATGGAGAGGAACTCAGAAAACTCAGATATCAGTGTGACCAGTAAAGTGTCAGTGGAGAAACACTGATTTGGGCCTTTTGTTTACCTATTGTTCCGTTGCCCTGAATGTCTGGAAGGTCTTTGCCTCAGTCCACCCCTTTGTGAAGCCTGAAGAAAACAGTTTTCTAATGGAAAATAATGAGCATCACCTGTGGCTCTTTGCTTAATTGCCATGGAAAGGGATGTGTCTGAATCAGCCTCTTGGCCCTGTGTGAGGCTGTGACTTAGATTCTCACCACCTGATGAATCTAAGGAAAGATCTCATGTGTGCATCCAAAACCAAAATGGAAAAAGAGCAGTCTTGTGGATGAAGTCTCTCGCCTTCCTCTGTAAGGTTCCTGATTTCCATCAAGTGAGAATAGGTATCCTTTGGTTCAAAAAGTTTTTCAAAGCCCTGCAGAGGCAAGCCCATAGGTGCTTGGATTTTCTCATGACTCCAATTCACATAAAGAATCTAAACCCCACAGACATTAGGCTCAAATTGGAGAAGCAGAGCAGTATTAATGGCAGGCCTATTTGATCACTCCTTGTTCACAGATAGGTTGTCAAGCCACCCTGACTTTAGACAAATGAGGGTAGGGAGCATATTTTGGATACTGTCTTCAGCTGCGCCCCTCATGGAAACTTCCAGCCAGAGGTAATGATGAGTGTCTATGTGGAAGTAGTTGAGAGCCATGTGGGAGTATTTTGGTTTTAATTGTGGTCATTTGTTTGGCTGATGGAAGAGATGACTGGGTCCACCTTGGCTTGAACACTGGTGTGAGTCTTCTTAGAGACTGAGTTTGGAAATTACTGCAGAGATGTATTGCCATGAATTGTGTTGGGATTTTTGGAGGCCACACATGGTAGTGGCCTTTGGAAACTGAGATCTAGGTCCAGGGGGCTTCCCACAGAGCACTGGGAATTGGAGCCAGAATATCACATGATTTTATTCTTTAAGACTTGACAGCCATAGTTGAGAGTAAAAACACACATGGACCTCACATTGTAGACCTCAATGGGCCTGGCTTCATTTGATCATTTGGCCACTCTTTGGGAAGTCTTGCCTGTGAGAGTTCTCCAGATGTTTCATTGAAATGGGCTTTCTCACCATTTGATGTTTCCAGAATGAATTAAATCCCACAGTGCCTCCAACCTCATCCTTGAAAAATGGCTAGATAAACATCATAAAAATTTGAAATTCCCATCACCAGGTGTCACTGGATACACTTTGGATTTCCTGTTGCTGATCATGAGTGTACCAGACAGTGCCTTGATTGACTGGGTTTCATGAAAATGGTGTAGAACAGTGATGCAAATAAGTTAAAGTCTGTTGAGTAGTGGGCCTAGAGGAGTGTTTTGCAGGTCTGTGATAAAACTTCTGTGTTGGGATTATGTGGATCTGCCAAAAGGCTTGTAACTGACATGGTGCAGCCAGCAGACCCTTGTATGTAAAGGCATCTTGTTGAATGGAGAGGTTTCAGGTCAATGTTCAGAATCAGGTTGCTATGGTCAAGGGGGCAAGCTATGTGGGATAGAAGCCTGGTTGGTGCATTCTCCTGCAGACCCTGACGCACAACACGTGACAGATCTCCCTCCAGCACTGTGACCCAGTTGAATTTCTTTTATTTCCTGAAGCCAATACCAAACTCCCAGTGCAGCAGCAAGAACACCATGAAAAGTGGAGGATTACCAAATGGCTTCACAGTCCACACGGGGCCACACTTAGCCTTCAGTGGCAAGAGTTTACTTACAAAGAGAGAATTCAGCCTTGCTGCCTCACTTTCTTTGGAAAATAAGAAACCATGTTCTGCAGGTCACATAGATGGAGACCCAACTTTGGTGGTCTCACTAGAAAGGAAGCCATAGGTCCTGACAACAACATATACTTCAAGTGGCCAACCTCAGAGGCAGGTTCTCCAGAAGTCTTTAGGCTGGCACATCTCCATATTTGTGCAATATTTACCCTGTCCCTTACTTTTGGAAACTCCTCTACCACCTCCAAGATTGTGAACTCGCAATCATGTTCCATTCCTGATATGTATTCACAGATTTTCAAACTCTTCTTCTTTTATTTTGTCTTACTTGGGGCAAAGATAGTGTCAAGGTATTGTTGTGAATGAGAGTAGGAAGATTTTGTGTAGCACATATTTGCATACACAAATATGTTCTACACCATTTTCATGAAACTCAGTAAATCAAGGCAGTGTCTGGTATACTCATAATGAGCAACAGGACATCCAATGTTTCTCCAGTGCCACCTGGTCATAGGAATTTCAAAAATTTCATGGTATTTATCTAGCCATTTTTCAAGCATGAAGTTGGAGGCACTGTGGGTTTCAGTTCATTCAGCAAACATTAAATGGTGAGGAAGCTCATTTCAATGAAATCTCTGGAGAACTCTCACAGGCACGGCTTCCCAAAGAGTGGACAAAAGGTCACATTAGGCCAGGCCCATTGAGGTCTACAATGTGAGGTCCATGTGTGTTTTGACTCTCAACTATGGCTGCCATTTCTTTAAGAATAAAATCATGTGATATCCTTGCTGAGATTCCCAGGCCTCTGTGGAAATCCACCCGGGGCCTAGGTCTCAGTTTCCAAGAGGGACTTTCATGCGTGGCCTCTTAAAATCCTAACAAAATTCATGGCCATGCTTCTCTGAGTTCAGTTCCAAAACCCAG
Organism: Callospermophilus lateralis; assembly: GCF_048772815.1. Lineage (NCBI taxonomy): Eukaryota > Metazoa > Chordata > Mammalia > Rodentia > Sciuridae > Callospermophilus > Callospermophilus lateralis. Next base: position 1,054,954 of record NW_027514351.1, on the reverse strand, counting down.
TCTCTAAGGGGAATCACACCAGAGTTCAAGCCCACGTGGACCCAGTTATTTTTTCCAATGCAACACAAATGACCAAAATTAAAACCAAAACACTCCCACATGGCCTTCATCTTATTCCATATAGTCAATCATCTTAACCTCTGGCTGGAGGTTTCCATGAGGGGCGCAGCCCAAGACAGTGTCCAAAATCAGCTCGTTTGCCCCTCATTTGCCTAAAGTCAGGGTAGCCTGGACACCGTTTCTGTGAACCAGGAGTGAACAAATAATCCTGCCGTTAATACTTCTTTGTTTCTCCAATTTGAGGCCTACTGATTTTAGGTATCGATTCTTTAGGTGATTTAGAGTCATGCGAAAACACAAGCACCTCTGCAGGGCTTTGAAGAACTCATTTGACCCAAAGAATCCCTATTGTCATTTGATGGAGTGCAGGAACCTAACAGAGGAAGGCAAGAGACTTCATCCACAATGAATGATATTTTTTGCCATTTTGGTTTTGGAAGCTCACATGGGATCATTCTTAAGATCCATCAGGTGCTGAGAATCTAAGTCACAGCCACACACAGGTCCAAGAGGCTGATAAAGAGCCACAGGTGAGGCCCATTCATTTCCATTTGAAAACTGTTTTCTTCAGGCTTCACAAAGGGGTGGCCTGAGGCAAAGACCTTCCTGACATTCAGTGCAACACAACAATAAGTAAGCAAAAGGCCCAAAGCAGGGTTTCTGCACTGAGACTTTCCTGGTCACACTGATATCTGAGTTTTCTGAGATGCTCGCCATTCTCTTCAGCTATCCAGTACATGGCCATGTCACAGAGCTTGGAGGTGGTACATATTTTGGACACAAATCGATGAGCCTATTCTGGAAAGTGGCCAGAATTCAGGAAGAAAACAACAACTTAGAAAGATAGCAGGTGTTGCACATCGATAAGACAAGCTGCAGTCCATTCATATATTGGGCAGGATGAATTATGGGAAGATTTATACTAGACAGGACACATCCATTAATGCATTCTCTTTTCTAATGTCTACAACAACGGACACAGTGGGATACACATAAACAGAAACACTCGCCTTGTCAAATGACTTACTAGAAACTGTCTGCTCCAAACCAAACAAAACGCCTTTTCGGACTATTCTCAGAACATGAGACAAAACAACAAACCCACACCACTCCCACAAAGGCACCTCCTTCCCCCAAGTAGGTCTGTGACTATCCGGAGTGTCCTCTGACTGGTGGGCCATACTATGTTCCCCCGAAATGGCCTGTCTTCTCTCAGATCTTGTTTCCTTGACCAACTCTGTGAAGATGTCAGGAAAAAGTGGTTAGCCACTACCTGTTTTCTCAGGAAAGGTCCATCTTCAGAGCTCTCCTGGCATTTGGCCATCCTCACATCATTAGGTACCAAGAAAACTGACTCTGTCCTTGGTAAATCCAAACAAGTGAGCCCACTGGGACTGGGACTGGGACTGCCTCTGGGTGCCTGGCTTCTTGGATAACAAGTTCAGAGAGTTCCATCATCAAGGAAATGAGGTATGTCACATTCTTTGGAACTGAATGAGGTCACTGCCTTGGCAACCACTTTGTCCTAACAGTTGCTTCAAAGGGTAACATAAAATGGAGGTTGCCCCCGCTTCCTGTGACACTTTCATAAGGTAGAATGTATATCACCATTGGCACCCGGGAACAGCTCTCCACTCAGGCCTGGTTTGGTCCATCTTCTCTACAATAAGAAGAGAGAGATTCAGATTCAGACACATCCCTTCATCCTGACCAGGTTGTTTGCCATGGAAGATGACTTTTGCTCTCTCAGGTGCTTCATACCTGCCTACAGCTTCTCCAGGTATAATTTGTGCATGGACATTTGAGGTTCTCATCAGGTGGAAGGTCCCCAACTTTCCTGTATTGTAAGAACCACTCTGTCCCTGCACTTCTGTAAAATGATTGAGGGAACAGTGTATACTTGGGGTTAAAAACAGGTTTGATTTGGGTTACGAGTGATTCTGTGTGATGAATAATGGTATTGGGAACCTGCAATATTTACAAGAATATAGAGGTGAAATATAAGTAGGAAAACAGAAATCTAGGTATGATTTGAAGCCCAGAAGGGTTTTGCCCTTGATTGGGATACTTAGCTTTGAATGATGTTCTGCAAAGATGCCTCAGATAATTCGATATACAATGGCATAGGACCTTGTACATTGGATGATTGAATTTAGAAGAGAACATCCAGTCAAAAAGGGATATTCAGTAGGATTAGGAAGATAGTCTGTAGGTTTAGGAAGAAGAGTGAGTATAGGATTTGGACCAAAAGTTCTTTAGCAATAGACTTTCGGTTGTTGAGTGAATGTAAATGTCAGCACATATGAAGAGTCAGTCACTATGTTGAACTGGGAAAATATGTAGAAAAGCAGATATCAATAGAAACATTACGAAATCAGGCAAAGTATAAAGTGAGTGATAGAATTAGAAATTTTCAACAGGGTTGAGTTTGAATATATAAATTAGGAAAAAAACAAATATGTAGTCACTAATAGGATTGATAATTGACAGCATTAGGCAACCTGGACATGGATTTTTTTAGAAATCCATGTTCACTTTCCATTTAGGCTTTGGTACAATCATAAGTGTGACCTTTCCATTTTTTGTCCAGAATATTACTGTGATAATGAGGTGACATGAGTATTTCTTTCACCATTTCTGGGAGTAATATATTGAAGATGTAAAATGAGAATCAGGGGTACAAAGAGGTGTACCCTGTTTCTAGGAACATAGAGAAAAAGCATGAATAGACCATACTGTGAATAAATAATATAACTTTTTTGAACTTTAAATAATGAATTGAAATGATATCTGAAAAATTAAAGGAAATCGTATATTGATATACAATCATTCATTCCAACCAGGTATATATGTAATGGAAATATTTGTGTTTAGGTTTATCATGAAGAGTGTGTGAGTTTTGCTTCAAAATGATTATGGAAATTCAAAATAATGTGTTTGGAAAGAAGTCTCATGAAAAGACCAGTCAAGAAACCCTGACAATACATGTGTTCTGAAGCAAGAAGTGGTGAAAGTTGAAACAAATGCTTATTAATTTGTGAACTTGTGGATGAAATGTATATCCTGTGATGTGCAAAAACTGAAGAAACAATAATGTACCAGTGTCGAATAAAAATGAATGACAAATTACAGATCATGTCCCATTGGAGTCTACTTGCATTGATGTTAGACTGGGTCAGTTACTGTAGAATAATTAGGATTTGTATGCACCATTCACTGAAGTTAGTTTTCAGTACTAGGAAACAAATATGTATTTCAGGTGGATGAATATTTCTGATTATAATCTTGTGAAAAGTGGATTATAAATGCACATACATGAACATGAATGAATTTAGAGAGTGTATATTAGATGCATATATTTCATATTTTGAAAAATTTGGAGAGTATATCTATATCTATATCTATATCTATACACACCCCCCCACACACACACACTCACACACAAACACAAACACTCACAGACATTAAAAATACCAATATAAATGCCAATCGAAATTCATCAGTATATATGTATCATCCAAAAATGCAAAAATATTTATTTTACTGAACATGAGTTAATGTATAATGTTGTTCTACTAGGACGCTCTCCTATAGGTTGAATTTTCATTTCCAACAGCATTTAGGAGGAGTGAACTCTTCTCACAATTTGTATCTGCCAAGACAGCCACCTCACAAAAATGTACGTGTGATACCTGGTAGGATTCTATATATGCATATAAATATACATGTGTGAATAGGCTACAGAAAAGGGAAACAAGAATTCACATATTTGTTAAGTTTAAAAACACATGGAGAATATTTCAATTAAAATTTGACTAGATTTATAACTCCTACCTTATATAATGCAAATGTCAAGTCCAACTATACAACATGTCTCCTCTGAAGTACTTGTATTTCTAATGTGTTGGGTTAATTTTCTCCATTATATTAGGATGAATAGTCTGAGTCTACTAGGTATGGGTTAGTGTCAGGGATTCAGTATTTTGAATGGAAAATTGGAAAATGAATCCAATGTGTGTGTAAATATATGCTGCACAAATATCCTCCCGCTCTCATCCAGAACAATGCCTTGACATTACCTTCACCCCAAGTAAGACACAATTAGAGGAGAAGAGTTACAAAATCAGTGAATACATATCTGGAATGGAAAATGCTCAGGAGTTCACAACCTTGGAGGTGGTAGAGGAGTTTCCAAAACTAAGGGACAGAGTAAACCCTCCACAAACATGGAGCTCTGCTGGCCTAAAAACTTTTTGAGAAACTGCCTCTGAGCTTCCACACTTGAAATATATGTTGTTTTCAGGAGATTTGGCTTCCTCTGTAGTGAGACCATCAAAGCTGGGTCTGCATCTATGTGACCTGGAGGACATGGTTTCTTATTTTCCAATGAACAAGATGAAGCAGTGCTGAATCCTCTCTTTGCAGGTAAACTGAGGCCACTGGGGACTAAGTGTCTCCCCGTGTGGACTGTGAAGCCATTTGGTCCTCCTCCACTTTTTGTGGTGTTTTTGCTGCTGCACTGTGAGTTTGGTATTTGTTTCACGAAATACTAGGAGCTAAACTGGGACACAGTGCTGGAGGGAGTTCTGTCACGTGTGGTGGGTCAGGGTCTGCAAGAGAATGCACCAACTAGGCTCCTATCTCTCACAGCTTGCCCCATTGCCCCCTTGTCCATATCAACCTGATTCTTAATTTTCCTCTGAAAACTCTCCATATAACAAGATGCCTTTACATATAAGGGTCTGCTGGCTGCACCATGTCAGTTACAAGCCATTTGGAATCCAATGGTAGATAAACATGGCCCTACCACGGATGTTTTATCAAACACCTCCCCACCATTGCTCTAGACCCACTACTCAGCAGGCTCCAACTTACTGGCATCTCTGTTCTACACCATTTTCATGAAACTCAGTAAATCAAGGCACTGTCTGGTATACTCATGATCAGCAACAGGACATCCAATGGTTCTCCAGTGCCACCTGGTCATAGGAATTTCAAAAATTTCATGGTATTTATCTAGCCATTTTTCAAGCATGAAGTTAGAGGCACTGTGGGTTTCAGTTCATTCAGCAAACATTAAATGGTGAGGAAGCTCATTTCAATGAAATCTCTGGAGAACTCTCACAGGCATGGCTTCCCAAAGAGTGGACAAAAGGTCACATTAGGCCAGGCCCATTGAGGTCTTCAATGTGAGGTCCATGTGTGTTTTGACTCTCAACTATGGCTGCCATTTCTTTAAGAATAAAATCATGTGATATCCTTGCTGAGATTCCCAGGCCTCTGTGGAAATCCACCCGGGGACTAGGTCTCAGTTTCCAAGAGCGACTTTCATGCGTGGCCTCTTAAAATCCCAACAAAATTCATGGCAATGCTTCTCTGAGTTCAGTTCCAAAACCCAGTCTCTAAGGGGAATCACACCAGAGTTCAAGCCCACGTGGACCCAGTCATTTTTTCCAATGCCACACAAATGACCAAAATTAAAACCAAAACACTCCCACATGGCCCTCATCTTATTTCACATAGTCAATCATCTTAACCTCTGGCTGGAGGTTTCCATGAGGGGCGCAGCCCAAGACAGTGTCCAAAATCAGCTCGTTTGCCCCTCATTTGTCTAAAGTCAGGGTAGCCTGGACACCGTTTCTGTGAACCAGGAGTGAACAAATAAGCCTGCCGTTAATACTTCTGTGTTTCTCCAATTTGAGGCCTACTGATTTTAGGTATCGATTCTTTAGGTGATTTAGAGTCATGCGAAAACACAAGTACCTCTGCAGGGCTTTGAAGAACTCATTTGACCCAAAGAATCCCTATTGTCATTTGATGGAGTGCAGGAACCTAACAGAGGAAGGCAAAAGACTTCATCCACAATGAATGAAATTTTTTGCCATTTTGGTTTTGGAAGCTCACATGGGATCATTCTTAAGATCCATCAGGTGCTGAGAATCTAAGTCACAGCCACACACAGGCCCAAGAGGATGATAAAGACACATCCCTTTCCAAAGCAATTAAGCAAAGAGCCACAGGTGAGGCCCATTCATTTCCATTTGAAAACTGTTTTCTTCAGGCTTCACAAAGGGGTGGCCTGAGGCAAAGACCTTCCTGACATTCAGTGCAACACAACAATAAGTAAGCAAAGGCCCAAAGCAGGGTTTCTGCACTGAGACTTTCCTGGTCACACTGATATCTGAGTTTTCAGAGATGCTCGCCATTCTCTTCAGCTATCCAGTACATGGCCATGTCACAGAGCTTGGAGGTGGTACATATTTTGGACACAAATCCATGAGCCTATTCTGGAGAGTGGCCAGAATTCAGGAAGAAAACAACAACTTAGAAAGATAGCAGGTGTTGCACATCGATAAGACAAGCTGCAGTCCATTCATATATTGGGCAGGATGAATTTTGGTATGATTTATACTAGACAGGACACATCCATTAATGCATTCTCTTTTCTAATGTCTACAACAACGGACACAGTGGGATACACAGAAACAGAAACACTCGCCGTGTCAAATGACTTACTAGAAACTGTCCACTACAAACCAAACAAACCGCCTTTCCTATCTATTCTGAGAACATGAGACAAAACAACAAACCCACACCCACTCCCACAAAGGCACCTCCTTCCCCCAAGTAGGTCTGTGACTATCCGGAGTGTCCTCTGACTGGTGGGCCATACTATGTTCCCCCGAAATGGCCTGTCTTCTCTCAGATCTTGTTTCCTTGACCAACTCTGTGAAGATGTCAGGAAAAAGTGGTTAGCCACTACCTGTTTTCTCAGGAAAGGTCCATCTTCAGAGCTCTCCTGGCATTTGGCCATCCTCACATCATTAGGTACCAAGAAAACTGACTCTGTTCTTGGTAAATCCAAACAAGTGAGCCCACTGGGACTGGGACTGGGACTGCCTCTGGGTGTCTGGCTGCTTGGATACCAAGTTCAGAGAGTTCCATCACCAAGGAAATGAGGTATGTCACATTCTTTGGAACTGAATGAGGTCACTGCCTTGGCAACCACTTTGTCCTAACAGTTGCTTCAAAGAGTAACATAAAATGGAGTTTGCCCCCGCTTCCTGTGACACTTTCATAAGGTAGAATGTATATCACCATTGGCACCCGGGAACAACTCTCCACTCAGGCCTGGTTTGGTCCATCTTCTCTACAAAAAGAAGAAAGAGATTCAGATTCAGACACATCCCTTCATCCTGACCAGGTTGTTTGCCATGGAAGATGACTTTTGCTCTCTCAGGTGCTTCATACCTGCATTCAACTTCTCCAGGTATCATTTGTGCATGGACATTAGAGGTTCTCATCAGGTGTAAGGTCCCCAACATTCCTGTATTGTAAGAACCACTCTGTCCCTGCTCTTCTGTAAAATGATTGAGGGAACAGTGTATACTTCTGGTTAAAAACAGGTTTGATTCGGGTTACGAATGATTCTGTGTGATGAATAATGGTATTGGGAACCTGCAATATTTACAAGAATATAGAGGTGAAATATAAGTAGGAAAACAGAAATCTAGGTATGATTTGAAGCCCAGAAGGGTTATGCCCTGGATTGGGATACTTAGCTTTGAATGATGTTCTGCAAAGATGCCTCAGATAATTCGATATACAATGGCACAGGACCTTGTACATTGGATGATTCAATTTAGAAGAGAACATCCAGTCAAAAAGGGATATTCAGTAGGATTAGGAAGATAGTCGGTAGGTTTAGGAAGAAGAGTGAGTATAGGATTTGGACCAAAAGTTCTTTAGCAATAGACTTTCGGTTGTTGAGTGAATGTAAATGTCAGCACATATGAAGAGTCAGTCACTATGTTGAACTGGGGAAAATATGTAGAAAAGCAGATATCAATAGAAACATTACGAAATCAGGCAAAGTATAAAGTGAGTGATAGAATTAGAAATTTTCAACAGGGTTGACTTTGAATATATAAATTAGGAAAAAAACAAATATGTAGTCACCAATAGGATTGACAATTGACAGCATTAGGCAACCTGGACATGGATGTTTTTAGAAATCCATGTTCACTTTCCATTTAGGCTTTGGTACAATCATAAGTGTGACCTTTCCATTTTTTTGTCCAGAATATTACTGTGATAATGAGATGACATGAGTATTTCTTTCACCATTTCTGGGAGCAATATATTGAAGATGTAAAATGAGAATCAGGGGTACAAAGAGGTGTACACTGTTTCTAGGAACATAGAGAAAAAGCATGAATAGACCATACTGTGAATAAATAATATAACTTTTTTGAACTTTAAATAATGAATAGAACTGATATCTGAAAAATTAAAGGAAATCGTATATTGATATACAATCATTCATTCCAAACAGGTATATATGTAATGGAAATATTTGTGTTTTGGTTTATCATGAAGAGTGTGTGAGTTTTGCTTCAAAATGATTATGGAAATTCAAAACAATGTGTTTGGAAAGAAGTCTCTCATGAAAAGACCAGTCAAGAAACCCTGACAATACATGTGTTCTGAAGCAAGAAGTGGTGAAAGTTGAAACAAATGCTTATTAATTTGTGAACTTGTGGATGAAATGTATATCCTGTGATGTGCAAAAACTGAAGAAACAATAATGTACCAGTGTCGAATAAAAATGAATGACAAATTACATATCATGTCCCATAGGAGTCTACTTGCATTGATGTTAGACTGGGTCAGTTACTGTAGAATAATTAGGATTTGTATGCACCATCCACTGAAGTTAGTTTTCAGGAAACAAATATGTATTTCAGGTGGATGAATATTTCTGATTATAATCTTGTGAAAAGTGGATTATAAATCCACATACATGAACATGAATGAATTTAGAGAGTGTATATTAGACGCATATATTTCATATTTTGAAAAATTTGGAGAGTATATCTATATCTATATCTATATCTATACACACACACACACACACACACACACACAACTCACAGACATTAAAAATACCAATATAAATGCCAATCGAAATTCATCAGTAAATATGTATCATCCACAAATGCAAAAATATTTATTTTACTGAACATGAGTTAATGTATAATGTTGTTCTACTAGGACGCTCTCCTATAGCTTGAATTTTCATTTCCAACAGCATTTAGGAGGAGTGAACTCTTCTCACAATTTGTATCTGCCAAGACAGCCACCTCACAAAAATGTACGTGTGATACCTGGTAGGATTCTATATATGCATATAAATATACATGTGTGAATAGGCTACAGAAAAGGGAAACAAGAATTCACATATTTGTTAAGTTTAAAAACACATGGAGAATATTTCAATTAAAATTTGACTAGATTTATAACTCCTACCTTATATAATGCAAATGTCAAGTCCAACTATACAACATGTCTCTGGAGAACCTTTGGATGTCCTGTTGTTTATCATGAGTATACTAGACAGTGCCTTGATTGACTGTGTTTCATGAAAATGATCTAGAACAGACATGCCAGTAAGTTGGTGCCTGCTGAGTAGTGTGCCTAGAGCAGTGGTGTGTATGTGTGTCATAATACATCTCTGATGTGGCCATATGGATTTGCCATTGGCTTCCAAATGGCTTGTGACAGACATGGTGAGGTCAGCAGACACTAATATGTAAGGGCGTCTTGTTATATGGAGAGGTTTCATGGCAATGTTAAGAATCAGGTTGCAATAGACAAGGGAAAAAGATATGTGGGATAGAAGCCTGGTTGGTGCATTCTCCTGCAGACCCTGACCCACCACATGTGGCAGAACTCCATCCAGCACTGTGTCCCTTTTGAACTTCTTGTATTTCGTGAAGCAAATACCAAACTCCCAATGCAGGAGAAAGAAAAACCATGAAAAAGTGGAGGATGACCAAATGGCTTCACAGCCCAGATGGGGAGAGACTTAGCACGCACTGGTCACATTTTACTTAAAAGAGAGAATTCACCACTGCTGCCTCATGTTCATTAGAAAATAAGAAACCATGTCCTCCAGGTCACATAGAATCAGACCCAGCTTTGATGGTCTCACGACAAAGGAAGCTAAAGCTCCTGAAAACAACATATATTTCAAGTGCCCAACCTCAGAGGCACTTTATCAAGAAGTCCTTTAGGCCAGCAGAGCTCCATGTTTGTGGAGTTTTTAACCTGTCCCTTACTTATGGAAACTTCTCTACCACATCCAAGGTTGTGAACTCATGAGCATTTTCCATTCCAGTTATATATTCACAGATTTTATAACTCTTCTCCACTAATTGTGTCTTACTTGGGGCGAAGGTAATGTCAAGGCATTGTTCTGGATGAGAGAGGGAAAATATTTTGTGTAGCACATATTTGATAGACATTGGATTCTTTTTCCTATTTTCCATTCAAAATACTGAATCCCTGACACTAACACATACCCTACTAGACTCTGACTACTAATCCTAATATGATGGAGAAAAATAACCCAAATAGAACAGAAATACAAGCAGGTCAGAGGAGGCATGGTGTATTTTTGAACTTTTCTTTTGCATAATAAATGGTAGGTGTTATAAATCTAGTGAATTTTTATTTGGAATAGTTTTTCATGTGTTTTTAAAATTAACAAATATGTGAATCCCTGCCTCCCTTTCTCTGTAGCCTATACAGCACATGTATTTTTATATGTACATATTGAATCCTACCTGGTATCACACGTACATTTTTGTGAGGTTGCTGACTCGGCAGATATAAATTGTGTGAAGAGACTACCCCTCTTAAACGCTGTTGGAACTAAAAATTCAACCTATGGGTGAGCTTCCTAGTACAACAACATTATACATAATTCCATGTTCAGTAAAGTATATATTTTTGCATCAGTAGATGTTATATATTTCATTATAAATTTCATTTGGCATATATTGCTACTTTTTTATGTTTCTCTGTGTGTTTTTTTGGTATATATATATATATATATATATATATATATATATATATATACTCTCCTGATTTATCAAAACATGAAATATATGTGTCTTATATACACTCTCTACATTCATACATTCTTTCATGTATGCATGAGGAAATATAATCAACTTTTCTCAAGATTATTATTGGAAATATTCATCCACCTGAAATACATATTTGTTTCCTTGTACTGACAACTCACTTCTGTGAATGGTGCATACAAATCCTAATAATTCTACAGTATCTGACCCAGTTTAACATCAATGCAAGTAGATTCCTATGGGACATGATGTGTATTTTGACGTTCATTTATATTCAACACTGCTACATTAATATTTCTGCAGTTTTTGCACATCATAGGATATGTATTTCATCCACAAGTTCACAACTTTATAGGTATTTTTTCACTTTTAATCATTTCCTGCTTCAGAACACATGTATTCCTCCCGGTTTCTTGACTGGTCTTTTCATGAGACTTCTCTGCAAACACATTTTTTTTTAATTTCATAATCAGTTTTGAAGCAAAACTCACACACTTTTTATGATAAATCATAAATCTAATATCACCATTAGAAGCATAACTGTTTGGAATGGATGATTGTATATCAATATTAGGTTTCCTGTATATTTTCAGAAATCAATTCAATCCATTATTTAAAGTTCGAACCAGTTATATTATTTATTCACAGTATGGTCTATTCATGCATTATCTCTATATTCATAGGCACAAGGTACACCTATTTGTACCCCCAATTAATTTATACGTCTTCAAAATATTGCTTTCCTACATATTTTACCCAGTTCATCATTGTGACTGACTCTTCACATGTGCTGACATTTACATTCACTCTCTACCTGAAACCCTATTGCTAAAGAACTTTTGGTCCAAATCCTATACTCACTCTTTTATCTAAACCTACCGACTATTTTCCTAATCCTACTGAATATCCCTTTTTGACTGGATGTTCTCTTCCACATTCAATCATCCAAATTAGAAGGTCCTATGCCATAGTATATTGATTTAACTGAGACAACTGTGCAGGACATAAATCAATGCTAAGTATCCCAATCAAGGGCCCAATGCCCTTCTGGGCTTCAAAACTTACCTAGATTTCTGTTTTCATACTTATATTTCACCTATATATTCTTATACATATCACAGGTTCCTAATACAAATATTCATTCCAGAGAATGATTCCTAACCCAAATTGAACATGTTATTAACCCTAACCATACACTTTTCCCTCAATCTAATTTTACAGAAGAGCAGGGACAGAGTTGGTCTTACAATACAGGAATATAGGCGATCTTCCAGCTGCTGAAAACCTAAAAGGTCCATGCTGAAATGATCCTTGGAGAAGATGTAGGCAGCTATGAAGGACATGAGAGAGCAAAAGTCATCTTCCATGGCAAACAACCTGGTCAGGTTGATGGGATGTGTCTGAATTAGCCTCTCTCTTCCTAATGTAGAGAAGATGGACCAAACCATGCCTGTGTGGAGAGCTGTTCCCCGGTGCCTATGGTTGATATACCATTCTAACATATGAATGAGTCACAGCAAGTAGAGGCAGCCTCCATCTTTTGGGAACCATGTAAGCAACTGTTAAAACAAAGTGGTTTCCAAGGCAGTGACTTCATTTAGATCTTGAAGAAAGTGACATCACCTTACAGTTTTGGTAATTAGTGTCTGTGATCTTGGGATCCAGGAAACCAGGCACACAGAGTCAAACCCACTCCATGTCCCAGTGGGCTAACTTGTTTGGATTTAACAAGACAGAGTCACTCTTTCTTTGTACCTACTGATGTGAGGACAGCCAAATGCCTGGAAACTATGAAGACTGGCCTTTCCAGAGAAAGCAGGTAGTTTCTCACCATGGGCTCCTGACAACTTCACAGAGTTGGCCAAATAGACCAGATTGGAGACAGGACACGCCATTTTGGGGGAACATAGTATGGCCCACAAGTCAGAGGACACTCCGGATAGTCACAGACCTACTTGGGGAAAGGAGGTGACTTTTTGGGTGTGAGTGTGAGTTTGTGGTTTTGTCTCATGTTCTGAGAATAGTTAGGAAAGCTGGTTTGTTTGTTTTGGAGTGGACTGTGTCTAGTAAGTCCTTTGACAAGGTGAGTGTTTCTGTGTCTATATATCATACTGTGTCAGTGATTGTAGACATTAGAAAAGAGAATGCATCAATGGATGTGTCCTGTCTACGAGAAAGCTTCAAAGCATTCATCCTGTGCAATTTATGAATGGACTGCAGGTTGCCGTATGGATGGGCAACTCCTGCCATCTTTCTAAATTCCTGTTTTCTTCCTGAATTCTGGACACTCTCCAGAATACGCTCATGATTTTGTGTCCAAGATATGTACCACCTCCATCTCTGTGACATGGCCATGTACTGGATAGCTGATGGGAATGGCGAGTATCTCAGAAAACTCAGATATCAGTATGCCCAAGAAAGTCTCAGTGGAGAAACCCTGCTTTGGGCCTTTTGCTTACCTATTCTGTTGCCCTGAATGTCAGGAAGGACTTTGCCTCAGGCCACACTTTGTGAAGCCTGCAGAAAATAGTTTTCAAATGGAAAAGAATGGTCATTACCTGTGCCTCTTTGCTTAATTGCTTTGGAAATGGATGTTTCTGAATCAGCCTCTCAGCCCTATGTGAGGCTGTGGCTTAGATTCACAGCACATGATGGGTCTAAAGAAAAATCCCATGTGTGCATCCCAAACCAAAATGGACAAAAGAGCTGTCAGAGTAGTTCTTACAATACAGGAAAGTTGGGGACCTTCCACTTGATGAGAACCTCAAATGTCCATGCACAAATGATACCTGGAGAAGTTGTAGGCAGGTATGAAGCACCTGAGAGAGCAAAAGTCATCTTCCATGGCAAACAACCTGGTCAGGATGAAGGGATGTGTCTGAATCTGAATCTCTCTCTTCTTATTGTAGAGAAGATGGACCAAACCAGGCCTGAGTGGAGAGCTGTTCCCGGGTGCAAATGGTTGATATACATTCTACCTTATGAAAGTGTCACAGGAAGTAGGGGCAACCTCCATCTTATGTTACCCTTGGAAGCAACTGTTAGGACAAAGTGGTTGCCAAGGCAGTGACCTCATTCAGTTCCAAAGAATGTGACATAGCTCATTTCCTTGGTGATGGAACTCTCTGAACTTGGTATCCAGGAAGCCAGGCACCCAGAGGCAGTCCCAGTCCCAGTCCCAGTGGGCTCACTTGTTTGGATTCACCAAGGACAGAGTCAGTTTTCTTGGTACCTAATGATGTGAGGATGGCCAAATGCCAGGAGAGCTCTGAAGATGGACCTTTCCTGAGAAAACAGGTAGTGGCTAACCACTTTTTCCTGACATCTTCACAGAGTTGGTCAAGGAAAGAAGGTCTGAGAGAAGACAGGCCATTTCGGGGGAACATAGTATGGCCCACCAGTCAGAGGACACTCCGGATAGACACAGACCTACTTGGGGGAAGGAGGTGCCTTTGTGGGAGTGGGTGTGGGTTTGTTGTTTTGTCTCATGTTCTGAGAATAGATAGGAAAGGCGGTTTGTTTGGTTTGGAGTGGACAGTTTCTAGTAAGTCATTTGACACGGCGAGGGTTTCTGTTTCTGTGTAACCCACTGTGTCTGTTGTTGTAGACATTAGAAAAGAGAATGCATTAATGGATGTGTCCTGTCTAGTATAAATCTTCCCATAATTCATCCTGCCCAATATATGAATGGACTGCAGCTTGTCTTATCGATGTGCAACACCTGCTATCTTTCTAAGTTGTTGTTTTCTTCCTGAATTCTGGCCACTCTCCAGAATAGGCTCATGGATTTGTGTCCAAAAAATGTACCACCGCCAAGCTCTGTGACATGGCCATGTACTGGATACCTGAAGAGAATGGCGAGCATCTCAGAAAACTCAGATATCAGTGTGACCAAAAAAATCTCAGTGCAGAAACCCTGCTTTGGGCCTTTTGCTTACTTATTGTTGTGTTGCACTGAATGTCACGAAGGTCTTTGCCTCAGGCCACCCCTTTGTGAAGCCTGAAGAAAACAGTTTTCAAATGGAAATGAATGGGCCTCACCTGTGGCTCTTTGCTTAATTGCTTTGGAAAGAGATGTGTCTTTATCAGCCTTTGGACCTGTGTGTGGCTGTGACTTAGATTCTCAGCACCTGATGGATCTTAAGAATGATCCCATGTGAGCTTCCAAAACCAAAATGGCAAAAAATATCATTCATTGTGGATGAAGTCTCTTGCCTTCCTCTGTTAGGTTCCTGCACTCCATCAAATGAGAATAGGGATTCTGTGAGTCAAATGAGTTCTTCAAAGCCCTGCAGAGGTGCTTGTGTTTTCGCATGACTCTAAATCACCTAAAGAATTGATACCTAAAATCAGTAGGCCTGAAATTGGAGAAACAAAGAAGTATTAAAGGCAGGCTTATTTGTTCACTCCTGGTTCACAGAAACGGTGTCCAGGCTACCCTGACTTTAGGCAAATGAGGGGCAAAGGAGCTGATTTTGGACACTGTCTTGGGCTGCGCCCCTCATGGAAACCTCCAGCCAGAGGTTAAGATGATTGACTATATGGAATAAGATGAGGGCCATGTGGGAGTGTTTTGGTTTTGATTTTGGTCATTTGTGTGGCATTGGAAAAAATGACTGGGTACACGTGGGGTTGAACTCTGGTGTGATTCCCCTTAGAGACTGGGTTTTGGAAATGAACTCAGAGAAGCATTGCCATGAATTTTGTTGGGATTTTAAGAGGCCACGCATGAAAGTCGCTCTTGGAAACTGAGACCTAGGCCCCGGGTGGATTTCAACAGAGGACTGGAAATCTCAGCAAGGATATCACATGATTTTATTCTTAAAGAAATGGCAGCCATAGTTGAGAGTCAAAACACACATGGACCTCACATTGAAGACCTCAATGGGCCTGGCCTAATGTGACCGTTTGTCCACTCTTTGGGAAGCCGTGCCTGTGAGAGTTCTCCAGAGATTTCATTGAAATGAGCTTCCTCACCATTTAATGTTTGCTGAATGAACTGAAATCCACAGTGCCTCCAACTTCATGCTTGAAAAATGGCTAGATAAATACCATGAAATTTTTGAAATTCCTTTGACCAGGTGGCACTGGAGAAACATTGGATGTCCTGTTGCTGATCATGATTATACCAGACAGTGCCTTGACTTACTGAGTTTCATGAAAATTGTGTAGAACAGAGATGCCAGTATGTTGGAGCCTGCTGAGTAGTGGGTCTAGAGCAGTGGTGGGGAGGTGTTTGATAAAACATCCGTGGTAGGGCCATGTGGATATACCATTGGATTCCAAATGGCTTGTAACTGACATGGTGCAGCCAGCAGACCCTTATATGTAAAGGCATATTGTTATATGGAGAGTTTTCAGAGGAAAATTAAGAATCAGGTTGATATGGACAAGGGGGCAATGGGGCAAGCTGTGAGAGATAGGAGCCTAGTTGGTGCATTCTCTTGCAGACCCTGACCCACCACACGTGACAGAACTCCCTCCAGCACTGTGTCCCAGTTTAGCTCATAGTATTTTGTGAAACAAATACCAAACTCACAGTGCAGCAGCAAAAACTCCACAAAAAGTGGAAGAGGACCAAATGGCTTCACAGTCCACACGGGGAGACACATAGTCCCCAGTGGCCTCAGTTTACCTTCAAAGAGAGGATTCAGCACTGCTTCATCTAGTTCTTTGGAAATAAGAAACCATGTCCTCCAGGTCACATAGATGCAGACCCAGCTTTGATGGTCTCACTACAAAGGAAGCCAAATCTCCTGAAAACAACATATATTTCAAGTGCAAAACTCAGTGGCAGTTTCTCAAAAAGTTTTTAGGCCAGCAGAGCTCCATGTTTTTGGAGTGTTTACCCTGTCCCTTAGTTTTGGAAACTGCTCTACCACCTCCAAGGTTGTGAACTCCTGAGCATTTTCCATTCCAGATATGTATTCACTGATTTTGTAACTCTTCTCCTCTAATTGTGTCTTACTTGTGGTGAAGGTAATGTCAAGGCATTGTTCTGGATGAGAGCACTAGGATATTTGTGCAGCATATATTTACATACACATTGGATTCATTTTCCAATTTTCCATTCGAAATACTGAATCCCTGACACTAACCCATACCTAGTAGACTCAGACTATTCATCCTAATATAATGGAGAAAATTAACCCAACACAATAGAAATACAAGCACTTCAGAGGAGACATGTTGTATTGTTGGACTTGACATTTGCATTATATAAGGTAGGAGTTATAAATCTAGTAAAATTTTAATTGAAATATTCTCCATGTGTTTTTAAACTTAACAAATATGTGAATTCTTGTTTCCCTTTTCTGTAGCCTATTCACACATGTATATTTATATGCATATATAGAATCCTACCAGGTATCACACGTACATTTTTGTGAGGTGGCTGCCTTGGCAGATACAAATTGTGAGAAGAGTTCACTCCTCCTAAATGCTGTTGGAAATGAAAATTCAAGCTATAGGAGAGCGTCCTAGTAGAACAACATTATACATTAACTCATGTTCAGTAAAATAAATATTTTTGCATTTGTGGATGATATATATTTACTGATGAATTCGATTGGCATTTATATTGGTACTTTTTAATGTCTGTGAGTGTTGTGTGTGTGTGTTTGTGTGTGTGTGTGTATATATATAGATATGGATATAGATATAGATATAGATATACTCTCCAAATTTTTCAAAATATGAAATATATGTGTCTAATATACACTCTCTAAATTCATTCATGTTCATGTATGTGGATTTATAATCCACTTTTCACAAGATTATAATCAGAAATATTCATCCACCTGAAATACATATTTGTTTCCTAGTACTGAAAACTAACTTCAGTGAATGGTGCATACAAATCCTAATTATTCTACAGTAACTGACCCAGTCTAACTTCAAAGCAAGTAGACTCCTATGGGACATGATATGTAATTTGTCATTCATTTGTATTCGACACTGGTACATTATTATTTCTTCAGTTTTTGAACATCATAAGATATACATTTGCCAAGGCAGTGACCTCATTCAGTTCCAAAGAATGTGACATACCTCATTTCCTTGGTGATGGAACTCTCTGAACTTTGTATCCAAGGAGCCAGGCACCCAGAGGCAGTCCCAGTCCCAGTCCCAGTGGGCTCACTTGTTTGGATTTACCAAAGATAGAGTCAGTCATTCTTGGTACCTACTGAAGTGGGATTACCAAATGCCTGGAGAGCTCTGAATAGGGAGCTTTCCTGAGAAAGCAGGTAGTGGCTCTCCACTTTTTCCTTACAACTTTACAGAGTTGGCCAAGGAAAACAGATCTGAGAGAGGACAGGCCATTTTGGAAGAACAGAGTATGGCCACCAGTCAGAGGACACTCTGGTTAGTCATACACCTATGGGGAAGGAGGTGCCTTTTTGGGAGTGGGTGTGGGTTTGTGGTTTGTCTCATGTTCTGAAAATAGGTAGGAATGGCGGTTTGTTTGTTTTGGAGTGAACTGTTTCCGGTAAGTCATTTGAAGAGGTGAGTGTTTCCATGTCTGTGTATCCCACTGTGCCTGTGGTAGTAGACATGAGAAAAGAGAATGCAGCAATGGATGTGTCATGTCTAGTATAAAGCTTCCCAGCATTCATCCTGCCCAATTTATGAATGGAGTGTGTCTTGCCTTATGCACGGGCAACACCTAATACCTTCCTAAGTCCCTGTTTTCTTCCTGAATTCTGGCCACTCTCTAGAATAGGCTCATGGTTATGTGTCCAAGATATGTACCAAATCCAAGGTCTTTGACATGGCCATGTACTGGATACCTGAATGGAATGGCCAGCATCTCAGAAAACTCAGATATCAGTGTGACCAGGAAAGTCTCAGTGGAGATACCCTGCTTTGGGCCTTTTGCTTACCTATTGTTCTGTTGCCCTGAATATCAGGAAGGTCTTTGTCTCATGCAACCCCTTTGTTAAGCCTGAAGAAAACAGTTTTCAAATGGAAATGAATGTGCATCACCTCTGGCTCTTTGCTTAATTTCATTGGAAAACGATGTGTCTGATTCAGGCCCTTTGCCCTGTTTTAGGCTGTGACTTAGATTCTCAGCACCTGATGGATGTAAAGAAAGATCCCATATGTACATCTAAACCAAAATGGAAAAACGTTCAATCAATGTGCATGAATTATATTGCCTTCCTTTGTTAGGTTTCTGAAATCCATCATGTCAGAATAGGGATTCTTTGGGTGAAATGAGTTCTTCAAATCTCTGCAGAGGGGCTTGGCTTTTCTTATGACTCCAATTCACAAAAAGAATCTAGACCCCGCAGTCAGAGAGCCTCAAATTGGAGAAGCAAAGCAGTATTAAGGGCAGGCCTATTTGATCACTCCTGGTTCACAGGAAGGGTGTCCAAGCCACCCTGACATTCGGCAAATGAGGGGCAAGGGAGCTTATTTTGGACACTGTCTTGGGATGTGCCTCTCATGAAAACCTCCATCCAATTGTTATGATGAGTATCTTTATGGTAGAAGATGAGGGCCATGTAGGAGTGTTTTGGTTATAATTGTGGTCATTTGTGTGGCAGTTGGAAGAGATGACTGGGTAAACCTGGGCTTGAATTCTGCTGTGATTCCCCTTAGAGACTGAGTTCTGGAACTGACCTCAGAGAAGTATTGACATGAATTGTGTTGGGATTTTAGGAGGCCAGGAATGAGAGTTGCCATTGGAACCTGGGATCAAGGCCCAGAGTGGCTTTCCACAGAACACTGGGAATCACAGCCAGGATATTACATGATTTTATTCTGAAAGACTTGGCAGGCATAATTGAGATTCAAAACACACTTGGACCTCGCTTTGTAGACCTCAATGGGCCTGGCTTCATGTGACTTTTTGGCCACTCTTTGGGTAGACTTGCCTGTGAGAGTGCTCCAGAGATTTCCCTGAAATTAGCTTCCTCACCATTTAATGGTTCCTGAATGAATTGAAACCAACATTGCCTCCAAATGCATCTGTGAAAAAATGCTAGATAATTACCATGAAATTTTAGAAATTCCGATGACCAGCTGGCACTGGAGGACCTTTGATGTCCTGTTGATGATCATGAGTATACCAGACAGGGCCTTGATTGACTGGGTTTCATGAAAATGGTGTAGAACAGAGATGCCAGTAAGTTGGGGCCTGGTAAGTAGTGGGCCTTAAGCTGTGTTATGCAAATGTGTGATAAAACATCTGTGGTGGGGCCATGTGGATCTTCCATTGGCTTCCAAATGGCTGTGACTGACATGGTGCAACCATCACACCCATATATGTAAAGGCATATTTTTATATGGAGAGGTTTCAGAGCAATGTTCAGTATCATGTTGCTATTGTCAAGGGGGCAAGCTACTTGAGATAGAACCCTGGTTGGTGCATTCTCCTGGAGACCCTGCCAACCACACCTGACAGAACTCCCTTCAGCACTGTGTCCCATTTGAACTCGTTGTATTTCATGAAGCAAATACCAAACTCCCAGTGCAGCAGCAAGAAACACCACGAAAATTGGAGGATGACCATTGGTTTCACAGTCCACACGGGAAGACCCTTAGCCCTCAGTGGCCAATGTTTACCTACAAAAAGAGAATTCATCACTGCTGCCTCATTTTTATTTGAAAATAAGTAATCATTTCCTCCAGGTCACATAGATGGAGATCCAGCTTTGATGGTTTCACTACAAATAAAGCTAAAGCTCCTGACAACAACATATATTTCAAGTGCCCAACCTCAGAGGCAGATTCTCAAAAAGTCTTTTGGCCAGCAGAGCTCCATGTTTGTGGAGTGTTTACCCTGTCTCTTACTTTTGGAAACTCCTCTACCACCTCCAAAGATGTGAAATCTGGAGCATTTTCCATTCTAGATATGTATTCACAGATTTTCTAACTCTTCTCCTCTAATTGGGTCTTACTTGGGGCGAAGGTAATGTCAAGGCATTGTTCTGGAGGAGAGTGGGAAGATTTTTCCGTAGCATATATTTGCATACACATTGGATTCAGTGTCCTATTTTCAATTCAAAATACTGAATACCTGACTCTAACCCATACCCTACCAGACTCTGACTACTAATCCTAATATGATGGAGAAAAATAACCCATAAAGAATAGAAATACAAGCAGTTCAGAGTAGGCATGGTGTATAGATGGACTTGCCTTTTGCATGATACAGAGTTGGAGTTATAAATCTAGTCAATTGTTTGTTGAAATAGTTGTCCTTGTATCTTTAAGGTTAACAAATATGTGAATTGATGTCTCCCTTTCTCTGTATTCTTATATGCACATATAGATTCCTATCTGGTACCACACGTACATTCTTGTGAGGTGGCTGACTTGGCAGATACAAATTGTTAGAAGAGATCACTCCTACTAAACCCTGTTGGAACTGAATATTCAACCTATGGGTGAGCTTGCTAGTTGAACAGCATTATACATAAATCCATGTTCAGTAAAATGAATATTTTTAGATCTGTGGATGGTATATATTTTATAATGAATTTTGATTGACATATTTTTATATGGAGGCATATTTTTATATGCTACTTTTTTGTCTGTGTGTTTGTTTTATGTATATGTATATATATGTATATATATATATATGTGTATATATATATATATATATATATATATATATATATATAAATATATATATATATACACTCTCCAGATTTTTCAAAATATGAAATATATGTGTCTTATATTCACTCCCTAAATTCATTCATGTTCATGTATGTGGATTTATAATCAACTATTCACAAGATTATTCTCAAAATATTCATCCACCTGAAATTTGCCCAATGCTCTCAAATGTCAATCCTATTTGTGACTACATATTTGTTTCTTCCTAAGATTATATTTTTAAACTCAACCCTGTTCAAAATGTCTAATCCTATCACACACTTTATACTTTGCCTGATTTTGTAATGTCTCTATTGATATATGCTTTCCTACATATTTTCCCCACTTCATCATTGTGACTGACTCTTCACTTGTGCTGACATTTACATTCACTCTCTAATCGAAATCCTATTGCTAAGAAACTTTTGTTCCAAATCTTATACTCACCCTTCTTCCTAAACTTACTGACTATCTTCCTAATGCTACAGACTATCCCTTTTTGACTGGATGTTCTCTTCTACATTCAATCATCCAAGTAAACGTGGTGCGAGCTTCAGAGGAGGAGACTACCAACAGGCTATCTCATGCAACATCAAAGGGTTTATTGGGTGTCCAGAATGCTGGGGTTCAGAGCTCACCTGAATAGAGCAGATAGCCCTGAGAATAGCTGAAGTAGAGCTTATATACTTTCCCTGGAGAGAGAAGGGAGGGAATTGTATTGATGGGTCAGGGCGAGTGGGCGGTTTGCATGCAACTGGGAGAGGGAGTACATTCTGCAATTTGGCAGCTGGGGATAGAATATTCTGGGAACAAATTTTGCAAACATTTCTCAAGATTTCAACAGTGTTCTGTTAAGCATACAGAAAAACAAGATGTGACAAGTACCTATTTTATTAATATTTCATTCCCCACTTCTTCTTCTGGCTAATTTTAATCATAAAAATGATCATTGGAGGGTGTCACATTCAATGTCTGCTAGTGGGGTATTACCATAAGTTTAACTCCTCCAATTTGAGCCTGGAGAAAAGATATTACACGGTTGAGCAAACAGGGTTTTATAGTTAGCAATAATATGAGGATTATTATTGGACCGGCCAGGGTTGATAAAAACGTAGTTAACCAGGGGGACTGTGTGAACCAAGACTCAAGCCACCCTTTTGGGCCCTCTCTCATTTGTTGATGCTCTTCAAGGTGTCTTTTAAATTTACTCGTAGATTTTATTACGACTCCAGTATAGTCAGCATAAAAACAACATTCTTCCCTCAATGCAGCACAAAGCCCCCCTTCTCTAATGAAGAGGAGGTCCAACCCTCAACTGTTCTGTAAAACAACTTCAGAGAGAGAGGTTAAAGTTTCATGCAAAGCCCTGAAGGAGGTTTCTAATATCTTACTTTTGCTCTATTGCTGCTTCTAATTGGGTCATCTTTTGTGTCCCATGGACAATGCCACTGGTTCCTCTGCCCACCCGTGCAGCAACTCCTATTCCTAATAGGATGGCTAAAGTGAGGGATATATGTTCCCAGTGGAACCGGTTGTATGCCCCCCCTATTTGATCTTCAAATGAACCTGCATCATGATAGAGCACTCTGGGAAACATCTGCACCATTACACAATTTATCACATATCCTGATCATTTCATGAAAACATAAACGATGTTTAAGTATATAGAATTATGCTGTTGTAGGCACTGACAAAGCAAGGCACCTAAGATAGCACTCAAGAGAGGGAAACAGTCCTATTTGGTTGCAACCGGATTCAGAGGGCATTGCTTATATTGTAATCAATTAATCCCATGAAACTCAAGTTTAGGTAGTTTCAGAATTTTGTACCCAACATATAAGGGATGGGGCTCAGAAGTTCACAGTCTTCAGAAGTTTAAAAAAGCAGTATTTGTTTCTGTTTTTCCTTCTGTTCTGGGCAAGTTAACTTTTCAAGGACACCTGGGAGGAGGAGAGCTTTTTCTTCCATTTCTTATTTTCCCCCTGCCAGCTGTTACCATGGAGCCCGGTTGGTAATTTCTTTATCTTAGAAATGTAGCCATCTCTGTGAAGCCCCAGCTGAAGGCCAGAGGACTTGTTCACATATTTTGTGAAAAACTAGTTAGGGGTTGTCTAGCTTTGAAGTACTGAGATTTTTAGCCAGTGGCCAAGTAGAACAGGGCAATACGAAAGAGAAAGTTTATCTACATTAAAGTTTTTATTGGGACTGTTTTGCTGAAAGTTCAAAACTCAGCCATGGTGAAGACTTCTGAAGAAGGTCATTTAAGACTTTTCTGTGGGCCTGGTACAGAGGGGGAAAGACGGGGAAGGTGGGGCTGAGAGCACCTCCGAGGATCTGAGAATGAGGGAAAAGAGAGATGTAAAAGAATAATGCGAAAGGGTATTGGGAATTTCCTAGCAGCAAACTTGAGCAGTAGAAAAGGTAGAGCAGAGTGAAAGACGGGAGTGAGGATCCCAAAATCCTGTGAGGGACTTTAAATTTTAGTAACCTGTTTTCAGTGATGACAAAGCAACTTTAAAGGCCAATTATATTACATCTTGGATAAGGGTCTCAGGGCTCTCCTCAGCTCGTTTGAGCATTGGGTTAGCTGGTAAGAGGACCTGGTGGGACCCGGTGAGGGCACTGACAGGAGATGAGAGGAATGAGTCAGTGTAGCGGTACCTATGTACCTGCTACCTCAGAAAGGGGGCGATGGTCTGAGAACTGGTGGAGCTTTGGGTTTCTGATCTAGTTATTGGAGGGGAGAAATCAAGTTGCTGAGATGGGAGTGACATCAGAGGGTCTGGAGCAGAAGGCTGAGGATAATGAACTATTGAAGAAGCATAGTTCAGGATGTGAGTGAGGGAGGGAAAAGGCTTCCACATAGGGGAATTTCCTTTCACTCTTTTGAGCACTTGCAGAAGTTAAAAAGGTCATGCAAAATTTGAGGATCTATAGACCCCTCTGGGTGCCATAGTTTTTGGTTGTCTAATTGGTAATGTGGCCAATGCTGTGTACTGAATTTGATGAAGAATTGGGGTTCCATCAGGCAGCCCCTGTATGCACACATTCCCATGACATACAGAAAAAGTCGGCTTTTCCCCCACACAGCCATTACTCTTTGTGGCTTTGATAGTCTGCCAGGCAAACTTAGTAATCTAGACTAGCCAATCTGCATCTGGCTCGCGTGTCCCTACATCCATAATGTTTGTTTCCATTATCTATGGTACAGAAGGGATTTAATGGTATTTTAGTGGGATCCTCTTCATCAGGGATATCACAATAGGAAATACCTATAGCCAGCTAACAAATGTCTGGGTGGAGAGATGGCCACCAGGTCCCTAAGGGGGCTGTATGCGAGATAGACCATACTTCTTTTCCAGTAGGATTTGTGATCAGCCATCACTGCTTAATGGGCTGATGAGGGTTAGGACTACTTGTAGCCAAGGGGAGAGTATATAACCTTATTCACATTGCGAATACACAATTTGAAACTGTTACCAGTCTTTTTCAGTTTCCAGAAAGATTCTGTACAGGCAGCAGGCTTGAGATGAGAGGTATGGATCCAGGAAGTGATTCTGTTTACGTTTACCACTGTAGGTGTTATAATAGCACCTGGTATGGTCCTTTTCAGCGGGGTACCAGGGATGACACCTGATATCATCTTACATAGATGAAATCTCTTACTTGATATGGATGTGGAATCCCCTGGTTCCCAGCTGGGTAGGCAGTGGCCAGCTGTTTCCACAGGTATTACTGAGTTCTTTCAAGATCTTTAAGTCTGTCAAGCAAGGGGGTGTGGAAAGGATCTTTAGGTCTTACAGTTGGGCTTAGGTCCCCTACTGGAGGAGGGCCACCATAAAGAATTTCACATGTGGTAAGGTTACTCAAAGAAACAAAGGGATTTTTTCTTGCATGAAACATTGCATAAGGCAGGAGCATAGTCCAATCTTATGCTGGTCTCTAAGCTTAATTTCGTTAAGGTCTCTTTAATAGTTCTATTCATTCTTTCTACTTGTCTTGAACTCTGTGGTCTATAAGCACAATTTAACTTCCAATTAATCCCCAGGTTCCTGGCTAACCCCTGACTTACCTGGGTCATGAACATCGGTCCATTGTCAGATCCTATTACCGGCTTAGCTTCCTCCAATGGTAGAGAGGCTTAGTCAGCAGCAGCGGAATCACTTAGAGTGTGTTGTGTGTTAGGGGACGAGGGCAGGGGATAAGGAGGGGGAGAAGAGTCCAGTAGAGTCAAATCTGTGACTCAGGGAGAACAGAGGGTGGAGGAGGAGGAGGTTGAGAGGGTTTGAGAGATCATGGGGGAAGGAGTAGGAGCAGAGGTAGGGGCAAGGAAAGGCTTCACCCATGGAGGAGGAGATTTGCAGAGGTCCTGCCAAGTTAAGATATATGGCTGTTGATCCGGATGGCTATGTGGCGCTGGCTGAAAGACAATACCTCTGACTTTTTAAATTAGTGGGAAGTAGAAAGATCCTTCTAGGGGCCATACGACT
Organism: Callospermophilus lateralis; assembly: GCF_048772815.1. Taxonomy (NCBI): domain Eukaryota; kingdom Metazoa; phylum Chordata; class Mammalia; order Rodentia; family Sciuridae; genus Callospermophilus; species Callospermophilus lateralis. The sequence goes on along the minus strand of NW_027514351.1, from coordinate 1,028,865 downwards.
CCAAAGATGGGCCATTCTGAGGCACAGAGATTCTGCCAGGTCCAGCGTTTTACTAAAAAAAGAAAGATTCTGAGCCCTTAAGCGGACTTTGGTCCAGTGATCAAGGGTCAGGGACAGAGGCATTGACGTGCTCTGTTCCATAATGAAAGTTCCACAAACAGTAAAAGCAAGGACACACGACACAGATAAGACAAGACCATAAAGACAGGCAATGAACGTCCAACACTGAGACCAGGAATGAGTAGCCGGCAAAACCCAATGGTATGGCAATAACGATTCTAGAAGAAAATATCACTGAGTCGAGAAGACTATTGTTCCTTGATTTCCCGAGTTCTCTGCGGGGTCCTCCAGAGAGGTGCCCTTTGTCTCTGTGACATGTCTCTCAGCCACCACATATATTTCACCTATATATTCTTCTACACATAGCAAGTTCCCAATACGATCATTCATCCAGCAAAATGATTTCTAACCCAAATCGAGCATGTTTTTAACCATAACCGGACACTGTTCCCTCAATCTAACTTTACAGAAGAGCAGGGCAGGAGTTGATATTACAATACAGAAATGTAGAAAAACTTCCACCTGCTGAGAACCTCAAAGGTCCATGCAGAAATGATCCCTGGAGAAGATGTAGGAAGCAATAAAGGACCTGAGAGACCAAAAGTCATCTTCCATGGCAAACAACCCGGTCAGGATAAAAGGTTGTGTCTGAATCAGATTTTTTTTTAATATAGAGATCATGGACCAAACCAGGCCTGTGTGGAGATCTATTCCTGGGTGCCTTTGGTTGATATACCATTCTAACTTGTGAAAATGTCACAGGAAGTAGGGGCAGCCTCAATCTCTTGGGACCCTTGGAAGCAACAGTTAGGACAAAGTGGCTGCCAAGACAGTGCCCTCATTCAGTTCAGGAAGGAAGTGACCTCACCTCACTTTCTTGGTGATGGAACTCTCTGAACGTGGGATCCAGGAAGCCAGGCACACAGAGCCAGTCCCAGTCCCAGTCCCAGTGGTCTCACTTGTTTGGATTTACCAAGGACAGGGTCAGTATTTTTTGGTACCTACAGATGTGAGGAAGGCCAAATGCCAGGAAAGCTCGGATGCAGGGCTTTTCATGAGAAAGTAGGTAGTAGCTCACCGTTGGCTCCTAAGAAGTTCACAGAGTTGGCCAAGGAGACAAGATCTGAGACAGGAAAGGCCATTTTGGGGGAACATATTATGGCCCACAAGTCAGAGGACACTCTGGATAGTCACAAACCTCCTTAGGGGAAGGAGGTGCCTTTGTGGGTGTGGTTGTGGGTTTGTGGTTTTGTCTCATTTTCTGAGAATAGGTAGGACAGTCGGTTTGTTTCATTTGAAGTGGACTGTTTCTAGTAAGTCTTTTCACAGGGCGAGTGTTTCTATGTCTGTGTATTCCACTGTTTCCGTGGTTGTAGACATTAGAAAAGAGAATTCATCAATGGATGTGTCGTGTCTAGTAGAAATCTTCTCAGCATTCATATTGCCCCATTTATGAATGGACTGTAGCTTGCCTTATCCATGAGCAACACCTGCTACCTTCCTAAGTTTCTATTTTCGTCCTGAATTCCGGCCAATCTCAAGAATAGGCCCATGGTTTTGTGTCCAAGATATGTACCACCTACAAGCTCTGTGACATGGCCATGTACTGGATAGCTGTAGGGGATGGCGAGCATCTCAGAAAACTCAGATATCAGTGTGACCAGGAAAGTCTCAGAGGAGAAACCCTGCTTTCCGGCCTTTTGCTTACCTATTGTTCTGTTGCCCTGAATGTCAGGAAGTTCTTTGCCTCAGGCCACCCCTTTGTGAAGCCTGAAGAAAACAGTTTTCAAATGGAAATGAATGGGCATACCTGTGGCACTTTCCTTAATTGCTTTGGAAAGGGATGTGTCTGAATCAGGCCCTTGGCCCTGTGTGTGGCTGTGGCTTAGATTCTCAGCACCTGATGGATCTAAAGAAAGTTACCATGTGTGCATCCAAAAGAAAATTCGCCAAAGAGCAATTATTGGGAGGAAGTCTCTCGACTTCCTCTGTAAGGTTCCTGACTTCCATCAAGTGAGAATGGGATCCTTTGGGTCAAAAGAGTTCTACAAAACCTGCAGAGGCTAGCCCATTGTGCTTGGGTTTTCTCATGACTAAAATTCACATAAAGAATCTAAACCCCACAGACAGTAGTCCTCAAATTGGAGAGTTATTAACGGCAGGCCTATTTGATCACTTTTGGTTCACAGGATGGGTGTCCAGGCCACCTTGACTTTAGGCAAATGAGGGGCAAAGGAGCTTATTTGGGACACTGTCTTGGTCTGCACCCCTCATGGAAACCTCCAGCCAGATTATGATGAGTGTCTATATGAAAGAAGATGAGGGCCATATGGGAGGGTTCTTGTTTTAATTGTGGTAATTTGTGTGGTAGTTGGAAGAGATGACTGGGTCCACCAGGGCTTGAACTCTGGTGTGATTCTCCTTAGAGACTGAGTTCTGGAACTGACCTCAGAGAAGTATTGCCATGAATAGTGTTGGGATTTTAGGAGACCACGCATGAGAATCGCTTTTGGAAACTGAGATCTAGGCCCAGGATGGCTTTCCACAGAGCTCAGGGATTCTGAGCCAGGATATCACATGATTTAATTCTTAAAGACTTGGTAGCCATAGTTGAGAGTCCAAACACACATGGACCTCACATTGTATACCTCAATGGGCCTGGATTCATGTGTCCTTTTGGACACTCTTTGGGAAGGCTTGCCTGTGAGTGTTCTCCAGAGCTTTCATTGAAATGAGCTTCCTCACCATTTAATGGTTCCTGAATTAAATGAAACACACAGTGCCTCCAACTTCATCCTTGAAAAATGACTAGATTAATACCATGAAATTTTTGAAATCCCCATGAACAGGTGGCACTGGATAACCTTTAGATATCCTGTTGCTGATCATGAGTATAACAAACACTGCCTTGATTGACTGAGTTTCGTGAAAATGGTGTAGAACAGAGATGCCAGTAAGTTGGAGCCTGCTGGGTAGTGGGCGTAGAGCAGTGGACTATAGGTGTGTAAATAAATATTTTTGGTAGGACCACCTGGATCTTCCATTGGCTTCCAAATCTTGCGACTGACATGGTGCAGGCAGCAGACCTTTATATGTAAAGGCATCTTGTTATATGTAGAGGTTTCAGGGCAATGTTCAGAATCAGGTTGCTATAGTCAAGGGGAAAGCTATGTGGGATAGAAGCCTGGTTCGTACATTCTCTTGCCGACCCTGACCAACCACACATGACAGAACTCCCTCCAGCATTGTGTCCCAGTTGAACATATTGTATTTCATGAAGCAAATACCAAATTCCCAGTGCAGCAGTAAGAAACACCCTGAAAAGTGGAGGATGACCAAATGGCTTCACAGACCACACGGGAAGACACTTAGCTCCCAGTAGCAACAGTTTACCTACAAAGGGAGTTTTCAGACCTGCTGCCTCATGTTCATTACAAAATAAAGAACCATGTCCTCCAGGTCACATAGATGCAGACCCAGATTGCAGAATCACATCAGTTGCAGAACCATTGATTTAAATATTGCCATACATATATTTCTTGTGCCTAACCTCAGAGGAAGTTTCTCAATAAGTCTTTAGGTCAGCACAGCTCCATGTTTCTGAAGTGTTTACCATCTCCCATACTTTTGTAAACTGTTTTACCACCTCCAGTGTTGTGAACTCCTGAGCATTTTTCATTCCACATATGTATTCACAGGTTTTCTAACTCCTCTCCTCTAATTGTGTCTTACTTTTAGCGATGGTTATGTCAAGGTATTGTTCTGGATAAGAGAGGGAAGATTTTTGTGTATCACATGTTTGCATACACATTAGATTCATTTTCCTATTTTCCATTTGAAATACTGAATCCCTGACACTAACCCATACCCTACTAGACTCTGACTACTAATCCTAATATCATGGAGAAAAAAAAACCTAACTGAATAGAAGTACAGTCCTTTTATAGGAAGCATGGTGTATATTTGTATTTGTCTTCCTCTTTATCAAGAGTATGTGTTTTAAATTTAGTAAACTTTTCATTTTAATATTTCTCCATGATTTTTTAAAGTTATCACATATGTAAATTCCTGTCTCCCTTTCTCTGTATCCTATTCAGCACATGTAATTTTTTATGCATATACAATATCCTACCTGGTATCACACGTACATTCTTGTAAGATCACTGACTTTGGAATATAAAAATTGTGAGAAGAGATGACTCTCCCTAAATAATGATGGAACTGAAAATTCCACCTATGGGTGAGCTTCCTAGTGAAAAACACTATACATAAATCCATGTTCAGTAAAATGAATATTTTTGGATTTGTGAATGAATTATATTTCATGATGAATATCGATTGGCATATATATTGCTAAATATTAATGTGTGTGTGTGTGCATGTATGTGTGTGTGTGTGTGCGTGTGTGTGTGTGTATATTCTACGGATTTTAAAAAAAATATGAAAAATATGTGTCTTATTATACACTCCCTAAATTCATTCATATTCATTTATGTTCATTTAAATTCAAATTTTCACAAGATTATTCTCAGTAATATTCATAAACCTGAAATATATTTTGGTTTCCTACTACTGAAAACTTAGTTCAGTGGATGGTGCTTAAAAATCCTAATATTTCTACAGTAACTGACCCAGTTTAACATCAATGCAAGTAGATTGCTATGGGACATGATGTGTAATTTGAAGTTCATTTTTACTCAACACTGGTACATTACTATTTCTTCAGTTTATGGACATCATAGGATGTATTTTTTCATCCAGAACTTCACAAATTTTTTTGGCATTTGGTTCACTTTCAATTACTTACTACTTCAGAACACATGTATTCCTCCATGTTTCTTTACTGGTCTTTTCACTTGACTTCTTTCTAAACACATTATTTTCGATTCCATAATCATTTTTGAAGCAAAACTCACTCTTCACGACAAACCGTAACCCTAATAATACCATTGCATATATAACTCGTTGGAATGATGGTATATATATCAATATAAGATTTCCAATATATTTTCAGATGCAAACTCAATCCATTATTTAATGTTGGATCCAGTTACATACTTTATTCACAATATGGTCTATTCATGCATCATCTCAATAATCATCAACACAAGGTACACCTATTTGTATCCCCAGTACTAATTTATAAGTTTCCAGAATATTACTCCCCTTTATGGTGGAAGAAATACTTATGTCACCTGATCTACATATACATTTTACCACAGTAGTATTCTGGACACAAAATGCAAAGGTCACACATATGATTGTACCAAAGCCTAAATGGAAAGTGACCATGGATTACTAAAAGCATCTATGTCCAGGGTGCCTACTGCTCTCAAATGTCAATCCTATTGGTTACTACATATTTGTTTCTTCCTAAGATTATATATTTAACCTCAAGCCTGTTGAAAATATCTAATCCTATCACTCACTTTATACTTTTCCTGATTTCCTAATGCCCCTATTGATATCTGCTTTCCTACATATTTTTCCCAGTTCATCATTGTGACTGTCTCTTCACATGTGCTGACATTTACATTCACCCTCTAACTGAAAACCAATTGCTAAAGAACTTTTGGTCCAACTCCGAGACTCACTCTTCTTCCTAAACCTACTGACTATCTTCCTAATCCTACAGACTATCCCTTTTTGACTGGATGTTCTCTTTTACTTTCAATCATCCGAGGTATAGGGTCCTATGCCATTGTATATCGATTTATCTGAGACCTCGGTGCAGAACATAATTCAATCTAAGTATACCAATCAAGGGCCCAATGCCTTTCTGGGCTTCAAATCTTTCCCAGATCTCTGATCTCATACATATATTTCACATTTATATTCTTATAAATATCACAGGTTCCCAATACCGTAATTCATCCAGCAGAATGACTCCTAACCCAAATCGAACATGGTATTAACACTAACCATACACTGTTCCCTCAATCTCACTTTACAGAAGAGCAGGGACAGAGTTGGTCTTAAAATCCAGGAAGGTAGGGTATCATCCACCAGCTGAGAACCTCAAAAGTCCCTGCAGAAATAATCCCTTGAGTAGGTGTAGGCAGGTATGAAGGATCTGAGAGAGCAAAAGTCATCTTCCATGGCAAACAACCTGGTCAGGTTGAAGGGATGTGTCTGAATTAGCCTCTCTCTTCCTAATGTAGAGAAGATGGACCAAACCATGCCTGTGTGGAGAGCTGTTCCCCGGTGCCTATGGTTGATATACCATTCTAACTTATGAATGAGTCACAGCAAGTAGAGGCAGACTCCATCTTTTGGGAACCTTGGAAGCAACTGTTAAAACAAAGTGGTTTCCAAGGCAGTGACTTCATTCAGTTCTTGAAGGAAGTGACCTCACCTTACATTATTGGTGATGAAAGTCTGTGATCTTGGGATCCAGGAAACCAGGCACACAGAGTCAAACCCACTCCATGTCCCAGTGGGCTCACTTGTTTGGATTTAACAAGACAGAGTCACTCTTTCTTGGTACCTACAGATGTGAGGACAGCCAAATGCCTGGAAACTATGAAGACTGGCCTTTCCAGAGAAAGCAGATAGTTTCTCACCACGGGCTCCTGACAACTTCACAGAGTTTGCTAAAGAGACCAGATCGGAGACAGGACACGCCATTTTTGGGGAACATAGTATGGCCCACAAGTCAGAGGACACTCCGGATAGACACAGACCTACTTGGGGGAAAGAGGTGCCTTTTTGGGTGTGAGTGTGAGTTTGTGGTTTTGTCTCATGTTCTGAGAATAGTTAGGAAAGCTGGTTTGTTTGTTTTGGAGTGGACTGTTTCTAGTAAGTCCTTTGACAACGTGAGTGTTTCTGTGTCTATATATCATACTGTGTCCGTGATTGTAGACAGTAGAAATGAGAATGCATCAATGGATGTGTCCTGTCTACGAGAAAGCTTCAAAGCATTCATCCTGTGCAATTTATGAATGGACTGCAGGTTGCCGTATGGATGGGCAACTCCTGCTATCTTTCTAAATTCCTGTTTTCTTCCTGAATTCTGGACACTCTCCAGAATACGCTCATGATTTTGTGTCCAAGATATGTACCACCTCAATCTCTGTGACATGGCCATGTACTGGATAGCTGATGGGAATGGTGAGTATCTCAGAAAACTCAGATATTAGTATGCCCAAGAAAGTCTCAGTGGAGAAACCCTGCTTTGGGCCTTTTGCTTACCTATTCTGTTGCCCTGAATATCAGGAAGGTCTTTGCCTCAGGCCACACTTTGTGAAGCCTGAAGAAAATAGTTTTCAAATGGAATTGAATGGTCATTACCTGTGCCTCTTCGGTTAATTGCTTTGGAAATGGATGTGTCTGAATCAGCCTCTTGGCCCTATGTGAGGCTGTGGCTTAGATTCACAGCACATGATGGGTCTAAAGAAAAATCCCATGTGTGCATCCAAAACCAAAATGGACAAAAGAACTGTCATGGTGGATAGAGTCTCTCGCCTTCCTCTGTAAGGTTCCTGACCTCCATTAAGTGAGAATAGGGATCATTTGGGTCAAGTGAATTCTTTAAAGTTCTGCAGACTATCCCATAGGTTCGTGGGTTTTCTCATGACTCCAATTCACATCTATGTTTACAGAAGAGCAGGGACAGTGTTGGTCTTACAATACAGGAATGCAGTGGATCTTCCATCTGTTGAGAACCTCAAAGCTCCATGCAGAAATGATCTCTGGAGAAGATGTAGGCAGCTATGTAAGACCTGAGAGAGCAAAAATCATCTTCCATGGCAAACAACCTGGTCAGGATTAAGGGTTGAGTCAGAATGAGCCTATCTCTTCTTAATGTAGAGAAGATGGACCAAACCCGGCCTGTGTGGAGAGCTGTTCCCTTTTGCCTACGGGTGATATACCATTCTAACTTGTGAAAGTGTCACAGGAAGTAGGGGCAGCCCTCATCTCATGGGACCGTTGGAAGCAATTGTTATGACAAAGTGGTTGCCAAGGCAGTGATCTCATTCAGTTCCTGAAGGACGTGATCTCATCTCACTTCCATGGTGATGGAACTCTCTGAACTTGGGATACAGAAAGCCAGGCACCCAGAGCCAGTCTCAGTTCTAGTCCCAGTGGTCTCACTTTTTTGGATTTACAAAGGACAGAGTCAGTCTTTCTTGATACCTACTGATGTGAGGATGGCCAAATGCCAGGAAAGCTCGGAAGAGGGGCTCTTCCTGAGAAAGCAGATAGTGGCTCATTCCTGGCTTCTAACAACTTCACATTGTTGGCCAAGAAGACCAGATCTGAGACAGGTCAGGCCATTTCGGAGCATCATAGTATGGCCCATCAGTCAGAGCACACTCCGGAGAGTCACAGACCTATTTGGGGGAAGGAGGTGCCATTGCGGGTGTGGGTTTGTGGTTTTGTCTCATGTTCTGAGAATAGTTAGAAAAGGCGGTTTGTTTGGTTTGGAGTGAACTGTTTCTAGTAAGTCGTTTGACAATGCAAGTGTTTCTATGTCTGTGTATCCCACTGTGTCCGTACTTGTAGACATTAGAAAAGAGAATGCATCAATGGATGTGTCCTGTCTCATAGAAAGCTTCCCAGCATTCATCCAGCACAATTTATGAATTGAATGCGGCTTGCCTTATTGATGGGCGATACCTGCTACCTTCCTAAGTTGCTGTTTTCTTCCTGAATTATGGCCAATCTCCAGAATAGGCTCATGGTTTTGTGTCCAAGATATGTACTACCTCCAAGCTCTGTGACATGGCCATGTACTGGATAGCTGAATGGAATGGCGAGCATCTCAGAAAACTCAGATATCAGTGTGACCAGTAAAGTCTCAGTGGAGAATCCCTGCTTTGGGCCATTTGCTTACCTATTGTTCTGTTGCCCTGAGAGTCAGGAAGGTCTTTGTCTCAGGCCAACCCTTTGTGAATCCTGAAGGAAAGATTTTTCAAATGGAAATGAATATGCTTTACCTTTGGCTCTTTCCTTAATTGATTTGGAAAGAGATGTGTGTGAATCAGCCTCTTGGCCCAGTGTGATTCTTTGACTTAGATTCTCAGTACCTGATGGATCTAAAGAAAGATCCCATGGGTGCATAAAATCCAAAATGGCATAAAGAGCAGTCATTGTTGATGAAGTATTTTGCCTTCCTCTGTAAGGTTCCTGAATTCCATCAAGTGAGAATAGGGATCTTTTGGGTCAAATGAGTTCTTCAAATATATTCAGAGGCTATCCAATAGGTGCTTGAGTTTTCTCATCTTTCCAATTCACATAAAGAATCTGTACCCGACACTCAGTAGGACTCAAATTGGAGAAGCAGAGCAGTATTAACGGCAGGCCTATTTGATCACTCCTGGTACACAGGAAGGGTGTACAGGCCACTGGGAATTTAGGCAAATGAGGGGCAACAGAGCTTATTTTGGACACTGTCTTGGGCTACGCTAATGCTATCAAATGTCAATCCTATTGTTGACTTCATATTTGTTTTATCCTAAGCTCATATATTCATCCTCAACCCTGTTGAAAATATCTAATCCCATCACTCACTTTATTCTTTTCCTGATTTCCTAATGTCTCTATTGATATCTGCTTTCCTACATATTTTGCCCTGTGCATCATTGTGACTGACTCTTCACTTGTGTTGACGTTTACATTGACTCTCTAACCAAAACCCTATTGCTAAAGAACTTTTGTTCCAAATCCTATACTCACTTTTCTTCCTAAACTTACCGACTATCTTTCTAATCCAACTGACTATAACATTTTGAATGGATGTTCTCTTCTACATTCAATGATCCAAGTACAGTTCAGGTTTCTATTCAACCGGGTGAGGGAGTAGATTCTGCAGTTTGGCAATTGGGGACAGCACATTCTGGCAACAAGATTAGCAAAGAGTTCTCAAGATTTCAACAGTGTTTCGTTAAGTGTACAGAAAAACAGGAAGTGACAACTACATATTTTATTAACCTTTCATTCCCCACTTCTTTTTCTGGCTACTTTTAATCATAAAAGTGATCTTTGTGGGGTGTCACATTCTATGTCTGCTAGTGGGGTATTACCATAATTTTAATTTGTCCAATTTGAGCTTGGAGAAAAGAAATTACATGGTTGAGGAAACAGGGTTTTATAGTTAGTAATAATATGAGGATTATTATTGGACCGGCCAGGGTTGATAAAATCGTAATTAACCAGGGGGACTGTGTAAAAAAAGACTCAAACTACCCTTTCTGTGCCTCTCTCTCTCTCGTTGTTGCTCTTCAAGGCATCTTTTTAATTTACTCATAGATTTTTTTACAACTCCAGTATTGTCGACATAAAAACAACATCTTCCCTCAATGAAGCACAAAGGCCCCCCTCTGTCATGAAAAGGAGGTCCAACCCTCGACTGTTCTGTAAAACAACTTCAGAGAGAGAGGTTAAAGATTCCTGCAAAGCTGTGATGGAGGTTTCTAAAATCTTTAAGTTTTGATCTATTGCTGCTTCTAATTGGGTCACTTGTTGTGTCCCATGGACCAGAGCAGTGGTTCTTGTGCCCAACCCTGCAGCAACTCCTATTCGTAATAGAATGGCTAAGGTGAGGGACATATGTTCCCAGCGGAACCGGGTTGTATGTCCCCCTCTTTGATCTTCAGATGAACCTGCGTCATGATAGAGCACTCTGGGAAACATCTGCACCATTTCACAATTAATCACATCTGTTGACCATTTCATGAAAACATAAACAATGTTTAAGTATATAGAATTATACTGTTGTAGGGACGGACAAGGCAAGGCACCTAGGATAGCACCAAAGACACGGAAACAGTCTTTTTTGGTTTCAACCAGAATCAGAGGGCATTGCTTCTGTTGTAATCAATTAATCCCCTGAAACCCAAGTTACGTAGTTTCAGAATTTTGTACCCAACACGTAAGGGAAGGGGCTCAGAAGTTCACAGTCTGCAGAAGTTCACAAAAAGCAGTTTTTGTTTCTGTTTTTTCCTCAGTTTGGGCAAGTTAACTTTTCAAGGACACCTGGGTGGGGGTGTCTTCCCTTTCTTTTTTTCCCCCTTCCAGCTGTTTCCATACAGCCCAGTTTGTAACTTCTTTATCTTAGAAATGTAGCCATCTCTGTGAAGCCCCAGCTCAAGGCCAGAGGCCTTTTTTTCAAATATTTTGTGAAAAACTAGTAAGGGTGTGTCTAGATCAGGAGTGCTGAATTTTTTAGCCAGTTGCCAAGGAGACCAGGGCAACACAAAAATAGGAAGTTTATCTACAGTGAACTCTTTTATCGGGATTCTTTTGCTGAAAGTCCTAAATCAGCCATGGTGAAGACTTCTGGAGAAGGTCAGTTAAGACTTTTCTGTGGGCCTGGTACAGAGGGGGTCAATTTGGAAGGCAGGGATAAGAGCAGCTCTGTGGATCTGAGAATGAGGAAGGAGAGATGTAAAAGAATATTGGGAGAGGGCTTTGGGATCTTAATAGCAACAAAAACTTGAGCAGTAGAACAGATAGAACAGAGGGGGAGACGGGAGTGAGATTCCAAAAAGCCTGTGAGGGACTTTAAATTCTTAGTAACCTGTTTTTAGTGATGACAAAGCAACATTAAAGGCCATTTTCATTACATCTTGTATTAGGGTCTGAGGATTCTTCTCAGTGGGTTTGAGCTTTGCATTAGGTGGTAAGAGGACTGGGTGGGACCCGGTGCGGGCACTGACAGGAGAGGAGAGGAGTGAGTGAATGGAGTGGTACCTCAGTACCTGCAACCTCAGCAAGGGAGCAATGGTCTGAGAACCAGTCGAGATTTGGGTTTTTGATCTAGATATTGGAGGGGAGAAATCAAGTTGCTGAGGTGGGAGTGACAGCAGAGAGTCTGGAGCACAAGGCTGAGGGTGAGCATCTATTGGAGAACCATAGTTCAGGATGTGAGCAAAGGAGAGAGAAGGCCTCCACATAGCGGAATCTCCATTCACCCTTTTGAGCACTTGCAGAAGTTAAAAAGGTCACACAGAATTTGAGGATCTAGAGACCCCTCTGGGGGCCATCGGTTTTGGTTATCTAATTCGTAATATGGCCAATGCTGTGTACAGAATTTGATGAGGAGTTTGGTTTCCATCTGACAGTCCCTGTATGCTCACATCCCCATGACTTACAATAGAAGTCTGCTCTCCCCCTCCCACAGCCGTGACTGTTTGTGGCTTTGATACTCTGCCGGGCAAACATAGTAATCTAGGCTAGCCAACCTGCATCTGGCTCACGTGTCCCTACATCTATAATGTTTGTTTCCATTATCTATGGTACGGAAGGGATTTAATGGAATTTTAGTGGGATCCTGTTAATCAGGGATATCCCAATAGGAAAGACCTATAGCCAGCTGACAAATGACTGGGTGGAGAGATGGCCACCAGGTTCGTAAGGGGGCTGTATTCGAGATAGGCCATACTTCGTGTCCAGTAGGATTTGTGATCAGCCATCGCAGCTTAAGGGGCTGATTAGGGTTAAGACTACTGGTCGTCAAGGGGAGAATAAATATCTTCCAGGATCTTCTTTACAACCATTTGCAATGTTTCTTTTTTCTTCTTTTTTATTTCTTTTTTTTTGTGTGTGTGGGGAAGGCTTCAATACATCCTGAAAATGTATGTTCAAAGACTAGGAGTTATTTAAGTCCATACCTTACTGGCTTAATTTCAGTAAAGTCCACTTCCCAGAATTGTCCTCGTCTGGTTCCTCATAGGTGCTTTCCTGCAGGAAGCTTGGAAGTGTAAGCTTTAACCAATTAATGGACCTGACAGGCTTTTGTTACCCATTCAGTTATTTCCTTTTGCTGTGAGTAGGTTAGTGGAAAACTGTGTTCTTGATCCTTCACGAATGAATGCAGTTTCTTTGAACAAAGGTGAGTGAGTTGATGAACATTTGCTACTGACATAGTTAGAGCCATGATTATAGGAGTAGTTACTGAAGAATTAAAAAATTCCACTTGAGGGCCTTCAGGGTTAAAAGTTATTTTGGCCCAGAGCTTGGTGAGCAGAACTCTGCCAATCAATGGGGCCAGGCATTCTGGGATAACTAGGAAGGAGTGATGGATTTTTCCTTTTCCCTGGTCCATGGTCCTCGTAGTTGTCAAAGCCCGATATTTACTTCTGTTAGACTCTTGAATTAGAGACCTTTTATTCGGTAGAGGGCCCAATGGGCCTTACGGGCTGAGTATATTCACCCTGCATCTACTTCAAAGTTTATTGTGTTCCCCTCCACTTCAAAAGTTACCTTGAGGTCAGGGAGAGGATCTGAGCCCGGACTTTCTTAGTATTCCTCCAGAGTCAGAATATCTGGCTGGCATGGCTGTCTCTTTCTAGGGCACTCTTTGGCCCAGTGTCCTTTTTCTTTAGAGTAGGCACATTGATCTGAGGCCAGGGGTGGCCTCTAGTGTGTGCCCAGGTATCCCTTCCTGTCTCTCTGTTTCTTAATTTCTGGCCTATTTGTTGTTGTGACCAGGACCTTAGTCAATGCCTTAGTCTGTCTTTTGTTTCTTTTATCCTCACTCAGCTCCCTTCTCTTCCTCAGTTTCTCTCTTAAAGTATACCTTCTCGGGTTCTCTGAATAAATCCCTCAAAGTCATATCTTGTAATCCATCTAAGCATTGTAACTTTCTTTTAATATCCAGGGCAGCTTTCCCAATAAAGGCCATTGTGACAGATGCCTTTTGATCCTCTGCCTGAGGATCGAAAGGAGTATGTCTCTTATATGCCTACATAATTATCTCTAAGAACATAGAGGGAGATTCATCAGGCCCTTAAATAATCTCTCTTACCTTGGCCAAATTAGTTGGTCACCTAGCGGCCACTAAGATACCCACTATTAGAGCCCGGCGATAAGTGGACAGATGCTCCCTACCTTCAAAGGTGTTGGGGTCCCAGTTGGGTCGTTTCAAGAGAAAGCCGGCTTTGAATATATTGGGAAGTTTTGTCGGTCACGCATTTGGTCCGAGGATACTTTTTTCTAGCATCCAGGAGGATTCTCTTTTGTTCCTCTGTCATGAAGAGAGTCCCTAGGAGTTGTTGGCAGTCATCTCAAGTAGGTTGGTGTGAAAACATCAATGACTTCACCAGACCTGAGAGCCAGGTTGGGTCCTCGGTAAAAGGGGGATTGTTATTTTTCCATTTATATAGGTCTGAAGAGGAGAAGGCCAATACTGGTAGGCTTGCATTTTTTCCCTATGGCCATCGTCAATCATTGGTCCTTAGGGATGGAGGGAAGCAACACGGGAGTTCCAGGGTTTTCAATCATTTGCCACCGGTGAGTTCCTTTAGCAACTCCAGCTTCCTCCAGGGGAGGAGGGGCTGTGTGTGACGCAGGGGAGTTATCTGGAGGGCCCTGGGCTGGCTTAGCGTCCTCCAATTGCGGAGAGGCTGAGTCAGCAGCTGGAGAATCACTTAGAGGGTGTTGGGGGTTGTGGGACAAGGGTAGAAGATAAGGAGGGGGACGAGAGTCCAGTAGAGTCAAATCTTGTGACTCAGGGAGAACAGAGGGTGGAGGAGGAGGAGGAGCAGAGGGGTTGAGAGATCGTGGGGGAAGGAGTAGGAACGGGGACACAGCAAGGAAAGGCTTCACCCACGGAGGAGGAGATTTGCAGAGGTCCTGCCAAGTTAAGGTATATTCCTGTTTATCAGTATGGCTATGTGGCCCTGGCTGTAAGACAATATCTCTGTCTTTTTAAATTAGTGGGAAGTAGAAAGATCCTTCTAGGGGCCATCCGAATCCAAAGGTGGGCCATTCTGTGGCACACAGAGTCTGCCAGGTCCAGCGTTTTACTAAAAAAGAAACATTCTGAGCCCTTAAGCGGACTTTGGTCCCATAGATCAAGGGTCAGGGACAGAGGCATTGAAGTGATCTGTCCCATAATGAAAGATACACAAACAGTAAAAACAACGACACAGGACACAGACAAGAGATAACAATAAAGACAGGCAATGGACGTCCAACACTGAGACCAAGACTGAGCAGGTGGCAAAACCCGATGGGCTGGCAATACCGAATCTGAAACAAAGTATCACTGAGTCGAGGAGACTATTATTCCTCGATTCCCGAGTCCTCTGTGGCGTCCCCCAGGGACTTGGCTTGTGGCTCTGTGACACGTCTGTCAGCCACCATCAAAGAGAGCTCACACACTTCATCGACAGCTATTTTGCCAAGCCCTAACCTGAAACCTGAAACCAGAAAGAGGTGCCTTACTTACCCTGAGAGTAGCCCATTGGGGTCTCTCGTTCACCACTGCTGGATTTCGGTGGAACCTCCATATATAAATATCGGAAGAGCATTGGGGGAAGAGACCACCAAGAGACTCTCTCATGCAAAAACAAAGGGTTTTTTGGGGGTCCAGCATGCTGGGGCTCAGAGCTCATTTGAATAGAGCAGAGAACCCTGAGAACAGCTTAAGCAGAGCTTATATACTTTCCTTGAAGAGGGCAGGGAGGAAAGTTTATTGATGAGCCTGGGCGGGTGAGCAGTTTGCGTGCAACTGGGTGAGGGAGTACATTCTGAAGTTTGGCAGCTGGGGACAGCACATTCTGGGAAAAAGATTAGAAATCACTTCTCAAGATTTCAACAGTGTTTTATTAAGCATACAGAAAAACAGGAAGTGACAAGAATCTATTTTATTAACATTTCACTACCAACTATACTTTGCCAGATTTCCTAAAGTCTTTATTGATATCTGCATTCCTACATATTTTCCCCAGTTCATCATTGTGATTAATTCTTCACATGTGCTGACATTTACATTCACTCAATACCCGAAACCCTATAGCTAAAGAACTTTTGGTCCAAATCCTATACTCACTCTCCTTTATAAACATACCGACTATCTTCCTAATACTACTGACTATCCATTTTGACTGGAAGTTCTCTTTGAAAATCAATCATCCAAGTTACAAGGTCCTATGCTTAATACCCAATCAAGGGCCCAATGCCCTTCTGGGCTTCAAATCTTACCTAGATTTTTGTTTTCAGATTCATATATTTTACCTATATATTCTTGAAAATATCGCAGGTTCCCAATACCATTATTCATCCAGCAGAATGATTTCTATTCCAAATCAAACCTGTTATTAACCGTAACCATACACTGTTCCCTCAATCTAACTTTAGAGAAGAGCAAGGACAGAGTTGGTCTTAAAATACAGGAATTTAGGGGATCTTCCAACTGCTGAGAAACTCAAAGGTCTATGCGCAAATGATCCCTAGAGAAGTTGTAGGCACCTATGAAGGAACTGAGAGAGCAAAAGTCATCTTTCATTGCAAACAACCTGGTCAGCATGAAGGGATGTGTCTGAATCAGCCTCTCTCTTCTTTATGTAGAGAAGAAGGACCAAACGAGGCCTCTGTGGAGAGCTGTTCCCGGTTACCAATGTTTGATATACCATTCTAACTTGTGAAAGTGTCAAAGGAATTAGGGACAGCCTCCATTTCATGGGACCTTTGGAAGCAAATGTTAGGACAACGTGCTTGCCAAGGCATTGACCTCATTCAGTTCCTGAAGGAAGTGACCTCACCTCACATTCTTGGTGATGGAACTCTCTGAACGTGGGATCCAGGCATCCAGGCACACAAATCTAGTCCCAGGCCCAGTCCCAGTGGTCTCACTTCTTTTGATTTACCAAAGACAGAGTCAGTCTTTCTTGGTATCTACTGATGTGAGGATGGCCAAATGCCAGGAAAGCTCTGAAGAGTGGCCTTTCCTGAGTAAGCAGGAAGTGGCTCACCGTTGTCTCCTGACAACTTCACAGAGTTGGCCAAAGAAACCAGATCTGAGACAGAACAGGCCATTTGATGGGAACATAGTACGGCCCACCAGTCAGAGGTCACACCCGATAGTCAGAGACCTACTTTGGGAAAGGAGGTGAATTTGTGGGTGTGAGTGTGTGTTTGTGATTTTGTCTCATGTTCTGAGAATAGGTAGGAAAGGCAGTTTGTTTGGTTTGGAGTGGACGACTTCTAACAAGTGATTTGAAAAGGCGAGTGTTTTTATGTCTGTGTATCCCACTGTGTCCATGGTTGTAGACATTAGAAAAGAGAATGCATCAAAGGATGTGTCCAGGCTAGTAGAAAGCTTACCAGAATTCTTTCTGCCCAATGTATGAAAGGAATGCGGCTTGCCTTATGGATGGGTAACACCTGCTATCTTCCTAAGTTCCTGTTTTCTTCCTGAATTCTGGCCACTCTCCAGAATAGGCTCATGATTTTGTGACCAAGTTATGTACCACCTCCAAGCTCTGTGACATGGCCATGTACTGGATAGCTGAAGGGAATGGCGAGCGTCTCAGAAAATTCAGATATCAGTGTGACCAGGAAAGTCTCAGTGGAGAAACACTGCTTTGGGCCGTTTGCTAACCTAATGTTCTGTTGCCCTGAATGTCAGGAAGGTCTTTGCCTCATGCCACCCCTTTGTGAAGCCTGAAGAAAACAGTTTTCAAATGGAAATGAATATGGATCACCTGTGGCTCTTTGCTTAATTGCTTTGAAAAGGGATGTGTCTGAATCAGCCTCTTGGCCCTGTGTGAGGTTGTGGCTTAGATACTCAGCACGTGGTGGATGTAAAGAGAGATCCCATGTGTGCATCCAAAACCAAAATGGCCAAAAAGCAGTCCTTGTGGATGAAGTCTGTCGCCTTCCTCTTTAAAGTTCTTGAACTCCATCAAGTGAGAATAGGGATCCTTTGGGTCAAATGGGTTCTTCAAAGACCTGCAGAGGAGCTTGTGTTTTCTCATGACTGCAAATCACATAAAAATATATACCTGACACTCAGTTTTCCACAAATTGGAGAAGCATAGAAGTATTAACGTCTAGCATATTTGATCACTCCTGTTTCACATGAAGGGTGTCCAGACCACCCTGAATTTACGCCAATGAGGGGCAAGGGAGTTATTTTGGATACTCTCTTGGACTCCGCCACTCATGGAAACCTTCAGCCAGAGGTTGTGATTAGTGTCTATATGGAAGAAGATGAGGGCCATATGGGAGGGTTTTGGTTTTAAATTTGGTCATTTGTGTCCGGTTGGAAGACATGACTGGGACCACCTGGGCTTGAACTCTGGTGTGATTCCCCTTAGAGACTGAATTCAGAGAAGTATTGCCATGAATTTTGTTGGGATTTTAGGAGTCCACCCATGAGAATCACCCTTGGAAACTGAGATCTAGGCCCAGGGTGGCTTTCCACAGAGCCCTGGGTATCTCAGCCAGAAGATCACATGATTTAATTCTGAAAGACTTGCCAGCCATTGTTGAGAGTCACAACACCCATGGACGTCACATTGTAGACCTCAATAGGCCTGGCTTCATGTGACATTTTGGCCACTCTTTGGGAAGCCTTGCCTGTGAGAGTTCTACAGAGCATTCATTGAAATGAGCTTCCTCACCATTTAAAGGTTCCTGAATGAATTGAAACCCACAGTGCCTGCAACGTCATCCTTGAAAAATGCCTAGATAAATACCATGAAATTTTTGAAATTCCCATGACCAGGTGGCACTGGAGAAACTTTGGATGTCCTGTTGCTGATCGTAAATATGCAAGACAGTGCCTTGATTGAGTGGGTTTCATGAAAATGGTGTAGAACAGAGATGCCAGTATGTTGGAACCTGCTGAGTAGTGGGCCTAGAGCAGTGGTAGGCAGGTGTGTGATAAAAAATTTGTGGTGGGGCCATGTGGATCTGCCATTGGATCCCAAATGGCTTGTGACTTACATGGTGCAGCCAGCAAACCCTTCCATGTAAAGGCTTCTGGTTATATGGAGATGTTTCCGGGCAATGTTTAGAATCAGGTTACTATGGACATGGGGCCAAGCTATGTGGGATAGAAGCCTGGTTGGTGCATTCTCCTGCAGACCCTGACCAACCACACATGAAAGAATTGCCTCCAGAACTGTGTCCCAGTTGAACTTCTTTTATTTCATGAAGCAAATGCCAAAGTCCCAGTGCAGCAGCAAGAAACACCACGAAAAGTGGAGGATGACCAAATGGCTTCCCAGTCCACATGGGAATACCCTTAGCCCCCAGTGGCCACAGTTTACTTACAAAGAGAGAATTCAGCACTGCTGCCTCATGTTCATTGGAAAATAAGAAACCATGTCCTCCAGGTCACATAGATGCAGACACAGCTTTGATAGTCTCACTAAAAAGAAGCTAAAGCTCCTGACAACAACATATATTTCAAGTGCCCAAACTCAGAGGCAGTTTCTCAAGAAGTATTTAGGCCAGCAGAGCTCCATGTTTATGGAGTGTTTACCCTGTCCCATACTAGGGAAACTCCTCTACCACTTCCAAGGTTGTAAACTCCTGAGCATATTATTCACAGATTTTATTACTCTTCTCCTCTAATTGTGTCTTACTTTGGGCGAAAAAAATATCAAGGAATTGTTCTGGATGAGAGTGGGAAGATTTTGTTTAGCACATATTTGCATACACATTGGATTCATTTTTCTATTTTACATTTGAAATACTGAATCCCTGACACTAACACATGCTCTGCTAGATTCTGAATACTAATCCTAATATGATGGAGAAAAATAACGGAAACAGAATAGAAATACAAGCAGTTCAGAGGAGGCATGTTGTATACTTGGACTTGCCTTTTGCATTATATAGGGTAGGAGTTATAAATCTAGTCAATTTTTTGTTGAAATAGTTTTCCATGTGCTTTTAAAGTTAACAAATATGTGAATTCCTGTCTCCCTTTCTCTGTATTCTATTCAGCACATGTATTTTTATATGCACATATAGAATCCTACCTGGTATCACACGTACATTCTTGTGAGTTACATGACTTGGCAGATACAAAGTGTGAGAAGAGATCACTCCTCTTAAACGCTGTTTGACCTGAAAATTCAACCTATGGGTGAGCTTCCTAGTTGAAAAAAGTTATACATAAATCCATATCCAGTAAAATGAATATTTTTGGATCTGTGGATGATACATATTTCACGGTGTAATTCGATTGGCATATATATTGCTAATTTTTAAAATCTGTGTGTGGATATATATATATATATATATATATATATATATATTCTCTCCAGATATTTCAAAATATTTAATATATGTGTCTTATTATACACTCCCTAAATTCATTCATGATTATGTATATGGATTTATAATCAACTTTTCACAAGATTATTCTCAGAAATATTCATTCACCTGATATACGTATTTTTTTCCTAGTATTGAAAACTAACTTCAGTGAATGGTGCATATAAATCCTAATATTTCTACAGTAACTGATCCATTTTCACATCAATGCAAGTAGATTCCTATGGGACATGATAAGTATTTTGAAGTTCATTTTTATTCAAAACTAGTACATTACTATTTCTTCAGTTTATGCACATTATTGGATATATATTTCATCCACAAGTTCACAAATTTATAGGCATTTATTTCACTTTCATTCACTTTCTGCTTCAGAAAACACGTGTTCTGCCATGTTTCAAACTGGTCTTTTCATGAGACTTCTTTCCAAACACATTATTTTTGATTTCCATAATCACTTTTGAAGCAAAACTCACACACTCTTCATGATAAACCATAACCCTAGGATTACAATTAGACGTATAACTAGTTGTTATGAATGATTATATATCAATATATGATTTCTTATGTATTTTCAGATATCAATTCAATACATTATTTAAAGTGGAACCAGTTATATTATTTATTAACTGTATGGTCTATTCATGCATTATCTCTATATTCATAGTCACAGGGTACACCTATTTTTACCCTCAATACTAATTTATACGTTTTCAAAATATTCCTCAAAAAATGGTGGAAGAAATACTCATGTCACCTGATCTATATATACATTTTATCACAGTAATATTCTGGACAAAAAAATCAAAGGTCACCCTTAAGGTTGTACCAAAGCCTAAATGGAAAGTGAGCATGGATTACTAAAACCTTCCATGTCCAGGTGGCCTAATGCTCTCAAATGTCAATCTTATTGGTGACTACATTTTTGTTTCTTCCTAAGATTATATATTCAACCTCAAGCCTGTTGAAAATGTCTAATCCTATCACTCACTTTATACTTTGCCTGATTTAGTAATGTCTCTATTTATATCTATTTTCCTACATATTTTCCCCTGTTCATCATTGTGACTGACTCTTCACTTGTGCTGACATTTACATTCACTGTCTACCTGAAACCCTATTGCTTAAGAACTTTTGGTCTAAATCCTATTCTCACTCTTCTTTGTAAACCTACTGACTATCTTTCTAATCCTACCGACAATCCCTTTTTGAGTGGGTGTTCTATTCGACATTCAATCATCCAAGGTACAAGCTCCTATGCCATTGTATATAGATTTATCTGAGACATTTTTGCAGAAAATAATTCAAAGCTAAGTGTACCAATTAAGGGCCCAATGCCCTTCTGGACTTCATATCTTCCCTAGATTTCTGTTTTTATACTTATATTTCACCTATATATTCTTGTAAATATCATAGTTTCCCAATACCATTATTCGTCATGCAGAAGGATTCCTAACCCCAAATTGAACATGTTACTAACCCAAACCATACACTGTTCTCTCAATCGAACTTTACAGAACAGCAGGGACAGGGTTGCTCTTAAAATACAGGAATGTAGGGCATGTTCCACCTGTTGAGAACATCAAAGGTCCATGCAGAAATGATCCCTTGAGAAGATGTAGGCAGCTACGAAAGACCTGAGAGAGAAAAGTCATCTTCTATGGCAAACAACCTTGTCAGCATGAAGGGATGTGTATGAATCAGCCTCTCTCTTCTTAATGTAGAGAAGATGGACCAAACCAGTCCTAGGTGGAGAGCTGTTCCCGGGTGCCCATGGTTTATATACCATTCTAACTTGTGAAAGTGTCACAGGAAGTAGGGGCAGCCTCCATCTCATGGGACTCTTGAAAGCAACTGTTAGGACAAAGTGGTTGTCAAGGCAATGACCTCATTCAGTTCCTGAAGAAGTGATCTACCTCACTTCCTTGGTGATGGAACTCTCTTAACTTGGGATCCAGAAAGCCAGGCACCCGGAGCCAGTCCAGTCCCAGACCCAGTAGGCTCACTTGTTTGAATTTACCAAGGAGAGTGTCAGTCTTTCTTGGTACCAACATATGTGAGGATGGCCAAATACCAGGAGAGCTCTGAATAGGGGCCTTTCCTGAGAAAGTAGGTAGTGGTTCACCGCAGGCTCCTGACAACTTCACAGAGTTGGCCAAGGAGACCAGATCTGAGATAGGACAGGCCATTTTGGGGGAACATAGTATGGCCCACCACTCAGAGGAAACTCCGGATAGTCACAGAGTTACATGGGGGAAGGAGGTGTCTTTGTGGGGTGGGTGTGATTTTGTGGTTTTGTCTCATGATCTGAGAATAGGTAGGAAAGACGGTTTGTTTGATTTGGAGTGGTCTTCTTCTAGTAAGTCGTTGGACAAGGCAAGTGTTTCTATTTTTGTGTATCCCACTGTGTCCGTGGTTGTAGACATT
The DNA here is from genome assembly GCF_048772815.1 of Callospermophilus lateralis. Taxonomy (NCBI): domain Eukaryota; kingdom Metazoa; phylum Chordata; class Mammalia; order Rodentia; family Sciuridae; genus Callospermophilus; species Callospermophilus lateralis. The sequence continues at coordinate 1,006,359 of NW_027514351.1, read as the reverse complement.
AGAAAATAGAATGCAACAATTCATATGTCCTGTATAGTAGAAAGATTCCCGGCATTCATCCTGCCCAATTTATGAATGGACTGCAGCTTGCCTTATCCATGGGCAACACCTGCTACCTTCCTAAGTTCCTGTTTCTTCCAGAATTCTCACCACTCTCCAGAATAGTCTCATGGTTTTGTGTCCAAAATATGTACCACCTCCAAGCTCTGTGACATTGCCATGTCCTGGATAGCTGAAGGGAATGGCGAGCATCTCAGAAAACTCAGATATCAGTGTGACCAAGAAAGTCTCAGTGGAGAAACCATGCTTTCGGCCTTTTGCTTATCAATTGTTCTGTTTCCCTGAATGTCAGGAAGGTCTTTGCCTCAGGCCACCCCTTTGTGAAGCCTGAAGAAAACAGTTTTCAAATGGAAATGAATAGGCATCACCTGTGGCTCTTTGCTTAATTGCTTTGGAAAGGGATGTGTCTGAATCAGCCTCTTGGCCCTGTGTGAGGTTGTGGCTTAGATTCTCAGCACCTGATGGATGTAAAGAGAGATCCCATGTGTGCATCCAAAACCAAAATGGCCAAAAGAGCAATTATTGTGAATGAAGTCTCTCGCATTCATTTGTAAGGTTCCTGACCGCCATCAAGTGAGAATACGGATCCTTTGGTTCAAATGAGTTATGCACAGCCCTGCAGAGGCTAACCCATAGGTTTTTGGGTTTTCTCATGGCTCCAAATCATATAAAGAATCTATGCCTGACAGTCAGTAGGCCTCAAATTGGAGATGCAGAGCAGTATTAACAGCTGGCCTATCTGATCACTCCTGGTTCACCGGATGGGTGTCCAGGCCACCTTGACTTTAGGCAAATGAGGGGCAAGGGAGCTTATTTTTGACACTGTCTTGGGCTGCACCCCTCATGAAAAACTCCAGCCAGAGGTTATGATAAGTGTCTATATGGAAGAAGATGAGGGCCATGTGGGAGTGTTTGGTTTTAATTGTGGTCATTTGTTTGGCGGTTGGAAGAGATAACTGGATCCACCTGGGCTTGAATTCTGGCACGATTCCTCTTAGAGACTGAGTTCTGGAATTTACCTCAAAGAAGTATTGCCATGAAATGTGTTGGGATTTTAGGAGGCCACGCATGAGATGCGCCCTTGAAAACTGAGATCGAGGGCCAGGGTGTCTTTCCACAGTGCAGTGAGAATCTCAGCCAGGATATCACATGATTTTATTTTGAAAGACTTGGCAGCCATAATTGAGAGTCTAAACACAAATGGAACTCATATTGTAGACCTCAATGATCCTGGCTTCATGTGACCTTTTGGCCACTTTTTGGGAAGCCTTGCCTGTGAGATTTCTCCAGAGATTTCATTTAAATGAGCTTCCTCACCACATAATGGTTCCTGCATTAATTGAAACGCACAGTGACTCCAACTTCATCCTTCAAAAATGGTTAAATAAATACTATCAAATTTCTGAAATTCCCATTACCAGGTGGCACTGGAGAACCTTTGGATATCCTGTTGCTGAACATGAGTGAAATAATTCCCCACGCAATGACACTTCACCGGGAGAATTCCAAATTTATTGCTAAAAGCTGTGTGCTTATATAGAACTAAGGGGGAGATGGTATGGCTTACATAAATGGCAGCAACCCGTTTATTTACAAGTTCTTTCAAATATCAGCTCCAGAGCCCAGGAATTAGTTCTCATTGGTGCTAAGGTTCCCCACAAGCGAGATTTGAAATTGGCACTGGCGGGAGAGTTCACAAGGGCGGGAACTTTTTGCGCCACTGCAGAAATGAAGAAGGTAGGAAGAAGAAGTCCTTAGGCGCCATGTTGGGGTTTTTCTCTGGGGTATGGCTGCCATTTATTCTTTTCCCAACATTCCACCCTTTTTGTTTTCTTAGGAAGTGGGGTGTCGTTTGGCAGATCTGGCTGCTTCCTGCTGTGTGGGGGTGGTGTGGGGCCTAGAAAGAGAAGTGGAGGAATGCTCAGGGGGCAGGTATGGGGATATCATGGCAGCCAGAAATAAAACCCAGTGGCTATAGACAGCTATTTTCATAGGGGTGAAGTCAATGAATGTTCCCTGAAGCCAAAGATGTCGATGGCATGGAACCAGTCCTGGATGGAAGAGATTGTTGGTATCAGCCACTGGTCCTGTAACAGAGACTCAAGGAAATACTGGAAGCGTTGCCTGGACATGGTGTCGCCAGCACCTGAAGAAGATCAGAGCGAATAAAAACAGAATGAAGATAAAAATTAAAGCAAATGTCAATTTTTGGCAGAAGTTCCATGTGGGGGGACTGACATAGAAGAGGCCAAGAACCATGAGAAAGCTTAGAAGGTGGTAAAGACTATGAATCCAGGATGGCAGATTAAGAGGTTCTCCGAGCTCGTTGTCTCCCGCTGTCTAATACCCGTTGCATTCCATCGTGCCTGGTAGTGAGCTTCATCACTGAGTGAACTGTTCTCTTGGAGATGTTGGGGATTCATCGGTCATCAGAGGCTGGTAGTGACTAATCAAAAGCTGGTTGAAAGTTTGATTAGGAATTTTATGCAGTTGGGTTTGAAGGCACTTCATTATGCAGAGCAAGAGAGCACAAAAAAGGAGCATCCAAATAAGGGGATCCAAGATATGTAGTAAGTACATGGCAAGATAGGATTGGAAGAACCCCGTTATGGGATTGGAGGAGGTAGGTTTGAGCAATTGGGTCGATAATTCCTGCAATTTAACAACATTTTTTTTATTAGCCCAGATTCATTAACATAATAGCAAAATTCCTCTCTGAGGAATAGGCATGTAAACCCTTTTTCTGCAGTGAGAAGATCAATTGCCCTTTGGTTCTGTAAAGCCACTTGTGCCAATGAAGTAACCTGCCGCTGCAAGGAACCCAGAGACTCAGCCATGGTATTGAGTGTTTCCTGCAGTTTTTGTTGAAGGTCATTGGATCCCATAGAGCATGACCTATAGCTCCACCAGAGAGTCCGAGAACTGTTACTGAGGTTGTTAAAATGAGGCCTACCAGAACCGGCAGAAAGACTACCCTACGGGTGCGGGAAGGTAGGGCCAACTGTCAGAATTCGGTGGGAGTATACAAAGATAGCTGAGGAACTACAGTAACCAAGAAACAGGCGCCAGAGACATTGATGGTTGAGGTACTTAAAGAACCATTACACCAGAGGAAATGTCCAGGTTGCATAAACACAGGGCTCTATGGGGTGCTGTAGCTCAAGGAACAAATGGGTAAAGGATTCATTATTGGCAGGTGGAAACAGATGAAAGGAAATAAAGTATTGGTGGAATAACTTTCCCACAGTGGGATACGTGTCACATGTAGGGGTTGTCCTTTTTAGAGAAAATGTAGGGTTTTGCTGGAATATTTCCTGCCGCTAATGGGACTGCTGCTAGAAGTGGACGACTAAGTGAAGCACAGAGAAAGCACTGAGAAGTAGGCACAGAAAGAGGGGTGGAGTTTAATAATCAAAAAGTTTGGTGTAGCAAATTGAGCCATGTGGGAGGGGGACCTGAGAGGGTTGAAGGCTCTGAATCCTCTTTGGATGAGCTATGGATATGATCTCAAAGTTTTGATTCTGAGTCCTTAATGTGTTCGACTACCTGGATGGTTGCCTTAGGTTGCGTAATCAGGGTGCGGCCAATAGTCATCCACCCTGTGGGTCTGACTGAGGTTGGCCGAGCATAGACAGCAAACTCAACATAGCCCCATCGTTTGGCCTTGGGGTCAGGTTTATCTAAAGTATACCATCCATTGTTACTGGATGAAGAGCCTTTATGCCACTTTATGTAACTAGAAGTCCACCCTTCAGGGTAACCAAATGAGTGGTAAGAATAGCTACCACGTTCATCATGGAACATGCATGACCAATAGGGGCACCCATTATATATCTCAGGCCACCAATGACAATAGTCTTTTGTTTGATCAAAAAGGAAGCAAATGAAAGGCCAGTTCCAGCTACCAGGGACGAAGGTCCTTGAAGGTGACAATTTTAGGGAAATAGAGGTGCAGTTGTGGATGAAGCAAGTAGTTGCATCCACTGCGCAGACCTTCTGCATGCCATGTTCTGAGTATCGTTCCCGAAAAGTGAATAAATGCATGGTAGGTGAGGAGGGTAAAGACCACTCCTGACAGAACACAGAAAATAAGCAGAGCACAAAAAACAAGCAGTTAGAGAAGACTAGGGTGTTGGGAGAGCTCATTGTGCCTTCTTTAAGAGGAATTGGGCTGCACGGAAAACCGTGTGAGCCACAACTAAAATGGGTGAGATGGGTGTGGAGAGCAGGAGTAAAGGGGAGGTTCAGTAGGTGATTCTTGGAGTTCCTCTGGGGTGGCCCTGTCTTCAGCAGGTGGGGCCTCCTGGTGATGTGGCTTCAACCTAGACATGTGAATCCAGGGAGTGAGACAGTTGTCTGGTAAGGAGAGTTTGGCGGCGGTAAGGGTAAAGAGAATGACAGGATAGGGGCCTTCCCATTTTGCGGCAAGAGTCCCTTTTTCCTCTGCGGTATTATAATAGACTAGACTAACAGGTGTTAAGGGAGGAGTGTTTGGAGAGGAGACTGGGTCCGGAAGAAGCATCTGTGGATGATATATATTTACTGATGAATTTCGATTGGCATTTATATTGGTACTTTTTAAAGTCTGTGAGTGTTGTGTGTGTGTGTGTGTGTGTGTGTGTGTGTGTGTGTGTGTGTGTGTATAGATATAGATATAGATATACTCTCCAAAGTTTTCCAAATATGAAATATATGTGTCTAGTATACACTCTCTAAATTCATTCATGTTCATGTATGTGGATTTATAATCAACTTTTCACAAGATTATAATCAGAAATATTCATCCACCTGAAATACATATTTGTTTCCTAGTACTGACTACTAACTTCAGTGAAGGGTGCATACAAATCCTAATTATTCTACAGTATCTGACCCAGTCTAACATCAATGCAAGTAGACTCCTATGGGACATGATATGTAATTTGTCATTCATTTGTATTCGACACTGGTACATTATTGTTCCTTCAGTTTTTGCACATCATAGGATATACATTTCATCCACAAGTTCACAAATTAATAGGCATTTGTTTGAACATTAATCACTTCTTGCTTCAGAACACATGTATTGTCAGGGTTTCTTGACTGGTCTTTTCATGAGACTTCTTTCCAAACACATTATTTTGAATTTCCATAATCATTTTGAAGCAAAACTCACACACTCTTCATGATAAACCAAAACACTAATATTTCCATTAGATATATAACTGGTAGGAATGAATGATTGTATATCAATATACAATTTCCTTTTATTTTTCAGATATCAGTTCAATTCATTATTTAAAGTTCAAAAAAGTTATATTATTTATTCACAGTATGGTCTATTCGTGGTTTTTCTCTATGTTCATAGAAACAGGGTACACCTATTTGTACCCCCGATTCTAATTTTACATCTTCAATACATTGCTCCCAGAAATGGTGAAAGAAATACTCATGTCACCTCGTTATCACAGCAATATTCTGGACAAAAAATGGAAAGGTCACACTTATGATTGTACCAAAGCCTAAATGGAAAGTGAACATGGATTTCAAAAACATCCATGTCCAGGTTGCCTAATGCTGTCAATTGTCAATCCTATTGGTGACTACATATTTGTTTTTTCCTAATTTATATATTGAAACTCAACCCTGTTGAAAATGTTTAATTCTATCCCTCACTTTATACTTTGCCTGATTTCGTAATGTTTCCATTGATATCTGCTTTTCTACATATTTTCCCCAGTTCAACATAGTGTCTGACTCTTCATATGTGCTGACATTTACATTCACTCTATAACCAAAAGTCTATTGCTAAAGAACTTTTGGTCCAAATCCTATACTCACTCGTCTTCCTAAACCTACCAAATATCTTCCTAATCCTACTGAATATCCCTTTTTGACTTGATGTTCTCTTCTAAATTCAATCATCCAATGTACAAGGTCCTATGCCATTGTATATCAAATTATCTGAGACATCTTTGCAGAACATAATTCAAAGCTAAGTATCCCAATCAAGGGCAAAACCCTCTGGGCTTCAAATCATACCTAGATTTCTGTTTTAATACTTATATTTCACCTCTATATTCTTGTAAATATTGCAGGTTCCCAATCCCATTATTCATCGCACAGAATCATTCATCACCAAATCGAACCTGTTTTTAACCCCAGGTATACACTGTTCCCTCAAACATTTTACAGAAGAGCAGGGACAGAGGGGTTCTTACAATACAGGAAAGTTGGGGATCTTCCACCAGATGAGAACCTCAAATGTCCATGCACAAATGATACATGGAGAAGTTGTAGGCAGGTATGAAGCACCTGAGAGAGCAAAAGTCATCTTCCATGGCAAACAACCTGGTCAGGATGAAGGGATGTGTCTGAATCTGCCTCTCTCTTCTTATTGTAGACAAGGTGGAACAATCCAGGCCTGAGTGGAGAGCTGTTCCCGGGTGCCAATGGTTGATATACATTCTACCTTATGAAAGTGTCACAGGAAGTAGGGGAAACCTCCATCTTATGTAACCCTTGGAAGCAACTGTTAGGACAAAGTGGTTGCCAAGGCAGTGACCTCATTCAGTTCCAAAGAATGTGACATACCTCATTTCCTTGGTGATGGAACTCTCTGAACTTGGTATCCAAGAAGCCAGGCACCCAGAGGCAGTCCCAGTCCCAGGCCCAGTGGGCTCACTTGTTTGGATTTACCAAGGACAGAGTCAGTTTCCTTGGTACCTAATGATGTGAGGATGGCCAAATGCCATAAGAGCTCTGAAGATGGACCTTTCCTGAGAAAACAGGTAGTGGCTAACCACTTTTTCCTGACTTCTTCACAGAGTTGGTCAAGGAAACAAGATCTGAGAGAAGACAGGCCATTTCGGGGGAACATAGTATGGCCCACCAGTCAGAGGACACTCCGGATAGTCACAGACCTACTTGGGGGAAGGAGGTGCCTTTGTGGGAGTGGGTGTGGGTTTGTTGTTTTGTCTCATGTTCTGAGAATAGTCCGAAAAGGCGTTTTGTTTGGTTTGGAGCAGACAGTTTCTAGTAAGTCATTTGACAAGGCGAGTGTTTCTGTTTATGTGTATCCCACTGTGTCCGTTGTTGTAGACATTAGAAAAGAGAATGCATTAATGGATGTGTCCTGTCTAGTATAAATCTTCCCTATAATTCATCCTGCCCAATATATGAATGGACTGCAGCTTGTCTTATCGATGTGCAACAACTGCTATCTTTCTAAGTTGTTGTTTTCTTCCTGAATTCTGGCCACTCTCCAGAATGGGCTCAGGGATTTGTGTCCAAAATATGTACCACCTCCAAGCTCTGTGACGTGGCCATGTAAAGGATAGTTGAAGAGAATGGCGAGCATCTCAGAAAACTCAGATATCAGTGTGACCAGTAAAGTCTCAGTGCAGAAACACTGCCTTGGGCTTTTTGCTTACTTATTGTTGTGTTGCACTGAATGTCAGGAAGGTCTTTGCATCAGGCCACCCCTTTGTGAAGCCTGAAGAAAACAGTTTTCAAATGGAAATGAATGGGCCTCACCTGTGGCTCTTTGCTTAATTGTTTTGGAAAGGGATGTGTCTTTATCAGCCTCTTGGACCTGTGTGTGGCTGTGACTTAGATTCTCAGCACCTGATGCATCTTAAGAATGATCCTATGTGAGCTTCCAAAACTAAATGGCAAAAAATATCATTCATTGTGGATGAAGACTCTTGCCTTCCTCTGTTAGGTTCCTGCACTCCAACAAATATGAATAGGGATTCTCTGAGTCAAATGAGTTCTTCAAAGCCCTGCAGAGGTGCTTGTGTTTTCGCATGACTCTAAATCACCTAAAGAATCGATACCTAAAATCAGTAGCGATCAAATTGGAGAAACATAGAAGTATTAATGGCAGGCTTATTTGTTCACTCCTGGTTCACAGCAACGGTGTCCAGGCTACCCTGACTTTAGGCAAATGAGGGGCAAACGAGCTGATTTTGGACACTGTCTTGGGCTGCACCCCTCATGGAAACCTCCAGCCAGAGTTTAAGATGATTGACTATATGGAAAAAGGTGAGGGCCATGTGGGAGTGTTTTGGTTTTAATGTTGGTCATTTGTGTGGCATTGGAAAAAATGACTGGGTCCACGTGGGGTTGAACTCTGGTGTGATTCCCCTTAGACACTGGGTTTTGGAACTGAACTCAGAGAAGCATTGCCATGAATTTTGTTGGGATTTTAAGAGGCCACGCATGAAAGTCGCTCTTGAAAACTGAGACCTAGGCCCCGGGTAGATTTCCACTGAGGCCTGGGAATCTCAGCAAGGATATCACATGATTTTATTCTTAAAGAAATGGCAGCCATAATTGAGAGTCAAAACACACATGGACCTCACATTGTTGACCTCAATTGGCCTGGCCTAATGTGACGTTTTGTCCATTCTTTGGGAAGCCTTGCCTGTGACAGTTCTCCAGATATTTCATTGAAATGAGCTTCCTCACCATTTAATGTTTGCCTAATGAATTGATACCCACAGTGCCTCCAACTTCATGCTTGAAAAATGGCTAGATAAATACCATAAAATTTTTGAAATTCCTATGACCAGGTGGCACTGGAGAAACATTGGATGTCCTGTTGCTGATCATGAGTATACCAGACAGTGCCTTGATTTACTGAGTTTCATGAAAATGGTGTAGAACAGAGATGCCAGTAATTTGGAGCCTGCTGAGTAGTGGGTCTAGAGCAGTGGTGGGGAGGCGTTTGATAAAACATCCGTGGTAGGACCATGTGCATCTACCATTGGATTCCAAATGGCTTGTAACTGACATGGTGCTGCCAGCAGACCCTTATATGTAAAGGCATCTTGTTATATGGAGAGTTTTAAGAGGAAAATTAAGAATCAGGTTGATATGGACAAGGGGGCAATGGGGCAAGCTGTGAGAGATAGAAGCCTAGTTGGTGCATTCTCTTGCAGACCCTGACCCACCACACGTGACAGAACTCCCTCCAGCACTGTGTCCCAGTTTAGCTGCTAGTATTTCGTGAAACAAATACCAAACTCACAGTGCAGCAGCCTAAACACCACAAAAAGTGGAGGAGGACCAAATGGCTTCACAGTCCACACGGGGAGACGGGGAGACACTTCGTCCCCAGTGGCCTCAGTTTACCTATAAAGAGAGGATTCAGCACTGCTTCATCTTGTTCATTGGAAAATAAGAAACCATGTCCTCCAGGTCACATAGATGCAGACCCAGCTTTGATGGTCTCACTACAAAGGAAGCCAAATCTCATGAAAACAACATATATTTCAAATGCGGAAGCTCAGAGGCAGTTTCTCAAACAGTTTTTAGGCCAGCAGAGCTCCATGTTTGGGGAGTGTTTACCATGTCCCTTACTTTTGGAAACTCCTAAACCACCTCCAAGGTTGTGAACTCCTGAGCATTTTCCATTCCAGATATGTATTCACTGATTGTGTAACTCTTCTCCTCTAATTGTGTCTTACTTGGGGTGAAGGTAATGTCAAGGCATTGTTTTGGATGAGAGCGGGAGGATATTTGTGCAGCATATATTTACATACACATTGGATTCATTTTCCAATTTTTCATTCGAAGTACTGAATCCCTGACACTAACCCATACCTAGTAGACTCAGACTATTCATCCTAATATAATGGGGAAAATTAACCAAACACAATAGAAATACAAGCACTTCAGAGGAGACATGTTCTATAGTTGGACTTGACATTTGCATTATATAAGGTAGGAGTTATACATCTAGTCAAATTTTAATTGAAATATTCTCCATGTGTTTTTAAACTTAACAAATATGTGAATACTTGTTTCCAATTTCTGTAGCCTATTCACACATGTATATTTATATGCATATATAGAATCCTACCAGGTATCACACGTACATTTTTGTAAGGTGGATGTCTTGGCAGATACAAATTGTGAGAAGAGTTCACTCCTCCTAAATGCTGTTGGAAATGAAAATTCAACCTATAAGAGAGCGTCCTAGAAGAACAACATTATACATAAACTCATGTTCAGTAACATAAATATTTTTGCATCTGTGGATGATATATATTTACTGATGAATTTCGATTGGCATTTATATTGGTACTTTTTAATGTCTGTGAGTGTTGTGTGTGTGTGTGTGTGTGTGTGTGTGTGTGTGTGTGTGTATAGATATAGATATAGATATACTCTCCAAAGTTTTCCAAATATGAAATATATGTGTCTAGTATACACTCTCTAAATTCATTCATGTTCATGTATGTGGATTTATAATCCACTTTTCAGAAGATTATAATCAGAAATATTCATCCACCTGAAATACATATTTGTTTCCTAGTACTGACTACTAACTTCAGTGAAGGGTGCATACAAATCCTAATTATTCTACAGTATCTGACCCAGTCTAACATCAATGCAAGTAGACTCCTATGGGACATGATATGTAATTTGTCATTCATTTGTATTCGACACTGGTACATTATTGTTTCTTCAGTTTTTGCACATCATAGGATATACATTTAATCCAGAAGTTCACAAATTAATAGGCATTTGTTTCAACATTAATCACTTCTTGCTTCAGAACACATGTATTGTCAGGGTTTCTTGACTGGTCTTTTCATGAGACTTCTTTCCAAACACATTATTTTGAATTTCCATAATCATTTTGAAGCAAAACTCACACACTCTTCATGATAAACCAAAACACTAATATTTCCATTAGATATATAACTGGTAGGAATGAATGATTGTATATCAATATACAATTTCCTTTTATTTTTCAGATATCAGTTCAATTCATTATTTAAAGTTCAAAAAAGTTATATTATTTATTCACAGTATGGTCTATTCGTGGTTTTTCTCTATGTTCATAGAAACAGGGTACACCTATTTGTACCCCCGATTCTAATTTTACATCTTCAATATATTGCTCCCAGAAATGGTGAAATAAATACTCATGTCACCTCATTATCACAGTAATATTCTGGACAAAAAATGGAAAGGTCACACTTATGATTGTACCAAAGCCTAAATGGAAAGTGAACATGGATTTCTAAAAACATCCATGTCCAGGTTGCCTAATGCTGTCAATTGTCACTCCTATTGGTGACTACATATTTGTTTTTTCCTAATTTATATATTGAAACTCAACCCTGTTGAAAATGTCTAATTCTATCCCTCACTTTATACTTTGCCTGCTTTCGTAATGTTTCCATTGATATCTGCTTTTCTACATATTTTCCCCAGTTCAACATAGTGTCTGACTCTTCATATGTGCTGACATTTACATTCACTCTATAACCAAAAGTCTATTGCTAAAGAACTTTTGGTCCAAATCCTATACTCACTCGTCTTCCTAAACCTACCGACTATCTTCCTAATCCTACTGAATATCCCTTTTTGACTGGATGTTCTCTTCTAAATTCAATCATCCAATGTACAAGGTCCTATGCCATTGTATATCAAATTATCTGAGACATCTTTGCAGAACATAATTCAAAGCTAAGTATCCCAATCAAGGGCAAAACCCTTCTGGGCTTCAAAGCATACCTAGATTTCTTTTTTCATACTTATATTTCACCTCTATATTCTTGTAAATATTGCAGGTTCCCAATCCCATTATTCATCGCACAGAATCATTCGTCACCAAATCAAACCTGTTTTTAACCCCAAGTGTACACTGTTCCCTCAATCATTTTACAGAAGAGCAGGGACAGAGGGGTTCTTACAATACAGGAAAGTTGGGGATCTTCCACCAGATGAGAACCTCAAATGTCCATGCACAAATGATACCTGGAGAAGTTGTAGGCAGGTATGAAGCACCTGAGAGAGCAAAAGTCATCTTCCATGGCAAACAACCTGGTCAGGATGAAGGGATGTGTCTGAATCTGCCTCTCTCTTCTTATTGTAGACAAGGTGGAACAATCCAGGCCTGAGTGGAGAGCTGTTCCCGGGTGCCAATGGTTGATATACATTCTACCTTATGAAAGTGTCACAGGAAGTAGGGGAAACCTCCATCTTATGTAACCCTTGGAAGCAACTGTTAGGACAAAGTGGTTGCCAAGGCAGTGACCTCATTCAGTTCCAAAGAATGTGACATACCTCATTTCCTTGGTGATGGAACTCTCTGAACTTGGTATCCAAGAAGCCAGGCACCCAGAGGCAGTCCCAGTCCCAGGCCCAGTGGGCTCACTTGTTTGGATTTACCAAGGACAGAGTCAGTTTTCTTGGTACCTAATGATGTGAGGATGGCCAAATGCCAGGAGAGCTCTGAAGATGGACCTTTCCTGAGGAAACAGGTAGTGGCTAACCACTTTTTCCTGACATCTTCACAGAGTTGGTCAAGGAAACAAGATCTGAGAGAAGACAGGCCATTTCGGGGGAACATAGTATGGCCCACCAGTCAGAGGACACTCCGGATTCTCACAGACCTACTTGGGGGAAGGAGGTGCCTTTGTGGGAGTGGGTGTGGGTTTGTTGTTTTGTCTCATGTTCTGAGAATAGATCGAAAAGGCGGTTTGTTTGGTTTGGAGCAGACAGTTTCTAGTAAGTCATTTGACAAGGCAAGTGTTTCTGTTTATGTGTATCCCACTGTGTCCATTGTTGTAGACATTAGAAAAGAGTATGCATTAATGGATGTGTCCTGTCTAGTATAAATCTTCCCTATAATTCATCCTGCCCAATATATGAATGGACTGCAGCTTGTCTTATCGATGTGCAACACCTCTATCTTTCTAAGTTGTTGTTTTCTTCCTGAATTCTGGCCACTCTCCAGAATGGGCTAAGGGATTTGTGTCCAAAATATGTACCACCTCCAAGCTCTGTGACATGGCCATGTAAAGGATAGTTGAAGAGAATGGCGAGCATCTCAGAAAACTCAGATATCAGTGTGACCAGGAAAGTTTTAGTGCAGAAACACTGCTTTGGGCTTTCTGCTTACTTATTGTTGTGTTGCACTGAATGTCAGGAAGGTCTTTACCTCAGGCCACCCCTTTGTGAAGCCTGAAGAAAACAGTTTTCAAATGGAAATGAATGGGCCTCACCTGTGGTTCTTTGCTTAATTGCTTTGGAAAGGGATGTGTCTTTATCAGCCTCTTGGTCCTGTGTGTAGCTGTGACTTAGATTCTCAGCACCTGATGGATCTCAAGAATGATCCCATGTGAGCTTCCAAAACCAAAATGGCAAAAAATATCATTCATTGTGGATGAAGACTCTTGCCTTCCTCTGTTAGGTTCCTGCACTCCAACAAATATGAATAGGGATTCTCTGAGTCAAATGAGTTCTTCAAAGCCCTGCAGAGGTGCTTGTGTTTTCGCATGACTCTAAATCACCTAAAGAATCGATACCTAAAATCAGTAGCCCTCAAATTGGAGAAACATAGAAGTATTAACGGCAGGCTTATTTGTTCACTCCTGGTTCACAGCAACGGTGTCCAGGCTACCCTGACTTTAGGCAAATGAGGGGCAAACGAGCTGATTTTGGACACTGTCTTGGGCTGCACCCCTCATGGAAACCTCCAGCCAGAGTTTAAGATGATTGACTATATGGAATAAGGTGAGGGCCATGTGGGAGTGTTTTGGTTTTAATGTTGGTCATTTGTGTGGCATTGGAAAAAATGACTGGTTCCACGTGGGCTTGAACTCTGGTGTGATTCCCCTTAAACACTGGGTTTTGGAACTGAACTCAGAGAAGCATTGCTATGAATTTTGTTGGGATTTTAAGAGGCCACGCATGAAAGTCGCTCTTGGAAACTGAGACCTAGGCCCCGGGTAGATTTCCACAGAGGCCTGGGAATCTCAGCAAGGATATCACATGATTTTATTCTTAAAGAAATGGCAGCCATAGTTGAGAGTCAAAACACACATGCACCTCACATTGTAGACCTCAATGGGCCTGGCCTAATGTGACCTTTTGTCCATTCTTTGGGAAGCCTTGCCTGTGAGATTTCTCCAGAGATTTCATTGAAATGAGCTTCCTCACCATTTAATCTTTGCTGAATGAATTGAAACCCACAGTGCCTCCAACTTCAATCTTGAAAAATGGCTAGATAAATACCATGAAATTTTTGAAATTCCTATGACCAGGTGGCACTGGAGAAACATTGGATGTCCTATTGCTGATCATGAGTATACCAGACAGTGCCTTGATTTACTGAGTTTCATGAAAATGGTGTAGAACAGAGATGCCAGTAAGTTGGAGCCTGCTGAGTAGTGGGTCTAGAGCAGTGCTGGGGAGGTGTTTGATAAAACATCCGTGGTAGGGCCATGTGGATCTACCATTGGATTTCAAATGGCTTGTAACTGACATGGTGCTGCCAGCAGACCCTTATATGTAAAGGCATCTTGTTATATGGAGAGTTTTAAGAGGAAAATTAAGAATCAGGTTGATATGAACAAGGGGGCAATGGGGCAAGCGGTGCGAGATAGAAGCCTAGTTGGTGCATTCTCTTGCAGACCCTGACCCACCACACGTGACAGAACTCCCTCCAGCACTGTGTCCCAGTTTAGCTGCTAGTATTTCGTGAAACAAATACCAAACTCACAGTGCAGCAGCCTAAAAACCACAAAAAGTGGAGGAGGACCAAATGGCTTCACAGTCCACACGGGGAGACGGGGAGACACTTAGTCCCCAGTGGCCTCAGTTTACCTATAAAGAGAGGATTCAGCACTGCTTCATCTTGTTCATTGGAAAATAAGAAACCATGTCCTCCAGGTCACATAGATGCAGACCCAGCTTTGATGGTCTCACTACAAAGGAATCCAAATCTCATGAAAACAACATATATTTCAAGTGCGGAAGCTCAGAGGCAGTTTCTCAAAAAGTTTTTAGTCCAGCAGAGTTACATGTTTGTGGAGTGTTTACCATGTCCCTTACTTTTGGAAACTCCTCTACCACCTCCAAGGTTGTGAACTCCTGAGCATTTTCCATTCCAAATATGTATTCACTGATTGTGTAACTCTTCTCCTCTAATTGTGTCTTACTTGGGGTGAAGGTAATGTCAAGGCATTGTTTTGGATGAGAGCGGGAGGATATTTGTGCAGCATATATTTACATACACATTGGATTCTTTTTCCAATTTTTCATTCGAAGTACTGAATCCCTGACACTAACCCATACCTAGTAGACTCAGACTATTCATCCTAATATAATGGGGAAAATTAACCCAACACAATAGAAATACAAGCACTTCAGAGGAGACATGTTCTATAGTTGGACTTGACATTTGCATTATATAAGGTAGGAGTTATACATCTAGTCAAATTTTAATTGAAATATTCTCCATGTGTTTTTAAACTTAACAAATATGTGAATACTTTTTTCCAATTTCTGTAGCTTATTCACACATGTATATTTATATGCATATATAGAATCCTACCAGGTATCACACGTACATTTTTGTAAGGTGGATGTCTTGGCAGATACAAATTGTGAGAAGTGTTCACTCCTCCTAAATGCTGTTGGAAATGAAAATTCAACCTATAAGAGAGCGTCCTAGAAGAACAACATTATACATAAACTCATGTTCAGTAACATAAATATTTTTGCATCTGTGGATGATATATATTTACTGATGAATTTCGATTGGCATTTATATTGGTACTTTTTAATGTCTGTGAGTGTTGTGTGTGTGTGTGTGCGTGTGTGTGTGTGTGTGTGTATAGATATAGATATAGATATACTCTCCAAAGTTTTCCAAATATGAAATATATGTGTATAGTACACACTCTATAAATTCATTCATGTTCATGTATGTTGATTTATAATCAACTTTTCACATGATTATAATCAGAAATATTCATCCACCTGAAATACATATTTGTTTCCTAGTACTGACTACTAACTTAAGTGAAGGGTGCATACAAATCCTAATTATTCTACAGTATCTGACCCAGTCTAACATCAATGCAAGTAGACTCCTATGGGACATGATATGTAATTTGTCATTCATTTGTATTCGACACTGGTACATTATTGTTTCTTCAGTTTTTGCACATCATAGGATATACATTTCATCCCCAAGTTCACAAATTAATAGGCATTTGTTTCAACATTAATCACTTCTTGCTTCAGAACACATGTATTGTCAGGGTTTCTTGACTGGTCTTTTCATGAGACTTCTTTCCAAACACATTATTTTGAATTTCCATAATCATTTTGAAGCAAAACTCACACACTCTTCATGATAAACCAAAACACTAATATTTCCATTAGATATATAACTGGTTGGAATGAATGATTGTATATCAATATACAATTTCCTTTTATTTTTCAGATATCAGTTCAATACATTATTTAAAATTCAAAAAAGTTATATTATTTATTCACAGTATGGTCTATTTGTGGTTTTTCTCTATGTTCATAGAAACAGGGTACACCTATTTGCACCCCCGATTCTAATTTTACATCATCAATATATTGCTCCCAGAAATGGTGAAAAAAATACTCATGTCACCTCATTATCACAGTAATATTCTGGACACAAAATGGAAAGGTCACACTTATGATTGTACCAAAGCCTAAATGGAAAGTGAACATGGATTTCTAAAAACATCCATGTCCAGGTTGCCTAATGCTGTCAATTGTCAATCCTATTGGTGACTACATATTTGTTTTTTCCTAATTTATATATTGAAACTCAACCCTCTTGAAAATGTCTAATTCTATCCCTCACTTTATACTTTGCCTGATTTCGTAATGTTTCCATTGATATCTGCTTTTCTACATATTTTCCCCAGTTCAACATAGTGTCTGACTCTTCATATGTGCTGACATTTACATTCACTCTATAACCAAAAGTCTATTGCTAAAGAACTTTTGGTCCAAATCCTATACTCACTCGTCTTCCTAAACCTACCGACTATCTTCCTAAACCTACTGAATATCCCTTTTTGACTTGATGTTCTCTTCTAAATTCAATCATCCAATGTACAAGGTCCTATGCCATTGTATATCAAATTATCTGAGACATCTTTGCAGAACATAATTCAAAGCTAAGTATCCCAATCAAGGGCAAAACCCTTCTGGGCTTCAAAGCATACCTAGATTTCTTTTTTCATACTTATATTTCACCTCTATATTCTTGTAAATATTGCAGGTTCCCAATCCCATTATTCATCGCACAGAATCATTCGTCACCAAATCAAACCTGTTTTTAACCCCAAGTATACACTGTTCCCTCAATCATTTTACAGAAGAGCAGGGACAGAGGGGTTCTTACAATACAGGAAAGTTGGGGATCTTCCACCAGATGAGAACCTCAAATGTCCATGCACAAATGATACCTGGAGAAGTTGTAGGCAGGTATGAAGCACCTGAGAGAGCAAAAGTCATCTTCCATGGCAAACAACCTGGTCAGGATGAAGGGATGTGTCTGAATCTGCCTCTCGCTTCTTATTGTAGACAAGGTGGAACAATCCAGGCCTGAGTGGAGAGCTGTTCCCGGGTGCCAATGGTTGATATACATTCTACCTTATGAAAGTGTCACAAGAAGTAGGGGAAACCTCCATCTTATGTAACCCTTGGAAGCAACTGTTAGGACAAAGTGGTTGCCAAGGCAGTGACCTCATTCAGTTCCAAAGAATGTGACATACCTCATTTCCTTGGTGATGGAACTCTCTGAACTTGGTATCCAAGAAGCCAGGCACCCAGAGGCAGTCCCAGTCCCAGGCCCAGTGGGCTCACTTGTTTGGATTTACCAAGGACAGAGTCAGTTTTCTTGGTACCTAATGATGTGAGGAGGGCCAAATGCCAGGAGAGCTCTGAAGATGGACCTTTCCTGAGAAAACAGGTAGTGGCTAAGCACTTTTTCCTGACATCTTCACAGAGTTGGTCAAGGAAACAAGATCTGAGAGAAGACAGGCCATTTCGGGGGAACATAGTATGGCCCACCAGTAAGAGGACACTCCGGATAGTCACAGACCTACTTGGGGGAAGGAGGTGCCTTTGTGGGAGTGGGTGTGGGTTTGTTGTTTTGTCTCATGTTCTTAGAATAGATCGAAAAGGCGGTTTGTTTGGTTTGGAGCAGACAGTTTCTAGTAAGTCATTTGACAAGGCGAGTGTTTCTGTTTATGTGTATCCCACTGTGTCCGTTGTTGTAGACATTAGAAAAGAGAATGCATTAATGGATGTGTCCTGTCTAGTATAAATCTTCCCTATAATTCATCCTGCCCAATATATGAATGGACTGCAGCTTGTCTTATCGATGTGCAACACCTGCTATCTTTCTAAGTTGTTGTTTTCTTCCTGAATTCTGGCCACTCTCCAGAATGGGCTCAGGGATTTGTGTCCAAAATATGTACCACCTCCAAGCTCTGTGACATGGCCATGTAAAGGATAGTTGAAGAGAATGGCGAGCATCTCAGAAAACTCAGATATCAGTGTGACCAGGAAAGTCTTAGTGCAGAAACACTGCTTTGGGCTATTTGCTTACTTATTGTTGTGTTGCACTGAATGTCAGGAAGGTCCTTGCCTCAGGCAACCCCTTTGTGAAGCCTGAAGAAAACAGTTTTCAAATGGAAATTAATGGGCCTCACCTGTGGTTCTTTGCTTAATTGCTTTGGAAAGGGATGTGTCTTTATCAGCCTCTTGGTCTGTGTGTGGCTGTGACTTAGATTCTCAGCACCTGATGGATCTCAAGAATGATCCCATGTGAGCTTCCAAAACCAAAATGGCAAAAAATATCATTCATTGTGGATGAAGACTCTTGCCTTCCTCTGTTAGGTTCCTGCACTCCAACAAATATGAATAGGGATTCTGTGAGTCAAATGAGTTCTTCAAAGCCCTGCAGAGGTGCTTGTGTTTTCGCATGACTCTAAATCACCTAAAGAATCGATACCTAAAATCAGTAGCCCTCAAATTGGAGAAACATAGAAGTATTAACGGCAGGCTTATTTGTTCACTCCTGGTTCACAGCAACGGTGTCCAGGCTACCCTGACTTTAGGCAAATGAGGGGCAAACGAGCTGATTTTGGACACTGTCTTGGGCTGCACCCCTCATGGAAACCTCCAGCCAGATGTTAAGATGATTGACTATATGGAATAAGGTGAGGGCCATGTGGGAGTGTTTTGGTTTTAATGTTGGTCATTTGTGTGGCATTGGAAAAAATGACTGGTTCCACGTGGGCTTGAACTCTGGTGTGATTCCCCTTAAACACTGGGTTTTGGAACTGAACTCAGAGAAGCATTGCTATGAATTTTGTTGGGATTTTAAGAGGCCACGCATGAAAGTCGCTCTTGGAAACTGAGACCTAGGCCCCGGGTAGATTTCCACAGAGGCCTGGGAATCTCAGCAAGGATATCACATGATTTTTTCTTAAAGAAATGGCATCCATAGTTGAGAGTCAAAACACACATACACCTCACATTGTAGACCTCAATGGGCCTGGCCTAATGTGATCTTTTGTCCATTCTTTGGGAAGCCTTGCCTGTGAGATTTCTCCAGAGATTTCATTGAAATGAGCTTCCTCACCATTTAATGTTTGCTGAATGAATTGAAACCCACAGTGCCTCCAACTTCATGCTTGAAAAATGGCTAGATAAATACCATGAAATTTTTGAAATTCCTATGACCAGGTGGCACTGGAGAAACATTGGATGTCCTATTGCTGATCATGAGTATACCAGACAGTGCCTTGATTTACTGAGTTTCATGAAAATGGTGTAGAACAGAGATGCCAGTAAGTTGGAGCCTGCTGAGTAGTGGGTCTAGAGCAGTGCTGGGGAGGTGTTTGATAAAACATCCGTGGTAGGGCCATGTGGATCTACCATTGGATTCCAAATGGCTTGTAACTGACATGGTGCTGCCAGCAGACACTTATATGTAAAGGCATATTGTTATATGGAGAGTTTTAAGAGGAAAATTAAGAATCAGGTTGATATGGACAAGGTGGCAATGGGGCAAGCTGTGAGAGATAGAAGCCTAGTTGGTGCATTCTCTTGCAGACCATGACCCACCACACGTGTCAGAACTCCCTCCAGCACTGTGGCCCAGTTTAGCTGCTAGTATTTCGTGAAACAAATACCAAACTCACAGTGCAGCTTCCTAAACACCACAAAAAGTGGAGGAGGACCAAATGGCTTCACAGTCCACGCGGGGAGACGGGGAGACACTTAGTCTCTAGTGACCTTAATTTACCTAAAAAGAGAGGATTCAGCACTGCTTCATCTTCTTCATTGGAAAATAAGA
Organism: Callospermophilus lateralis; assembly: GCF_048772815.1. Lineage (NCBI taxonomy): Eukaryota > Metazoa > Chordata > Mammalia > Rodentia > Sciuridae > Callospermophilus > Callospermophilus lateralis. The sequence continues at coordinate 986,150 of NW_027514351.1, read as the reverse complement.
AACCATGTCCTCCAGGTCACATAGATGCAGACCCAGCTTTGATGGTCTCACTACAAAGGAAGCCAAATCTCATGAAAACAACATATATTTCAAGTGCGGAAGCTCAGAGGCTGTTTCTCAAAAAGTTTTTAGGCCAGCAGAGCTCCATGTTTGTGGAGTGTTTACCCTGTCCCTTACTTTTGGAAACTCCTCTACCACCTCCAAGGTTGTGAACTCCTGAGCATTTTCCATTCCAGATATGTATTCACTGATTTTGTAACTCTTCTCCTCTAATTGTGTCTTACTTGGGGTGAAGGTAATGTCAAGGCATTGTTCTGGATGAGAGCGTGAGGATATTTGTGCAGCATATATTTACATACACATTGGATTCATTTTCCAATTTTCCATTTGAAGTACTGAATCCCGGACACTAAAACTTACCTAGTAGACTCAGACTATTCATCCTAATATAATGGGGAAATTTAACCCAACACAATAGAAATACAAGCACTTCAGAGGAGACATGTTGTATAGTTGGACTTGACATTTGCATTATATAAGGTAGGAGGTATAAATCTCGTCAAATTTTAATTGAAATATTCTCCATGTGTTTTTCAGCTTAACAAATATGTGAATTCTTATTTCCCTTTTCTGTAGCCTATTCACACATGTATATTTATATGCATATATAGAATCCTACCAGGTATCACACGTACATTTTTGTGAGGTGGCTGTCTTGGCAGATACAAATTGTGAGAAGTGTTCTCTCCTCCTAAATGCTGTTGGAAATGAAAATTCAACCTATAGGAGAACGTCCTAGTAGAACAAAGTTATGCATAAACTCATGTTCAGTAAAATAAATATTTTTGCATCTGTGGATGATATATATTTACTGATGAATTTCGATTGGCATTTATATTGGTACTTTTTAATGTCTGTGAATGTTGTGTGTGTGTGTGTCTGTGTGTGTGTGTGTGTGTGTCTGTGTTTGTGTGTGTCTGTGTGTGTGTATAGACATAGATATATATATACTCTCCAAATTTTTCAAAATATGAAAAAATGTGTCTAATATATACTCTCTAAATTCATTCATGTACATGTATGTGGATTTATAATCAACTTTTCACAAGATTATAATCAGAAATATTCATCCACCTGAAATACATATTTGTTTCATAGTACTGAAACCTAACTTCAGTGAATGGTGCATACAAATCCTAATTACTCTCCAGTAACTGACCCAGTCTAACATCAATGCAAGAAGACTCCTATGGGACATGATATGTAATTTGTCATTCATTTGTATTCGACACTGGTACATTATTGTTTCTTCAGTTTTTGCACATCATAGGATATACATTGCATCCACAAGTTCACAAATTAATAGGCATTTGTTTCAACTTTAATGACTTCTTGCTTCAGAACACATGTATTGTCAGGGTTTCTTGACTGGTCCTTTCATCAGACTTCTTTCCAAACACATAATTTTGAATTTCCATAATCATTTTGAAGCAAAACTCACACACTCTTCATGATAAACCAAAACACTAATATTTCCAATAGATATATAACTGGTTGGAATGAATGATTGTATATCAATATACGATTTCCTTTAATTTTTCAGATATCAGTTCAATTCATTATTTAAAGTTGAAAAAATTATATTATTTGTTCACAGTATGGTCTATTCATGCTTTTTTTCTATGTTCATAGAAACAGGGTACACCTCTTTGTACCCCGATTCTAATATTACATCTTCAATATATTGCTCCCAGAAATGGGGAAAGAAATACTCATGTCACCTCATTATCACAGTAATATTCTGGACAAAAAATGGAAAGGTCACACTTATGATTGTACCAAAGCCTAAATGGAAAGTGAACATGGATTTCTAAAAACATCCATATCCAGGTTGCCTAATGCTGTCAATTGTCAATCCTATTGGTGACTACATATTTGTTTTTTCCTATTTATATATTCAAACTCAACACTGTTGAAAATGTCTAATTCTATCCCTCACTTTATACTTTGCCTGATTTCGTAATGTTTCTATTGATATCTGCTTTTCTACATATTTTCCCCAGTTCAACATAGTGACTGTCTCTTCATATGTGCTGACATTTACATTCACTCTATAACCAAAAGTCTATTGCTAAAGAACTTTTGGTCCAAATCCTGTACTCACTCTTCTTCCTAAACCTACCGACTATCTTCCTAATCCTACTGAATATCCCTTTTTGACCTGATGTTCTCTTCTAAATTCTATCATCCAATGTACAACGTCCTATGCCATTGTAATTCGAATTATCTGAGACATCTTTGCAGAACATAATTCAAAGCTAAGTATCCCAATCAAGGGCAAAACCCTTCTGGGCTTCAAAGCATACCTTGATTTCTGTTTTCATACTTATATTTCACCTCTATATTCTTGTAAATATTGCAGGTTCCCAATCCCATTATTCATCGCACAGAATCATTCGTCACCAAATCAAACCTGTTTTTAACCCCAAGTATACACTGTTCCCTCAATCATTTTACAGAAGAGCAGGGACAGAGGGGTTCTTACAATACAGGAAAGTTGGGGATCTTCCACCAGATGAGAACCTCAAATGTCCATGCACAAATGATACCTGGAGAAGTTGTAGGCAGGTATGAAGCACCTGAGAGAGCAAAAGTCATCTTCCATGGCAAACAACCTGGTCAGGATGAAGGGATGTGTCTGAATCTGCCTCTCTCTTCTTACTGTAGACAAGGTGGAACAATCCAGGCCTGAGTGGAGAGCTGTTCCAGGGTGCCAATGGTTGATATACATTCTACCTTATGAAAGTGTCACAGGAAGTAGGGGAAACCTCCATCTTATGTAACCCTTGGAAGCAACCGTTAGGACAAAGTGGTTGCCAAGGCAGTGACCTCATTCAGTTCCAAAGAATGTGACATACCTCATTTCCTTGGTGATGGAACTCTCTGAACTTGGTATCCAAGAAGCCAGGCACCCAGAGGCAGTCCCAGTCCCAGGCCCAGTGGGCTCACTTGTTTGGATTTACCAAGGACAGAGTCAGTTTTCTTGGTACCTAATGATGTGAGGATGGCCAAATGCAACGAGAGCTATGAATATGGACCTTTCCTGAGAAAACAGGTAGTGGCTAACCACTTTTTCCTGACATCTTCACAGAGTTGGTCAAGGAAACATGATCTGAGAGAAGACAGGCCATGTCGAGGGAACATAGTATGGCCCACCAGTCAGAGGATACTTCGGATAGTCAAAGACCTACTTGGGGGCAGGAGGTGCCTTTGTGGGAGTGGGTGTGGGTTTGTTGTTTTGTCTCATGTTCTGAGAATAGATAGGAAAGGCGTTTTGTTTGGTTTGGAGTGGACAGTTTCTAGTAAGTCATTTGACACGGCGAGTGTTTCTGTTTCTGTGTATCCCACTGTGTCTGTTGTTGTAGACATTAGAAAAGAGAATGCATTAATGGATGTGTCCTGTCTAGTATAAATCTTCCCTATAATTCATCCTGCCCAATATATGAATGGACTGCAGCTTGTCTTATCGATGTGCAACACCTGTTATCTTTCTAAGTTGTTGTTTTCTTCCTGAATTCTGGCCACTCTCCAGAATAGGCTCATGGATTTGTGTCCAAAATATGTACCACCTCCAAGCTCTGTGACATGGC